>NC_064628.1:95175325-95484575 GCF_023864275.1 Schistocerca cancellata | reverse complement strand
GGGCAGATGAGTCCCGATTTCAGTTGGTAAGAGCTGGCGGTAGGGTTCTAGTGTGGCTCAGACCCCACGAAGCCGTGGTCCCAAGTTGCCAACGAAGCACTGTGGAAGCCGGTGGTGCCTCCATAATAGTGTGTGGGCTGTATATACACGGAATGGATTAGGTTCTCTGGTGCATCGGCTACTTGGAGATCATTTTCAGCCATTCATAGGCTTCATGTTCCCAAACAACCATGTCATGCCTCTAGGTCACAATTGCTTACGATTGGTTAAAAACGGTTCAAATGGCTCTAAGCACTATGGGACTTAAGATCTGAGGTCATCAGTCCACTAGACCTAGGACTACTTAAACCTAACTAACCTAAGGAAATCACACACATCCATGCCCAAGGGAGGATTCGAATCTGCGACCGTAGCAGCAGCACGGTTCCGGACTGAAGAGCCTAGAACCGCTCGGTCACAGCGGCCGGACTTACGATTGGTCTGAAGAAGCTTTTGGACAGTTCGAGCGAATGATTGGCCAGCCAGATCGGGAGCCATGAATCCCATCGAACATTTATGGAACATAAACAAGAGGTCAGTTCGCGCACAAAATTCTGCAGCGGCAACACTTCCGCAATTTCCTAGAAGAAAGAACACAACATGTCATTCTTAACGGTTCAAAATCTGCAGATGTAGAGGTAATTTCGGGAGTACCGCAAGGAAGCGTGATAGGACCTTTATTGTTTACAATATACATAAATGACTTAGTTGACAACATCGGTAGCTCCGTGAGGCTATTTGCAGATGACACGGTTGTCTACAAGAAAGTAGCAACATCAGAAGACTCGTACGTACTCCAGGAAGACCTGCAGGGGATTAATGCACGGTGCGACAGCTGGCAGCTTTCCCTAAACGTAGATAAATGTAATATAATGCGCATACATAGGGGCAGAAATCCATTCCAGTACGATTATGCCATAGGTGGTAAATCATTGGAAGCGGTAACGACCCTAAAATACTTAGGAGTTACTATCCGGAGCGATCTGAAGTGGAATGATCACATAAAACAAATAGTGGGAAAAGCAGGCGCCAGGTTGAGATTCATAGGAAGAATTCTAAGAAAATGTGACTCATCGACGAAAGAAGTAGCTTACAAAACGCTTGTTCGTCCGATTCTTGAGTATTGCTCATCAGTATGGGACCCTTACCAGGTTGGATTAATAGAAGAGATAGACATGATCCAGCGAAAAGCAGCGCGATTCGTCATGGGGACATTTAGTCAGCGCGAGAGCGTTACGGAGATGCTGAACAAGCTCCAGTGGCGGACACTTCAAGAAAGGCGTTACGCAATACGGAGAGGTTTATTATCGAAATTACGAGAGAGCACATTCCGGGAAGAGATGGGCAACATATTACTACCGCCCACATATATCTCGCGTAATGATCACAACGAAAAGATCCGAGAAATTAGAGCAAATACGGAGACTTACAAGCAGTCGTTCTTCCCACGCACAATACGTGAATGGAACAGGGAAGGGGGGATCAGATAGTGGTACAATAAGTACCCTCCGCCACACACCGTAAGGTGGCTCGCGGAGTATAGATGTAGATGTAGAATTGCGGACGGCTGTAGAGGCAGCATCGTTCAGTATTTCTACAGGGGATTTCCAATGACTTGTTGAGTCCACGCCACGTGGAGCTGCTACACTACGCCGTGTAGAAGGAGCTCTGACACGATATTAAGTGGTATCTCACGACATTTGTCACCTCACTGTAATCTGATCTGTTCCTTACAGTCGCTACAGCTCCTTTAAGTTAGAGGGCTGCAGTGTGCTCCTTTATTCTTCACTTAACTCTGGTTCTTAAAACAGGCTCGCAGGGAATAATTGCCGTCTTCTTTCGAGCGTATGCCAATACATTTCTTATAGCATTTCGTGATACTTCGTGGTTGGTCAACAAATCTGTTACCACTCTTGCTGCTATTCTTTGAACACTTTCAATATTTTCTGTTGGTCCTATTTGGTGTCGGTCATGCAAACTTGAGCAGTATTCTCGGGCACCACCAGGAGTGGAACCTGCGGCTTAATTTGACTCAACACGGGAAACCTCACCAGGCCCGGACACCGGAAGGATTGAGCTCTTTCTTGATTCGGTGGGTGGTGGTGCATGGCCGTTCTTAGTTGGTGGAGCGATTTGTCTGGTTAATTCCGATAACGAACGAGACTCTAGCCTGCTAACTAGTCGCGTGACATCCTTCGTGCTGTCAGCGATTACTTTTCTTCTTAGAGGGGCAGGCGGCTTCTAGCCGCACGAGATTGAGCAATAACAGGTCTGTGATGCCCTTAGATGTTCTGGGCCGCACGCGCGCTACACTGAAGGAATCAGCGTCTTCCTAGGCCGAAAGGTCGGGGTAACCCGCTGAACCTCCTTCGTGCTAGGGATTGGGGCTTGCAATTGTTCCCCATGAACGAGGAATTCCCAGTAAGCGCGAGTCATAAGCTCGCGTTGATTACGTCCCTGCCCTTTGTACACACCGCCCGTCGCTACTACCGATTGAATGATTTAGTGAGGTCTTCGGACTGGTACGAGGTTCTAGGCGCTACAATCTGGAACAGCGCGGTCGTAGGTTCGAATCCTGCCTCGGGCATGGATTTGTGTGATGTCCTTAGGTTAGTTAGGTTTAAGTAGTTCTACGTTCTAGGGGAGTGGTGACCTCAGCAGTTAAGTCCCATAGTGCTCAGAGCCATTTGGACCATTTTAGTATTCTGGGACAGGTCGTAAGAGTATTCCGCAAGCAATCGCCTGTTTAGACTGACTGCCTTTTCCAGGTCTCCAACCAACTAAAAGAAGTCTCCCATCTGATTTACCTTAACTAATCCGATGTGATCATTCCATTCCGTATCCCCACAAACTGTTGCACCCAGGTATTTGTACGAGTTGACTGACTACAACTGTCACTCGTTTGATTTTGTGAAGTGAAAAATTTTACGCATCAGAAGATTTAGAGCAAATTGCCAGTCTTCGTACCACTTTGAAATTTTACCTGATATATACGGACATGACATCTTCACACTCATTTTGTGATAAAAGCAGAGTATGTCATACCAAGTCAATGTTTTCGAGGTACGAACTCAGTGGGCGTACGTTATTGTCCGAGTGGCAAACGCTAACGGTGGAAGCGACGCGGTTCTTTCGACGCAAACATCGATGACGGAGGTGAATTCGGTATTTTGGAATGGAAATATATGGACAGCAGTTAGTCAGTTGGTAGTAACTCAGTAGCGAATCGGTGGTTTAGGGCGAAAATCAGTTACTGTAATTCAGCGGTAAAAAATCATATGGAAGAGGGAAATTGGTGACTGAGGAATGGGCGATGGCACTGAATCAGTGGCACAGAAGTGAAAGCAATGGTAAGGAGTTAATGATTCAGTAGTAAAACAGTTGTCGGGAGTCGGTGGTTTTGAGATAACGAAACAGATGACGGTAGTGATGCGGTCTTTTGCGTTGAAAACACAGAATGCTGAGGAACATGATAGAAATAGATGAGCATGTAATAATTCATTGCTGTGTACAGTATTACGTGGAAAAGTGAACAACTAACTAGAAAAGACAGGCCTATTCAGGATCATCAAAGCTAGAAATTATTAGTAAGACTGATTTCCAATACACTACCTGCAGATCGTCATCTTCCTAATGGAGAATGAAATCGTAACAGACCACCAGCATTGTCGCATTACCTCCAGTACTATCTCTCGCAAGATTTTACCTTTCGTAATAAAATTTCAACCAATTTGTTGCTTATTTTACTAAGCAACTCGTAGTCAGAGCTATGACATATCTTCATTCATCAGGACCTACCTTCTGAAATGCAGATCCTTTTGATCTGCAGTTCATTACAGTCACATTTAGTAACTGTCTGTCTTCAGTAAATGTAGTAAGCGCAGCTTATGCATCGGGCGGAGTGTGGAAAAAACTAGTTAAAGAAAGCAAAAAGTATGTCTTTTGGCAATTCTAAAAATGTGATCTCTGTCCAGTCGTTCAATAAGATAACAAATCATTTGCATAGGATGCCGATCATACTCCACATACGAAGCACAACCTGTCTGTAAATGTTTTATACAAATACCTACTACCTGATGAACGTGTATCTACACGAGTCTCTCTCTCTTGAAGTTGTTCGAATTGATACCTGCATACACGTGTGTCAGGGTTACAATACTGAGAACCGTTGGCAGTGTGAAGGGAAATATTCGCAGCAAAGAACAACCGACAGATACGAGAACTAGCAGAAGCCATAGGTACAAAAAGATTGACGGAACTGTTATGGAATGAGACAAAGTAATCACACACGTCAGTCGACACACTGATCGGAACGATTGTACTGGGTACTTCTTCCGTAGTGAACGTAAAAGCCGTAGTATATCAACATCGTTACCATTAAGTTAGTGTAACTTTTCATTTCATTTTCCTTCCAAAGAATTTAGCCTGTTGGCCGATTACATATAATGGGATGGTGCATAAGTTCGTAGCGTTCTTCCATAAGTTTAATAAATACTACAGATACACATCACAGAGACTTTAGTAATCAACAATATATTCTCTTTCACTATTTACAACAGTCTGCCAATGCAGGGATAATTTTTCCATTCCGAAACTGTAAAAACCACGTGGTTTTGAGGCGAAGAACTCGTCGAGCCATGTTGTTGCACAGAGATCGGAGAAAGTGAAAATTTGAGGGCGCAGGATCAGGTGCGCGTGCAATGACTTTCCAGATCCTGTGTAGTGCTTTTCGTCAGTGTATCAGAATGAGCACAGGCGTTATCGTGCTCTTTGTTCTTGGACTGCGTCTGTAGGACGTCTCAATTGTTGACAATAAATATCAGCAGTGATGGTTACACCTCGGAAAGCCGGCCGCTGTGGCCGAGCGGTTCTAGGCGCTTCAGTCCGGAACCACGCTGCTGCTACGGTCGTAGGTTCGAATCCTGCCTCGGGCATGGATGTGTGTGATGTCCTTAGGTTAGTTAGGTTTGAGTAGTTCTAAGTCTAGGGGACTGGTGACCTCGGCTGTTAAGTCCCATGGTGCTTAGAGCCATTTGAACCATTTGTACAACTCGAAAAAGCAGTTAGTAGTACGCCTGTTCCACCAGATGCATAACATTGTTTTTTGTGGATACCGACATGTCTTCGTAGGGGGAGTTGCTGCTTTATTTGGGCCGAACCATCACTTTCTTTTCCTTTTGTTAGCACAGAGACACCGTTTCTCGTCACCAGTAACGATACAGTACAGCAATGGTCGGTGTTGTTCACCAACCAATTGCTGACGAACGAGCAGAGATGCGCATATGGTCACTCACTGATTTTTTGTGGTTTTCCAATTTTTGAAACTCCCTCATCGCATGCAAATGTCACACGATGGTCGAATGATCACAGTTCATTACATTTTCCAGTTCTCTGCGTGGATCAGTGAGGATTAAATCGTTTAAACGCCGAGGTTCTTCCTGAATGTGGAGAGTCACTGATGTCAAAACGATCCTCTTTATAACGAAAAAACCGTTTTCTCTGTCCAGTGGGATTATCCCCGTACACGGGACAGATGTGTCTACTGTCTCCGCTGCTGTCACCTCTCTATTGAACCCAAACACAAGAATACGTCTAAAAGGTTCCTATTTCTCATCTTGGCACTCTATTTTCTAGCGTCCACAGGTCCACTCTATATCCCCAAATAATAAAATGACAATTTAAAGAACGGCAGTGAACTACAAACAAAAAAAAATGACAATCTATAACCATCGTGTTCAAAACAAAAACGCTCCGAACGTATGCACCAACCTAATATATAGTACGCCCCCACTGGTCTTCTCATGTACTCCTCCCACTCATCTTCGTCCGTCTTGCGATGATTAAGTGTCAATAAATCTGACTACACGCAATATTTATTAGCGCCCGTCCGCTATATCATTCTCAGAGATCCTGTTCTCTTCCTCTTTCTGCTACTGCTGCCCTCATTACGTATTCATGCAGCTCGGCACTCCACGTGAACACTTCGTACCTTTTTTGCTTATTTTTTCTCTCGGAATTAAATACGCCTTTGTTGAACAGTACTTATTTCAGCCTCCCGTCTTGTGTCTTTAGAGTGTGTGATGAAAATTTTTGCCCACGTTTCTTATATGTCAAGTAGAAGAGGACTGATTAAAGTCTTCTATTCGTTAAGAAGAGACATAAATTACATGACTTTCATTATTATGTAAAACTGAAAGAACAAAGTGTAACGCTGAACGGAGCTACCAAGCCATTAGCGTAGGCTTACGACTCATTTACAAACCAAATATTGAATCTAACGAAGAAGCTGCCTTTTGCGACAGTGAAGTGAACTGACTATATATACTCGTATTTTTTAAACTTAATCCATTCGTAAGGGGCTGTAGATGCAGAGTTACAGCGGTTTCGTGGTGTCGGTTACACATACTAGTGACGGCTTGGCGGGTATTTCTTTGTACAACAATCAGCTCTATCACAGCGTTTCCAAAGACATGCTGCGCCTGTATAAACTCTCTGACTTATGACAAATGAACGTCCTTAAACTGGTATTTTATTTGTGATGGTACTGTTCTGGCATATTCTATGCAGACGGTATCTCAACGTGGAAAGCGTGCTGATCGCAGCGGAGGTGCGAAGGTAAGTCGGGATATTACCTACCTGCTCCTTGAACTCTAATGTATAGATACGCATTCGTACCTTTTTGAAGGTAGGCTAGTAGGCAATGAATGCCTTTGTTCGACAAATGCAAGCTCGTCTGCGCAGCTCCTCACAAAATACCTTTCTTAAAAGCAAGCAGACAGTCACTAAGTAACCTTTTTTCCTGACTCAGCGACGCGATCCAACATAGATCACAGAGAGTTAAAACTTCCTAAATTTCCAAAAGAAAAAGCCCGCCTCAACTCAGAATACACGCAAAGACCGGCCAATCCATGACATTTACATTTGTTGCATTTACAAACGTAGCTCCCGATGCTTATTTGTATATAATCGATACATTTCACTATCATTTACAAATTCGTTCACAATTATTAACTTATTTTCTGTTCTTAAAAACGTAATTTTTTCGATCGCTTTTGCGTGACGTCAGAAATATTTAAACTCCTGACTGAATTAAAAGCATAAACTTTTCCGAATTTGACCTACGCAAAACAGTGAATTATCGGATAGTCAAACCGGCACGCAGCAATTTAAAATTATTTTTCCCTACAGTGTATTTGAAAATTTTGATATCGTTAATATGGTTATCTACTGTCCACAACTGTACAATAATTTTATTCGACGAAGGAGGCAGGCACAGCCAACAGTTGCCAATGGTAAGTATTTGTTCTTTACCGGTATCGAATATATGTTTCCATTTGTAACAGGGTTCCTCTGTTGATAAATTCACTTAATTTAATTTTAAAATTTTATTTTTTAATAAACCATAGAAGATGTATAGACACAAACTTAGCTACTGCCTATTTGTTATAGCTGATGTAGCAATTATGGGCATTTATTTTCAGTAATAAGCACTAGGGCATCAAAAGCCCAGATCCAGCGAACCGGAACTTCTTGTTAATTTTAATATAGTGTGTCCCACTCAAACCTCCCAGATTTCAAGGACCCAGGAGAGAAAAACCACAGTAGACACGACAGTGAAAAATGCACCAGATTTTAGAGCATCTCAAAGAATTTATATTACAATTTGACCGCTAGTCCGGAATGACCCTGTCTAAATAATAAACAACTTTAGGACATATGTTTATATTTGTAGGTATGGTTAGGCGCGATCTCTGGAAGGAAGGAGTGGGATTTTGCATTGCAGACCGAGCTACGTAAGATACGCTCGGCCACAAGACTACGTAAGCTACTAGTCCATAGGATCCCTATAAAGAGATAGTGATGTGACTCACCCTGAGATTAACATCTGTGGGCAACGTACGAGGTGGAATGCAGGATAGAAACTTGAAACCTTCGAAACCTGCTCCAGTTGTCAGATAACTCAGTTACAGATAATTTGTTCTGCAGGCAACTGGCTATTGCTTGACAAACGCATGCGCAACGAAAAAACTTGTTTGTCAAATCGGTCGTCAACTTAAATTTGTTTCAAACAAGTCAAACAAAGCGGCACACCGCCGGATAATTTGACAAACTAGTGAAGTTTGACAAATTGTTTGATCGTTTACGGGGGCCTTCCGGAGACAAAGTGGTGAGACTTTCCTGTGCGGAAGAGCGTCGGAGGCGGCGCCGGAGGCAGGCAGAGGGCCCTGCTGCGGGCTGCCGGCGGCAGGTTGTACAGTAGCCGCGGCTACCGCCGCCATTTATCCGGAGATAGCGCGCCCGCCGCTCTCCGGGGCATAAATATTACTTTTAATTAGAGGCGTGAGCGCGCGCGCGGCCCGCGCAGGCGTGTCGAATGGGCGCTGCGCGCTGCCCGCTGGTTGCCGGTCCCTCTGATGGACGAGCCCGATAGCGGCTGGCGGTCAAGGCCCGGGACTCCGCTCCCTGCGGGCTCACCACTACCCGCGCTTTCATCTCGCTGCCAGCCCCGAGGGCTGCGTAGGGTGTGGCAGCTAAGAAGGGCCTCTCGAAATAAATCATGAGCTAGTAAATACACTCCTGCAAATTGAAATAAGAACACCGTGAATTCATTGTCCCAGGAAGGGGAAACTTTATTGACACATTCCTGGGGTCAGATACATCACATGATCACACTGACAGAACCACAGGCACATAGACACAGGCAACAGAGCATGCACAATGTCGGCACTAGTACAGTGTATATCCACCTTTCGCAGCAATGCAGGCTGCTATTCTCCCATGGAGACGATCGTAGAGATGCTGGATGTAGTCCTGTGGAACGGCTTGCCATGCCATTTCCACCTGGCGCCTCAGTTGGACCAGCGTTCGTGCTGGACGTGCAGACCGCGTGAGACGACGCTTCATCCAGTCCCAAACATGCTCAATGGGGGACAGATCCGGAGATCTTGCTGGCCAGGGTAGTTGACTTACACCTTCTAGAGCACGTTGGGTGGCACTGGATACATGCGGACGTGCATTGTCCTGTTGGAACAGCAAGTTCCCTTGCCGGTCTAGGAATGGTAGAACGATGGGTTCGATGACGGTTTGGATGTACCGTGCACTATTCAGTGTCCCCTCGACGATCACCAGTGGTGTACGGCCAGTGTAGGAGATCGCTCCCCACACCATGATGCCGGGTGTTGGCCCTGTGTGCCTCGGTCGTATGCAGTCCTGATTGTGGCGCTCACCTGCACGGCGCCAAACACGCATACGACCATCATTGGCACCAAGGCAGAAGCGACTCTCATCGCTGAAGACGACACGTCTCCATTCGTCCCTCCATTCACGCCTGTCGCGACACCACTGGAGGCGGGCTGCACGATGTTGGGGCGTGAGCGGAAGACGGCCTAACGGTGTGCGGGACCGTAGCCCAGCTTCATGGAGACGGTTGCGAATGGTCCTCGCCGATACCCCAGGAGCAACAGTGTCCCTAATTTGCTGGGAAGTGGCGGTGCGGTCCCCTACGGCACTGCGTAGGATCCTACGGTCTTGGCGTGCATCCGTGCGTCGCTGCGGTCCGGTCCCAGGTCGACGGGCACGTGCACCTTCCGCCGACCACTGGCGACAACATCGATGTACTGTGGAGACCTCACGCCCCACGTGTTGAGCAATTCGGCGGTACGTCCACCCGGCCTCCCGCATGCCCACTATACGCCCTCGCTCAAAGTCCGTCAATTGCACATACGGTTCACGTCCACGCTGTCGCGGCATGCTACCAGTGTTAAAGACTGCGATGGAGCTCCGTATGCCACGGCAAACTGGCTGACACTGACGGCGGCGGTGCACAAATGCTGCGCAGCTAGCGCCATTCGACGGCCAACACCGCGGTTCCTGGTGAGTCCGCTGTGCCGTGCGTGTGATCATTGCTTGTACAGCTCTCTCGCAGTGTCCGGAGCAAGTATGGTGGGTCTGACACACCGGTGTCAATGTGTTCTTTTTTCCATTTCCAGGAGTGTACATTCATTACTATTTTCGCTAGCTTACACCGGACAATATATCGAATTTTATGACGTACGCGCTTGTGTAGCTCTGATCTGTCTTATTAAATTAAAAAAACAGCTGAATTCAATTACTTTTTCTGTGACATTGGGACAGGACTTTTCAGAGGATTCTGGTCCATAACTTGGTAAAAACGAACTGCGCACATCAGGATCATCCCTTGTGTACCGCTAACAAACTAAATTCCGTAAAGAAAAAAATTTGTGGTACCTTCCTATGGGACCAAACTGCTGGGGGCATCGGTCCCTAGGCTTACATACTAGTTAATCTAACTTTTTTTTGTTTATTTGGCCTTTGAGTGTGTACTCAATTTAGCCATCGGCAACACATATTGACAATGTACACATAATTGAATAAACAAATACAGAAATGCATATTTACAAGAATAAAAAGCTTAACTGTTACAGTTTTGTACATACTGTTTTAAAAATTGTATTGAATTGGATTGGAAAATGATCAAAAGTGTCTTGGCTTACAATTCACACCAATTCTGAAATATCTTCATCAGCAAGACATATTTATAATTGACGTACCCATTAAAACCTACAGATTGTGACCAGTACTCTTGATGAAGTTAACGATCACTTTATATAGACGAACGTCTTTAGTACACAAAAGAGAAGAAGCTGATCGAGGAAGATGGTAGCCCATACTCAGCAATGTCTTCTGAAAGACCAGCCGTTCACGGTCAAATTTGGGGCACATAAATAAGATGTGGTTGACATCAGCTTCCGACTCAGGATCACACTCACATGCTGGTGGACTGTAAACGTTGATCCGATGTAGATGTTGTGGGAAAGAGGCATGATTGAAGCGGAGTCTTACGATGGTAGAAATCGTGGATCGGTCCAGATGTGTCCTCATGAACCACGGCTGTGAAGGAATCCGAGGTTGTAGCACTGCGTAATAACCGTCTTTTGTCAGTTGAGAAACGTTCCACATTTCCTGCCATTGCTAAACTAACTTACGCTAAGGACAACATACACACCCATGCCCGAGGGAGGGCTCGAACCTCCGACGTGGGGAGCCGCGCGAACCACGACAAGCCGCCCTAGACCGCGCGGCAAATAACGTAAGGACCGAAATGTGTCCGTCGCCAGGGTGACAATGTTAAGAAATAAATACAGTACGTAGACAAGAATAATAAGTGTGTAGAACATTAATAAAGTTCATTGTATTTAAGAAGATAAGAATTTTCACACAAAAAATTGTGAGGCATTCCTTTTTACCTCGCCCACTTAAAAAATGGCTCTGAGCACTATGGGACTTAACATCTGAGGTCATCCCTAGAACTTAGAACTACTTAAACCTAACTAACCTAAGGACATCACACACATCCATGCCCGAGGCAGGATTCGAACCTGCGACCGTAGCAGTCATTCGTTTCCAGACTGTAACGCCTAGAACCGCTCGGCCACCCCCGCCGGCCTCGCCCACTTACATATGGTTTACACATAACGATGTTATTATTATTATTATTATTATTATTAGCGAATGTCTCCATTGGAGAACGGTAAGCACGCGATTTTCAATCTTCATATTTTCCTAATATTTCTTCATTTTCTCCCTTAGACCTTTGTTTCTTCAGTGCACTTTGGTCGGTATGGTTTTGGTTCTATATCTGGAATAAGCTTCCACTTATCAATTTTACTTCTGAATGTATCCCTATTTAATGTGTTTGTTGCATCAGTTTTTGCTTTTGTTGGATCCTTCTTAACTTTAGTTACCCAAGGTATTGACGCTTTAAGGGTTGTCACATAGTCCAATAGACGTTTAGTTAGTCTGCTTCCAGGTGATGTGTCTAGGTGTCCATAGAACTTCATTCGTCTCTTTCTGATGTCAATTTCTATTTTTGATACTTTTTATGTTGTCTCTATGATTTGCGCTCAAAATCCGTTTTGTGTTTATCGTGGTCCTAGAATTTTTCTATTAATCTTTCTATGTCCTTTCTTAATTTCTTGTAAATCTAGTTACCGATTCATTGAGAACGTTTCACTTGTATATGTGACTGTAGGGTTGATTACTGTATTGTAGAGTCTGATTTTAGTGGCTTTTGACAGGCATTTTTTGTTATACAAATTTAGAACAACTCCGGACGCTTTTTTGACTTTCTGCATCTTTTTTGTGCTATTTTGTCAAGTCCTGTTGGTTCAATCATTTCACCGAGGTACTTAAAGTGTTTAACTCTGTTGATTTCTCCACAATATGTTTCAAGTTTCGGAATATCTAAATTGGAACACACGAATTCAATCTTCTCGAAAGAGATTTGCAGGCCAACCTTCTCTGTACATAACTATTTTTATTTTTTAAAGTAGGGGAAATTCAGTGAGCGTTGTTTACATTTAAGGCAATAAGAGATTCGTATCTGCTTATAACTGTAAACAATTTCTCAAACGTGGTTAAATAAATGTTTTCTGTACAGAAAATTTTATCGATTACTATGTGTTTCCGCGATTTGTTACGAATACATCTACATCTACATACATACTCCGCAATCCACCATACGGTGTGTGGCGGAGGGTACCTCGTACCACAACTAGCATCTTCTCCCTCTGTTCCACTCCCAAACAGAACGAGGGAAAAATGACTGCCTATATGCCTCTGTACGAGCCCTAATCTCTCTTATCTTATTTTTGTGGTCTTTGCGCGAAATGTAAGTTGGCGGCAGTCAGCCTCAAATGCTGGTTCTCTAAATTTCTTCAGTAGCGATTCACGAAAAGAGCGTCTCCTTTCCTCTAGAGACTCCCACCCGAGTTCCTGAAACATTTCCGTACACTCGCGTGATGATCAAACCTACCAGTAACAAATCTAGCAGCCCACCTCTGAATTGCTTCTATGTCCTCCCTCAATCCGACCTGACAGGAATCCCAAACGCTGGAGCAGTACTCAAGAATAGGTCGTATTAGTGTTTTATAAGCGGTCTCCTTTACAGATGAACCACTTCTTTCCAAAATTCTACCAATGAACCGAAGACGACTATCCGCCTTCCCCACAACTGCCATTACATGCTTGTCCCACTTCATATCGCTCTGCAATGTTACGCCCAAATATTTAATCGACGTGACTGTGTCAAGCGCTACACTACTAATGGAGTATTCGAACACTACAGGATTCTTTTTCCTATTCATCTGCATTAATTTACATTTATCTATATTTAGAGTTAGCTGCCATTCTTTACACCAATCAAAAATCATGTCCAAGTCATCTTGTATCCTCCTACAGTCACTCAACGACGACACCTTCCCGTACACCACAGCATCATCAGCAAACAGCCGCACATTGCTATCCACACTATCCAAAAGATCATTTATGTAGATAGAAAACAACAGCGGACCGACCACACTTACCTGGGGCACTCCAGATGATACCCTCACTTCCGATGAATACTCACCATCCAGGACAACGTAATGGGTTCTATTACTTAAGAAGTCTTCGAGCCACTCACATACTTGGGAACCAATCCCATATGCTCGTACCTTAGTTAGGAGTCTGCACTGGGGCACTGAGTCAAACGAGTAAGAATTAACACTCTGAAGTACGAAAGTTTCTGGCGGCTACAACAAGAATTACAACCCCCTGCTGCAACGTCGCTACAGGTCGTAAAAATAAAAAGAATGCTGCGCATTACAGTGAGAAGGGTGGAGTTAGGAAGGTAAATGACCCGACGTGGGCTAAAGGATCTTGTGTTGAGAAATCAGTGAGATGCCGCGCGTGGACAAAAATGCTGTGGCAGGGTTGTAAAACGTGAGCGCAGCCTTTTAACAAGAGGGATGATGCGGTGCCCTCAGAGCCGTGTGTTGCGGCTACCTGCCAGCTTTATTGCAGGGCGAGCAGTCGCTGCAGCTTCCTGCTGAACGGATGGGGGGTGGCTGGCGTAAAAAAAGGAGGCAACAGCCCCCGCGGTGCCCTTACTGGGCAGGAAAGTGAAAGGGGCTGGAATGCCTCCCCCACAGGTCGGTGTGCCTTCCTAATGACTTTACGAGGTTCCACAGCTGTACCCCGTTTCCTGTACCCCAAGCGCTGCCTATTTGAAGTCTGACCTCAGGGCGTCCTTCCGAGAAACTGGTCAATGGCCGATGTCATTTTCAGGGAACGAGTCGGACTTACAAGTCCAAACACAAGGAATATACCCCTCCCTTTACAGTCGACCTAGCGCCTTTATACTAAACTCGTGTGTGACTTGACACTTCCCACTGTGTTACGACAGCTAAAAATATGGCCTCCAACCCTCATTTAACAAGTTGAGCTTTACACCAAATTTAGCGTCTGTTTTAAGTCAGATCATTTACGCCCGGTACTCACAGCTTTACTTCTGCCAGTATCTCGTCTCCTACCTTGCAAACTTTACAGAAGCTCTCCTGCGAACCTTGCAGAACTAGCACTCCTGAAAGAAAGGATATAGCGGAGACATGGCTTAGCCACAGCCTGGGGGATGTTTCCAGAATGAGATTTTCACTCTGCAGCGGAGTGTGCGCTGATATGAAACTTCGTGGCAGATTAAAACTGTGTGCCCGAACGAGACTCAAACTCGGGACCTTTGCCTTTCGCTGGTAAGTGCTCTACCATCTGAGCTACCGAAGCACGACTCACGCCCGGTACTCACAGCTTTACTTCTGCCAGTATCTCGGCTCCTACCTTCCAAACTTCGGTAGCTCAGATGGTAGAGCACTTGCCCGCGAAAGGCAAAGGTCCCGAGTTCGAGTCTCGGTCGGGCACACAGTTTTAATCTGCCACGAAGTTTCATATCAGCGCACACTCCGCTGCAGAGCGAAATTCTCATTCCAGATCATTTAGTTTGCGCGGAGCGTATAGACAGCGTCAATACCTACTTCCCGAAACTTTGAATACATAGTAAACATAGATATATTGAGATTTTTGTCATCTTCCTTCACAAAAGACACTAAATCGCTACAATTTTCGTTGGTTTCTACGACTAAAAATTAAAAGCTATCGATCCAGATGAGGCAAGGTTTTGTGCGGTCTGGTACATCAGGGAGCTTCAATGACAGTGCCGGCACTCTTAAAACGTCTCACTGTGTTCTGAAAAAGTTTCAGATACATCAACTGTAGATGCTATTGATCGATATGTGTTACCGCAGTTGTGCATACCTACAATTTGGGCCTTGGTATTTTGATACACAGATAATCGCCGCCATTCCACAGAATTTACCTACAGAAAACAGTAAAAACTGTACCGAAGTTGTAATTAACGGTGTAACGTAAGTTTCCCGCGAGAAAGTGGGTACAATGGACCACCACAAACAAGACACGGAGAAACAACTGCGCAGTCAGAATAGGTCTAAGGGACGCCAGTCAGCAATTATCACGGAACGAAAATGCACAATTTTTCCATCGAATTTACCGAAAATAAGGCCCGTACATGCGGTCGTGCATTATCCTGCTGAAATGCAGGGTTTCGCAGGGATCGAGTGAAGGGTAGAGCCACGGGTCGTAACACAGCTGAAATGTAACGTCCACTGTTCAAAGTGCCATCAATGCGAGCGAGAGGTGACCGAGACGTGTAACCAATGGCACCCCATACCATCACGCCGGGTGATACACCAGTATGGCGATGACGAATACACGCTTCCAATGTGCGTTCACCGTGATGTCGCCAAACACGGATGCGACCATCATGATGCTGTAAAGAGAACCTGGATTCATCCGAAAAAATGACGTTTTGCCATTCGTACACCCAGGTTCGTCGTTGAGTATACCATCGCAGGCACTCCTGTCTGTGATGCAGCGTCAAGGGTAACCGCAGCCACGGTCTCCGAGCTGATAGTCCATGCTGCTGCAAACGTTGTCGAACTGTTCGTGCAGATGGTTGTTGTCTTGCAAACGTCCCCATCTGTTGACTCAGGGATCGAGACGTGGCTGCACGATCCATTACAGCCATGCGGCCTGTCATCTCGACTGCTAGTGATACGAGGCCGTTGGGATCCAGCACGGCGTTCCGTATTACCTTGCTGAACCCACCGATTCCATATTCTGCTAACAGTCATTGGATCTCGACCAACGCGAGCAGCAACGTCGCAATACGATAAACCGCAATCGCGATAGGCTACAATCCGACTTTTATGAAAGTCGGAAACGTGATGGTACGTATTTCTCCTCCTTACACTAGGCATCACAACAACGTTTCACCAGACAACGAACTGCTGTTTGTGTATGAGAAATCGGTTGGAAACTTTCCTCACGTCAGCACGTTGTAGGTGTCGCCACCGGCGCCAGCCTTGTGTGAATGCTCTGAAAAGCTAATCATTTGCATATCACAGCATCTTCTTCCTGTCGGTTACGTTTCGCGTCTGTAGCACGTCATCTTCGTGGTGTAGCAATTTTAATGGCCAGTAGTGCATGAACTGCCGTTGTGCGGCGATAGCCACATTGGAAACCTTTGCACATGAAACGTCTGAGTGCAAATGACATCCCCGCGAATCCCCTGCCGTTTTATAACTTGTGTACGCGATACTACCGCCATATGTATATGTGCATATCACCGTCCCGTGACTTTTGTCACCTCCGTGTGTATCATCTATAGGCATCATATGTAGTTATCGTGATAAGCTGACAATCAGTAGAGGCGGAGCCGGTGCAAGGTGGAATGTTTTTGTGGCGTCTTGGGCCGTGGCGCAACCCCGAAACTTGGAGGGGTCGTCGACCGCGGGCTGGCACCCCGCTGCGGGGGTGGTGGCGGACTCTGCGTCCCAGGATGCCTGCCGGGACAATGCGGCCGGGGTCGTTCACTCCGCCACAGCCGTCCAGGGATGCCCACAAAAAGCTACACAAGCGGTTTGTTCCGCCGGCGGAGAGGGAGTGACACAGGACGCTGCGTGCGCTGACACCCACGCTCTTTAACACTCGCTACGGGCCGTTTTTTTCCGTCTGTACGAGATAAACGAACTGAGACGCTGTAGACCAGGGCAACTGCGCAGAACACCCACCGAGAAGACCGCCCAACTCCTACAGAAATGAATTTTATCCATAGTGCATGCTGTCGAACTCAGTGACTGTTCCTTTATAGGGTGTAGAAAAATATCCGCTACCAGTCACAACAAAAGGTTATTTATTTGTCACACGACCGGTTTCGGGCTTGCGCCCATCCTCAGGTGTTTATACATTCATGTACATGTTTCTACTGTTGAAGATCACTGTATAATATATGATGTGCAGTCGTGAAATACACTATGTTTACATACAAACATGTAAACATAGTGTATTTGACGAGTGCACATCATAATACTGAAATATGAAGCTATACTTGGTAAAACTGAAATATGGAAGTGAAAATAACAATAAGTGTGTAACTAAGTGCCAAACTATCGCCACAGCGTAACTGTAATAATGGTGCTTCATCTTTATGCAAGTAAAGATATATTTTCGTCAAATCCTACCTTACCACTTACAATTGTCCCACTTGTATCTGTGTAGTCACCAGCAAATAATTTTTTTGTGTTTATACAGTGATCTCCAACAGTATAAAAATGTATATATGACATCTTCAACTTTTATAGTCCTGTCCTCCTCAGTTGGGCGCAATATTACGGTATATTAATAATTTTTACTTATGGACCGTCTGACAGCAACTGAATAAAACACAATTTTAGTGCCATACGCGTTTCGCCTTTATTTTCTGCAAGGCATCATCAGTCGCAGGTTGCGTGGACAGTTTCCTACATATTACGCTCCTGTTGCATTTTTGGTGTTGTTCTTCTTCTTATGAACGCCAATTTGCGGTTTTTTTCGCCATTCCAAAACACTATGCACAGAACGCTTGTTTTAAAGCAATGTTTTGGTTTAAAAAAAAAACATTGCTTTAAAACAAGCGTTTTTTCGCCATTCCAAAACACTATGCACAGAACGCTTGTTTTAAAGCAATGTTTTGGTTTAAAAAAAAAACATTGCTTTAAAACAAGCGTTTTTTCGCCATTCCAAAACACTATGCACAGAACGCTTGTTTTAAAGCAATGTTTTGGTTTAAAAAAAAACATTGCTTTAAAACAAGCGTTTTGTGCATAGTGTTTTGGAATGGCGAAAAAAACCGCAAATTGGCGTTCATAAGAAGAAGAAAAACAACACCAAAAATGCAACAGGAGCGTAATATGTAGGAAATTGTCCACGCAACCTACCACTGATGATGCCTTGCAGAAAATAAAGGCGAAACTCGTATGGCACTAAAATTGTGTTTTATTCAGTTGCTGTCAGACGGTCCATAAGTAAAAATTATTAATATACCGTAAAAATGTATATGAATGTATAAACACCTGAGGATGGGCGCAAGCCCGAAACCAGTCGTGTGACAAATAAATAATCTTTTATTGTGACTGGTAGCGGATATTCTTCTACATCCTACAGAAATAGCTCTTACACTAGCTTTGTTTCATATATTGAAGAATGGTCTCGTGGTATTTATACTCTCGTTGGCTATACCGTATCAGCCTGACGCAAGTAACAGGCAAATGAATTACACCTAATACAGAAGTTTCGACAATGCTACTCTCTCTTGTTACACACTGCGACAGCAACGCACCAAGCGGCCAGTTAGCTACACTGCTGAACAAGGCATCTTATGAATGCCAAAAGTACCATTTATATTGATTTGTAACTTCGTTTATGCAAAATTAAGTGCAAGTAGAGCAACAAACTGAAGCAATAACAAAAACCAAATTTGTCATTCTATATGTTTCTCTAGGACCACAAAAGGTATGGAACACTAAATAACATGACTGTTTATTTGCGATTTTCTTGTAACCTACTGACATTTATTAAGGATGACGTTTCTTCTTGGAAACAGGAAGACGTGATGAACTGCAGAAAGAGGCAATATATCTATGCAATAAGGTGAAGCTCCGTTCACTACAGGATGTAAAAATATAATTTCGTAAATGATGTAGAACAATTAAAAAGAAATGATGCTTACCCCGCAAATAAGAAATTTAGTTTTTCGTCTGGAAATGGTCGCTAGGCTCGTACATGTGTTTTCGCTGTTGTAACATGTTTCCTAACGATAAAAAAATTTTGCGACAAAACATGAGTTTCAGCTTTCTTTAAGCTTTACGTATGTGGAATACCCTATCTGAATGTCTTAAAATGTAGTTGAAACCAAACTGGAAGTTCTGAATTCAGAGACCTGGAGCAGTTACACTTACTTGAGAAAGGAGTCAAGATACATGAGTGCACACGCATTCTCCCATCTCCCAGAGCATATTGAATGTCATGTAGGTAATGTGATGTGATTTAAAAGTGAGTTAATAAACTTTCTCTTGGTCATCATCTACGGCACATCCATTCACCCATCTGTCACAGCATATTAAATGTCATGTAGGTAATGGGATGAGGCTTAAAACTGAGTTAACGAACTTTCTCTTGGTCATCTCCTACGGCACTGAAGAATTCCTTCAAAGGATCTCATAAAATTGAAGTTTTTGGTTGTTTTACAGTTAGCATCATCACATTACATTGTACAATACTCTTTCGTAATGTTGATTTAATTCGTTGTATTACTCTTAAGTAAAATATACATCTTTTGACTCCTTTCGAAGCTGTAGTGACCCATCTTCTTGGGATCCTCGGAATGCAACTAACGTAATGTAACGTCTTAGAAACTATGATAGTACACTATTTAGACTTTATTGGCACGGTGATTATGTCCATGAAACGTCACAAATTTTTGAAATTACTAAGCGATGATAATAACTGTGCGTTCAGTATTGAAAAGTAATTAATAGTTATTTTACTTTAATCATCTGGAAAAATTCTTCCAAGACTGGAAGGAAGAGGAGGGTTGGAACAATTCGTGAACAATAATAATAGACGCAGCTGGGTTTTCGGAAGTCCATGACCAAACACAAATTATATATATAAATCTATATTCACGGGGCATAAAATGTATCTCATTTGACTGTGAAATGCGTGACTGAAATACTATACGAATACATCGTTTTACAAGGTGCGACGTTGTGTTGTAATGGAGACAACCATGATCGACACTTTAAGAAAAGTTTATTGCGGACATGATCATCAAGTAATTTGACGCTGAATTTATCAGTGTGCTGGTAGATTGTATTTATTAAAGAAATTCTGTGTCGTTGTGAGAATATTTGCTGAATGCGTTGGCGGAAAAATGTTTTTGAGGATACAAATCAGTTAGATTATTTTGGAAAATATGTTGGGTGAAGACTATGCCAACTAAGAGCATGTTTTCAGGAGCAGGGGAAGTTCATATGAACCTAGGCTTCCGCAGCTTGAGTCCGATTCAAGTAAGTTGCTCTGGGACAGAAACAACACCATAATGCAAATTAAACCGAACCTTTCGCTTAACGTTGCGGGCAGCCTTCATCAAGGGGACCGGCGTAGGCTGTTGGCAACGGCAAGCGATAGTTTGGTTCTTCCATTTTACATGCAAGTAGAATAATATTATTATTAAATCGGACAATACCTGCGTTGCTTATACCGTTTAACAAAAGAAAGTTTTACGTTTTTTTTTTACAATTAAACGAGTGTTTAAATCGTATCAATTAAGTACAAGGAACCCAGAGATTTCTGACAAAGCACGCCACGCTGCTGCAAAGTCTCTAAATCGTTATTGGAACTTGAATTATCTTTTAGTTTTGACCCCATTCAACAACTCGTGAATTAGAGTGCTTTACAACGCGAATTACGCAAACAGCTATGAGACGCGAAGGGGCAATGGTTGGTTCTAGTTTATTAGATGCCCAGCTAATATCGGTTACACACCATCACAATCCTACAGGAATATATTACGCCAGGAAAGTATTGGATTACCAAAGGAGTATTTGAAACACTGTACTAAATGTTAAATATCATCAACTTCTAAAGGCTACGCCTTCTTGATGCAAGCCTCCCTTTCGTTTTCTTTCCAAAAATTTCTCCTTACAATATATTTGTCGAAACCCAATTTCGCCTAAATAAATGGCCAAAAAGTCACGTTTTCGTTTCTTGAGTAGTTGCTATGAGCCGCAGCCACATTTGCATCGCTTTTAAATCCATTATTTCTGTCTTTAACAGTGTCCAGTGTGAACTTTAAGAGGATCAGTTTGGTTTCAGACTAAAAATTGGGACTAGACATCACAGCTCGAGATCTTGCATGAGGAAAGGCTGGAACTAAACGGTGATACTTGCATAGCTTATACTGGTCTAGAAAAGGTACTTGAGAGCATTAGCTGGAAGAAACGCTTCGTGAACCTGAAAGGCAGAGACTTACATTGGAAAGATTGATATTGTTCTAACACACACAAAAATCGAACTGTGAGCGTGAATATAACTTGAGAGAGATTCAGGGTCGAGATTACTTGAGTACTTGGGAGTAACCCACAGCTAAAATTACCAAAGGGATAGTACAAGGTTACTTATGATAATTCATCAGCGTATTTGTTAAACGTTTTCATCGCGAAAGCTATGAAGGTCTTCAAAGGAAAATTTGTGTAGTTATAGAGAACGGAATTCCTACGCACTGTTTAATATTTGCGGATGGCACTGCGCTATTAGCGAACTGTGATAAAAGTATAGAGAATATACTTTATTAATTTGCGACAAGGAATCCTAACTTGCAACTAATAATCAGAAAACTAAAATTATGATAGTAAGCGAACCAAAGGTGATAAGGAGACCTTATATTAAAACTGAAAGAAATAAAATAGACAAATATGATAAATTGTTATTTCGGCACTTTACGTAAGCACAGAACAGAACAGATGAAGTATGAAAATCAGAAAGAGAACCGTGACTGTCAAGATGCTAAACATTTCTGTTTTATTTATCAGCCAAAATCCTGTCTTTGCAACAATGACACTGCGAGTTTCGAATAGTCAACATCAGGTGCCCTCGTGAAGACATCGACTTTATACTGTTCCTGGAATAACAGTGGCGAAGAACATTCCATCTTAGTTTGGCAATAACTGTCGAAACAAGTAGTGGCTTTCCAGAATGAGATTTTCACTCTGCAGCGGAGTACGCGCTGATATGAAACTTCCTGGCACATTAAAACTGTGTGCCCGATCGAGACTCGAACTCGGGACTCGAGTTCGAGTCTCGGTCGGGCACATAGTTTTAATCTCTCAGGAAGTTTCAAGTAGTGGCTTTATTACTAAAAAAACCCACTGAGGGGACAAATAAAAGGAAATACAAAGGTATTTCACAATTCCTGTTACAGCCTTCTAGGAATTGTAGAGGGAACTTAGGAGATAAAGTTTTGATAACGAAGTCATGCGTGGAAATATACGGTTTGGATCTAAAATTAAGACTGGGTGACTTTTATATCTTCCGCATATAGCAGAGACAATGAGCTATGACCTGTGTGCTCTACGGGAGTTATTCCACGTGGGACTTTCCTGTTCGTTACAGAAGGTGCATCAGCGAGATATACACACGGTACAAAGATCCTGGCGCGCGTCAGCGCAGTACCACATTCAACCCTTCTGGCTGTGAATGTACAAGTGTCTTGCACCCCTTGTTGTGATGTGATGGACTGAGGCGATCCGGAAACGCGTTTGTACCTCTACCATTAGTTACCGTACCATGAAGCAGAGGATATGAAAGTGATTTGATCTTGAAACTTGTTCTATATGCAAACGGTACATTTCGAGACAAAGTTTCCTTAACAAAATCTTACCTAAGGCCTCTCTACAGCCCCTAGTAAACTGTAGTAAGATATCTGAAACACCTTACATATTGCAACTGGCAATCGCTGACGCTGTGGTCAGTCTATGGCAAATATAGATAAAGGAAGATGAGCTGTTAACTGAACGTCGGTGAAAGGAAAACAAACACTTCCGGGTGTGTGCTTTTTCTGGTAATGCTGGGATATTTCCCACGTCCCGAGAGAGCGCGGTCGCCGGCAGCGTCGATGGCTCACGGCAAACATTTGCTGCTTCACGGAGCAAAACGTCTCTGGAGGTCGTTCTTCCCGCTCGTCTCGCTCTTGAGAGCTTTTGTAACGAAGTTAGGAGGAACGAGTCCAGTTTATCCATCTGAGCACGAACAGGGCACGGGCGTCTCACGGCCGTGCGAGAAGAATCCGGGCGCCAGGAAACGGCAGCACCACGCAAGCTTTACCAGGGAGAGGACTGAAACCAGCCTTCACTGAACATAGTGATTAACGCTAACTCGCGTAAGCGATGAGTCGTGTGTTCTTCCCACCACTTGACTTTAAATTTCCGTCGGTCCCCAAATCGCTGTATGCTAATGCTCGGAATAGTGTCCAGTTCCCTTCCGAGAGATTTCGCGCGACGCTCTGGCATCATGGAGGGCAATGGAAAAAAAAACCGCTTCAAAGTCTATATTAAGATCCAATATACACTTCCCTGAAGTCCAGCTAACGACCGTGCTGTCACCGTTAAATGCAACGAATTTCAGACTGAAGAGGAGAAGTTGTTGGCAGCCTGGACACGCCTTCTGTACACGATGAAAGGAAGGAGCAGAAACCGAACTGACTGAAATCACATACTTTGAGAAACAGAACGGAAGAACAATAGAACATTAATTAACTCCAAAATACCTGATCCGCACCTTGTTTTCGAAGCAGCGCTCCCTGAATTGAAAGTGACTGCCAGGAAGAACGATGTGACCATGTAAGGTGTCAGGCAAATCCAACACCTTCCATGAAAACCCTGACATGATAAGCAAATCCGGCAGTATGCCACATAGCTCCGAATAAATACTGACATTAAATTAACCAAAGTAATACGATCAACGAGTGAGCAAATGGAATGCCACAGACTAACACAAGAACGCCTAAATGCATGTCATATCTTCCCACTGTGAAACAGACGCAGTTCCGAGGGAAGAAACGAGAACAGAAGCCGAGAGCAGAACCGTGTTAAGCTAGAAGGCCCTACAATAAGGGACGGACACCCACATATCCGGCTGACCGCCAGGACCACCCGCCAGCCCATGTTAAAGATAGAGCCCTCCAGAAGAACAGTATAGATCTTACGATAACACTAAAAGGGCCACACCAGCTGCGTGTTTTAGCGTGAGACTACATGGGTCTCTGTTACGTAGCAAACATTAAAAAACATTGCCCCACCACGAAAAGTATAACGTTTATCTTGGGATAGAAAGAATTTTTGTAGGCGGAGCTTAAGGTTAACATTGAGACCCTGATTGGTCAGTTGAAAACACAGCCAGATAGCTTTTTTTAAACCAACTTCGGTAAATTGTAGTAAGGAGAAGTTAGAAGGAGAGTTGCTTCCGAGACGGCGAGATGTGTGGAGCTGCGCTGCCCGCCACCCCCTGACGCTGCCTAAACACTGACAAGGTAATGAACGCACGCGATACCGCATAACAGCGCATAATGCTTCACTCAGAACTGCAGAAGTCTCATCTGTTACACCCCATTTTGGCATAATACTAATGTATTCCTTGTGTCACCTATGCCTGTGTATCAAGGAGGACTTTGTAAAGGCTGCCATCTTTAGGTTACGTGATTCCCGTCTGAAGTTCTCTGAGGTTTGTTGTTTTTATATTTTGTTCTCATTTAAAATATGTAAATTTGTATTTCGTGACGTATACAGGGTGGTCCATTGACAGTGACTGGGGCAAATATCTCACGAAATAAGCGTCAAACCAAAAAACTGCAAAGAACGAAACTTGTCGGGCATGAAGGGGGAAACCAGATGGCGCTACGGTTGGCCCGCTAGATGGCGCTGCCATAGGTCAAACGGATATCAACTGCGTTTTTTAAAAATAGGAACCCCATTTTTTATTACATAAATGTGTAGTACGTAAAGAAATATGAATGTTTTAGTTGGACCACTTTTATCGCTTTTGACGAACAGTTGGTAACAGGTAGGTTTTTTAAATTAAAATACAGGACGTAGGTACTTTTGAACATTTTATTTCGGTTGTTCCAATGTGATACATGTACCTTTCTGACCTTATCATTTCTGAGAACGCATGCTGTTACAGCGTGATTACCTGTAAATACCACATTAATGCAATAAATGCTCAAAATGATGTCTTTGTAGTTTTTTTCGTTTGACGCTTATTTCGTGGGATATTTGCCCCGCTCACGATTAATGGACCACGCAGTATTTGTGACGCGCTAAGTTAGAAAACGAAACATGTACTATACCAGTTTCTGTTAACGTGGATTCAGAAAAAAAAGTCAGGTACGAAATTCCGAGAAGGTACAGTGCATGCAGAATTGTTCGGAGTGTACAGGTGGATAACAAATGATTTGGCAGAGGTTTTAACCGCAACATGAAGGAAGAAATTATAAGTATCCTGAAAATTAGAGACTACACGTGGTGAGAATGCCAGGTCACGGAATTCTCCATTAAATCCTGAACTACAAGCCAAATGGGCAAAGAGATACTGGAAGACTACGGAAAAGATGGGAATGATTTTGTTTGTGAGTTCGGAATAGGTAATAGTCTAAACTTTGAACGGAAGACGACGAGGACTTTCCAACCAGTAAGACAAGGTTACAGGAGCAATGTATCAACTCTCAATCTGGCTAGAAACAGAAATCTTTTTTATTGTCGAACGTAGCTGCGAACGCTATCACTGTCACGTCACGTTTCTAGCAGAAATGCTGACAGCTTGATTCTTACGAATGCCCGTGTCCCTCAACGTAAAATGTCACGTTTGAAGACGCAGAAATAGACGCGGCCGTTGAAAGAAAAAGCTGCCTTTTGAGCGACTACTCTAGGCTTACTGACGTTTGTGCTGGAGGGTGACGGTAAAGGCGTACACGTACGGCCGAAGCGGCTGGCAGCTCCCCCTGTGATGGACGTATCGGCAGCGGCGGGACGCGTGCCCCTTGCATTCCCAATAGCAAGTCCCGGCTGTGTCAGCGAGCACTACCGCGAATGGTAACTACGTGGCGCAGACCGATCAATAGATTCCCGCACGCGACACGTGGCCGCCTGCCGACCTCGAATCTTTAAACGATCTCTTCTTCACTATCGTCCACCTCCGTAGCGCAGCGGTAGCTATACCGCATACTGCACAAGGGGGACCGGGTACGATTCCCGGCGGTGGACTGGGTGTTGTGTGTCCTTCATCATCACTTCATCATCATTGACACCCAAGTCGCCGAAATGGCGTCAAATAAAATGACTCGTAATACGGCGGCCGAACCCCTAAGGGGATATCCAGGCCAATAAATGCCATACGATCATTTCACTTCACTATCAACAACTTTTACAGAAATCAGGCTGAAGTTATAATAGTAGAAATGGTTATTGCCTTAAAAAGAGATTATAAGCTCGACGTCAACAAACGTGAAACAAGGATAATGGAATGTAGTCGTATTAAATCAGACGATAGTAATAGAAACAGATTAGGAAGTGAGACACAATGGTCAGTCCATAATTGTTGCTATTTGAGCAGCAAAACGATAGGAAAAGTAGAAACGGCTTTACAATGAAATGAATACCTCTAGTTGCATACAGGTGTTGATGTAAGTCAACGGGGACAGTTGAAAATGTGTGCCCCGACCGGGACTCGAACCCGGAATCTCCCGCTTACATGGCAGATGCTCTATCCATCTGAGCCGCCGAGGACACAGAGGATAGTGCGACTGCAGGGACTTATCTCTGGCACGCCTCCCGTGAGACCCACATTCGCAACTTATTGTCCCACACTATATTCATAGTGCCCCTGCCCATTATACTTATTACTCGCGGCTTTACTGCTGATTCCCGTAAGAGTTCGGGCACTGCTGGTGCATCCGCACAGAAGAAGATGGTCAAATGGCCGGTGAGCCGAAGAAGGTATCTGTTCTTTCCGACATGTCCGAAAGAACAGATACCATCTTCATATATATATAAAGTACAAACGGTACATGTAAAGTAGAAATTCGTAAGAGGGGTGTTATAAAAATGTAGTAAATCCGAAATGGCCTACAAGACACTTGCTCGACCGATTCTTCAATATTGTTCTTTAGTCTGGGACTCTTAACAAGTAGAACTGGCGTACGAAATACACAAGCTCCAACGAACGTTGGTGCGATTCGTTAAGGGATAGTTTAGTAAGCGCGTGAGCGTTGTGAAGATACTCAGCAAACTGTGATGATAAACGCTATAAGAGAAGCGGTGTGTGTCACGGAGAGCTTTATTGTTGAAATTTCGGAACTTATGTTCAAAGGAGAGCGAGGAACAATATTGCTTCCTTTGAGACACGTGTCGCAAGATCACGACGAGAAAATTCCCTGGCACCATCCGTGAAAGAAACAGGGAAAGTGGGAAAATTACAGCTGTACTGGAAGTATCTTCCTTCCCACATCATGAAGCGATTTGCAGAATTAATTGACAAAGCCCTTGCTGGAATGGTAACATCGGTTGCCGTCAGATCACCGAAGTTAAGCGCTGTCGGGCTTGGCTTACACTTAGATGGGTGACCGTCCGGACTGCCGAGCGCTGTTGGCAAGCGGGGTACACTGATCCCTTGTGGGGCCAACTGATTGATTGACAAGCAGCGGCTCCGGTCACGAAAACTGACAACGGCCGGCAGAGCGGTGTGTTGACCACAGGCCCCACCATATCCGCATCCAGGATGACACGGCGGTCGGTCGGTACCGTTGGGCCTCCTGAGGCCTGTACTGACGGAGTTTAGTTTTAGTTAATTAACAGGTTAGTTAGTTACTTACTTACTTACATATTGCATGGATTATTTGTGCGTTAATCGTAATGGTGTGGAACACATTTATATTACGAGGGCGTGCTGAAAAGCAATGCCTCGGAATTTTATTACGTGAAAACTCTTAAAACATTTTAAGTAAAAAAGGGCGTTAGTAACAGTCCACATCTTTACTCTACACATTTGCAGCCTTCTGCCGCTAGAGGGCTCGGAATTGTAGCACGTACGGTCGCAGGTTCGAATCCTGCTTCGGGCATGGATGTGTGTGATGTCCTTAGATTAGTTAGGTTTAAGTAGTTCTAAGTTCTAGGGGACTTATGACCTCAGCAGTTCAGTCCCGTAGTGCTCAGAGCCATTTGAACCAATTGTAGCACGTAACAGGAGGGTGTGTAACGTAGCTATGTCGGTGCGTGGCAAACAGCGCGCTGTAATTAAGTTTCGAATTCCCACATGGAGAAGCCTCTTCTTTGGCATGACAATTTCAGAGCACACACGAGCTCTGCGACATCTGCAACAAATCGACGCCTTGGGTTCACTGTGTCATCGGTCATACTCCATACAGTCCCGACTTGGCCCAGTCCGATTTTCGTATGTTTCCAGAAATTAAATAACACCTTCGAGGACTTCACTTTGATAGCGATGAAGCGATGCAAGCAGAGGTGAGGTTGTGGCTCCGTCAACAGCTTCAAACATTCTACAGTGACGTATGAACAACCTGGTCTCTTGTTCGTCACCAGCGTGACTACGTTCAGAAATAGAGACAGAATGCAGACATAAAGAATAAAGATGCAAAATGTTTCTAGAATGAAATTTTCAGTCTACAGCGGAGTGTGCGCTGATATGAAACTTCCTGGCAGATTAAAAGTGTGTGCCGGACCGAGACTCGAACTCGGGACCTTTGCCTTTCGGTGCGGCACACAGTTTTAATCTGCCAGGAAGTTTCATATCAGCGCACACTCTGTTGAAGACTCAAAATCTCATTCTGGAAACACCCCCAGGCTGTGGCTAAGCCATGTCTCCGCAATATCCTTTCTTTCAGCAGTGCTAGTTCTGCAAGGTTCGCAGGAGAGTTGCTGTGAAGTTTGGAAGGTAGGAGACGAGGTACTGGAGGAATTAAAGCTGTGAGGACGGGGCGTGAGTCGTGCTTGGGTAGCTCAGTGGTAGAGCACTTGCCCGCGAAAGGCAAAGGTCCCGAGTTCGAGTCTCGGTCCGGCACACAGTTTTAATCTGCCAGGAAGTTTCAGGTAGAATGTTGTTAATGTTTGTTTTATTGAAAAAGCTTTAATAGTTTTCACATAAAAAATTCGGAGCCTTTACTTTTCAGCACGACCTCCTACTTATGCTTCATGGTGACCATTTACGAATCTGTCTTTTTTTTGTTTAAAAAAAAGGTGCGTATGTGAGTCAGCGATGCCATCCACCACCTTTTACACATTACAAAAATAGGAACTGTTCTACATAACACGCAGGAGGATCGAACAGAGCGTCGCAGAGACTCCCGAATGGCGGACACACGAACGTGCATCCATGACGCTGACAACAACTAAAAGAGCTGAAAACAAAGAGATTGCCAGGTATGGACTGTATCCCAATTCAATGTTACAGGGAGTACTCCACGGCACTGGCTCCTTACCTAGCGCGCATGTACCGCGAATCGCTCACTCAGCGCAAAGTTACATCTACATCTACATTTATACTCCGCAAGCCACCCAAAGGTGTGTGGCGGAAGGCACTTTACGTGCCACAGTCATTACCTCCCTTTCCTGTTCCAGTCGCGTATGGTTCGCGGGAAGAACGACTGTCTGAAAGCCTCTGTGCGCGCTCTAATCTCTCTAATTTTACATTCGTGATCTCTTCGGGAGGTACAAGTAGGGGAAAGGAATATATTCGATACCTCATCCAAAAACGCACCCTCTCGAAACCTGGCGAGTAAGCTACACCGCGATGCAGAGCGCCTCTCTTGCAGAGTCTGCCACTTGAGTTTGTTAAACATCTCCGTAACGCTATCACGGTTACCAAATAACCCTGTGACGAAACGCGCCGCTCTTCTTTGGATCTTCTCTATCTCCTCCGTCAACCCGATCTGGTAGGGATCCCACACTGATGAGCAATACTCAAGTATAGGTCGAACGAGTGTTTTGTAAGCCACCTCCTTTGTTGATGGACTACATTTTCTAAGGACTCTCCCAATGAATCTCAACCTGGTACCCGCCTTACCAACAATTAATTTTATATGATCATTCCACTTCAAATCGTTCCGCACGCATACTCCCAGATATTTTACAGAAGTAACTACTACCAGTGTTTGTTCCGCTGTCATATAATCATACAATAAAGGATCCTTCTTTCTATGTATTCGCAATACATTACATTTGTCTATGTTAAGGGTCAGTTGCCACTCCCTGCACCAAGTGCCTATCCGCTGCAGATCTTCCTGCATTTCACTATAATTTTCTAATGCTGCAACTTCTCTGTATACTACAGCATCATCGGCGAAAAGCTGCATGGAACTTCCGACACTATCTACTAGGTCATTTGTATATATTGTGAAAAGTAATGGTCCCATAACACTCCCCTGTGGCACGCCAGAGGTTACTTTAACGTCTGTAGACGTCTCTCCATTGAGAACAACATGCTGTGTTCTGTTTGCTAAAAACTGTTCAATCCAGCCACACAGCTGGTCTGATATTCCGTAGGCTCTTACTTTATCAGGCGACAGTGCGGAACTGTATCGAACGCCTTCCGGAAGTCAAGAAAAATAGCATCTACCTGGGAGACTGTATCTAATATTACAAGCGTCAGGAAAAAGCGCAGGTGACTCCTGTGTATGAAAGGGATAAAAGAACGGACCCACAAAATTACGTCAACCATGTTACAGAATACTTGAACATATTCTAAGTTCGAGGACAGAAAATCTCTTATCCACAGATCAGCACGGATTTAAAAAACGTCGCTCGTGCGAAACTCAGCTTGCCCCTTTGCTCGCACGTTATCCTGTGAACCGTGGATAATGGGCAACAGGCAGATTCTGTTTTCCTAGATTTCCGGAAAGCGTTTGACACAGTGCCCCACTGCAAACTGTTTGCTTAGATCTGAGCACAGGGAATAGTTTCCCAGATTGTCTCGAATGAAAAACAGCCCACAGTTGCACTAAATTATGTTTATTTAAAACCTTGACCATGGTCTCTTCTATAATAATACAGCCTTGTTCAGAAGTCCTGTTTTCATAATTTTTAAAGACGTGTCCATATACCTATATGCTGCTTTGACTACCTGAGCAGGTAGATATTTCATTATTTTCGTCATGGTCAAGGTTTAAAATAAAGATAATTTAGCGGAACTATGGGCTGTTTTCCATTCGCCGTCCGGCGACACCGCAGTGGTGTCGTGCGCGAAATAGCGGCCAACGGCCGGCGACACCACAGTGATGTCTGCACAGTATCGCTCAGTGGCCGGCAACAAGACAGTGGTGCGACACTCTTGAGCGCATTACCTTTTCCAATATCTTGGAGAAGGATGTCAGTAAGTAAATTGGCAGTCACTGTTTGGAATGTCTTCTCACCTTTCTTGTGAAGTGAACTGCGTAGTTCAACCAGTCTGGAACAATTCCCTTTGCCATTGATGCACTGCAGGTGTCACTAAGGACATTACCTGTTGAATTGGAACGACGACATTTCAAAATTCTGTCTGATTACAGTATTCGTCCGCAGCTCGTGGTCGTGCGGTAGCGTTCTCGCTTCCCGCGCCCGGGTTTCCGGGTTCGATTCCCGGCGGGGTCAGGGATTTTCTCTGCCTCGTGATGACTGGGTGTTGTGTGATGTCCTTCGGTGAGTTAGGTTTAAGTAGTTCTAAGTTCTAGAGGACTGATGACCATAGCTGGTAAGTCCCACAGTGCTCAGAGCCATTTTGATTACAGTATTAACGAGATTCGAACCAGCTACTTTACTGTGGACAGACAGACGTATACGCCAAGCGCTGAGCTTATCAACGATTCTGATGTAGACGTAGGAGGTGGGCAAGGCCGTACGAGGCTGCTGGTCGGAAGCGGAGTCCTTGACTCCACCCAGCGGCGAGGGTAGGCTGCGTGAGTGCGCGCGGCATCCGCCTGCGTCCGCGGCAGGGCCAGAGCGCAGAGCGGGGCCCGCGTGCGTAACGCACGGAGCGCAGCCGCGCGCGTCCTTCACGTGACCCCGCGCACACAATGAGAGGACCCCCACACTCTCGTCGGCGGGCACGTCCGCTCCTGTGTCTGTCTGCAGAAGGCACAAGCGACAGCTGGATATTCGTCTTATCCTCCTCCTCCTCCTCCTCCTCCTCCAACTACTACTACGAGGTGCATTCAAGTTCTAAGGCCTCCGATTTTTTTTCTAATTAACTACTCACCCGAAATCGATGAAACTGGCGTTACTTCTCGACGTAATTGCCCTGCAGACGTACACATTTTTCACAACGCTGACGCCATGATTCCATGGCAACGGCGAAGGCTTCTTTAGGAGTCTCTTTTGACCACTGGAAAATCGCTGAGGCAATAGCAGCACGGCTGGTGAATGTGCGGCCACGGAGAGTGTCTTTCATTGTTGGAAAAAGGCAAAAGTCACTAGGAGCCAGGTCAGGTGAGGTGAGGTGAGTTGTTATCACGAAGAAACTGTTGCGTAACGTTAGCTCGATGTGCGGGTGCGTTGTCTTGGTGAAACAGCACACGCGCAGCCCTTCCCGGACGTTTTTGTTGCAGTGCAGGAAGGAATTTGTTCTTTAAAACATTTTCGTAGGATGCACCTGTTACCGTAGTGCCCTTTGGAACGCAATGGGTAAGGATTACGCCCTCGCTGTCCCACAACATGGACACCATCATTTTTTTCAGCACTGGCGGTTACCCGAAATTTTTTTGGTGGCGGTGAATCTGTGTGCTTTCATTGAGCTGACTGGCGCTTTGTTTCTGGATTGAAAAATGGCATCCACGTCTCATCCATTGTCACAACCGACGAAAAGAAAGTCCCATTCGTGCTGTCGTTGCGCGTCAACATTGCTCGGCAACATGCCACACGGGCAGCCATGTGGTCGTCCGTCAGCATTCGTGGCACCCACCGGGATGACACTTTTCGCATTTTCAGGTCGTCATGCAGGATTGTGTGCAAAGAACCCACAGAAATGCCAACTCTGGAGGCGATCTGTTCAACAGTCATTCGGCGATCCCCAAAAACAATTCTCTCCACTTTCTCGATCGTGTCGTCAGACCGGCTTGTGCGAGCCCGAGGTTGTTTCGGTTTGTTGTCACACGATGTTCTGCCTTCATTAAACTGTCGCACCCACGAACGCACTTTCGACACATCCATAACTCCATCACCACATGTCTCCTTCAACTGTCGATGAATTTCAATTGGTTTCACACCACGCATATTCAGAAAACGAATGATTGCACGCTGTTCAAGTAAGGAAAACGTCGCCATTTTAAGTATTTAAACCAGTTCTCATTCTCGCCGCTGGCGGTAAAATTCCATCTGCCGTAGCCGGCCGGAGTGGCCGAGCGGTTAAAGGCGCTACAGTCTGGAACCGCACGACCGCTACGGTCGCAGGTTCGAATCCTGCCTCGGGCATGGATGTGTGTGATGTCCTTAGGTTAGTTAGGTTTAAGTAGTTCTAAGTTCTAGGGGACTTATGACCACAGCCAATTGAGTCCCATAGTGCTCAGAGCCATTTGAACCATTTTTGAACCATCTGTCGTACGGTGCTGCCATCTCTGGGACGTATTGACAATGAACGCGGCCTCATTTTAAAACAATGCGCATGTTTCTATCTCCTCCCAGTCCGGAGAAAAAAATCGGAGGCCTTAGAACTTGAATGCACCTCGTACTACTCTGAACAGCCAAAGAAACTTGTACACCAGCCTAATATCGCGTAGAGCCCGACCCCGGGAGCACACAGAAGTGCCGCTACACGACGTGACATGGACCCGACTAATGTATCAAATAGTGAAATAGCGCTGGAGGGAATTGGCACCACGAATCTAGCAGGGCTGTCCATAGATCCGTAACAATACGAGGGGATGGAGATCTCTTATGAACAGCACGTTGCAAGGCATCACAAGTATGCTCAATAATGTTCATGTCTGGGGAGTTTGGTGACCACCGGAAGTGTTTAAACTTAGAAGAGTGTTCCTGAAGCGACTCTAGCAATTCTGGTCGTGTGGCATGACGCATTGTCCTGATGGAATTGCCCAAGTCCGTCGTAATGCACAATGGACATGAATGGATGCAGTGACAGTTAAATTAAGACCCTAAGTTGTCGACAGGGGTTGATATACATCAACGGGGACTGTTGAAAATGTGTGCCCCGACCAGGATTCGAACCTGGGATCTCCTGCTTACATGGCAGACGCTCTATCCATCTGAGCCACCGAGCGCATAGGTGATAGTGCGATTACAGGGATTTATCTCTTGCTCGCTCCCCGTGAGACCCACATTCCCAGCTTAATGTCCGCACATTACATTCGTAGTGCCCCTGCCCATTACACTCATTACTCGTGGCAGACAATCTTACCGAGTCCCGTAAGAGTTCGGGCAATGTGTGTGCATCCAGCACACAAGGAGAAGGTCAATGGCCGGTTAGCCTTAACTATATGAAGATGGTATCTGTTCTTTCGGACATGAATGGATGCAGGTGATCAAACAGGATGCTTACGTACGTGTCACCTGTCAGAGTCGTGTCTAGATATACCGGGGGTCCCATATCACTACAACTGCACAAGCCCCACACCATTACAGAGCCTCCACCAAGTTGAATAGTCCTCTGTTGACGGGTTCATGGATTCGTGAGGTTGGCTCCATACCCGTACAAGTCCATCCTCTCGATACAATTTCAAACGAGACTCGTCCGACCAGGCTACATATTTCCAGTCATCAACAGTCCAATGTTGGTATTGACGGGCCCAGGCGAGGCGTAAAGCTTTGTGTAGTGCGGTCATCAGGAGTACACGAGTGGGCCTTCGGCTCCGAAAGCCCATATCGATGATGTTTCGTTGAATGGTTCGCTAGCTGACACTTGTTGATGGCGCAGCACTGACATCTGTAGCAATTTGCGGAAGGGTTGCAATTCCGACACGCTGAACGATTCTCTTCAGTCGTCGCAGATCCCGTTATTTCAGGATCTTTTTCCGGCCGTAGCGAAGTCGGAAATCTGATGTTTTAACGGATTCCTGATATTCAAGGTACATTCCTGAAATGGTCGTACGTGAAAATCCCCTCTTCATCTGTACCTCGGAGATGCTGTCCCCCATCGCTCGTGCGCCGACTATAAGAGCACGTTCAAACTCAAATCTTGGTAACATGCCATTGTAGCAGCAGTAAGCGATCTAACAACTGCGTCAGACGCTTGTTGTCTTATATAGGCGTTGCCGATCACAGCGACGTGTTGTACCTCTTTACATATCTCTGTACTTTAATGTGCATGCCTATACCAGTTTCTCTGGCGCTTTAGTGTACGACTATATAGCGCTGCCCCGTGGGCAGGAGGTTCGCTCTCATTTCATGGTCTGGTAACTATCCGGATACAGTTCCACACTGTAGCGTTCTTCCTTCTGTCACGAGTCTTGTGACTGATCTGATGGATCAAGTCACGACTTCCTCTCCTGAGCCAACTTCTTCATCCGGTACAGAAATTACATCGCATATTCTCGATTGTTTACTGGATGTATTTAGTTGATATGTCATTGCCAGGAGATCTTATGGATAGTCTGGCTGCCTGTAACCGCTGTTGCTCAATTAGCACCACCTAGGAGGCACGTGGAGGTATTTTAAGGTTAAACCTACTTAGCTCAAAAGCTGAGGACTCGAAACAACATCCTCCATAAGCTATGCGGAACTACCTGGGGATCTTCAGCAACCACCCTGCGAACTTCAGCTCTGGGCTTGGTATACTCAAGTGCTGAGTATTGTGCACCTGTTTGGATGAATAGTCATCATACAAGGCTTGTTGATACCCAGCTGAATACGACAATGCGCATAATATCTGGCATAATCAGATCTACTCCGGTTTATTGGCTTCCACTGTTAACCGATATAATGCCTCCTGATCTACGCAGATGTATTGCTCTTATGAGAGAATTCCACAAGATCTCCAGGAATTCTAACGTACCCGTGCATAGCGACCTGCCACTTTTAAATCGCAAGAGACTGAAATCACGTCCTCCAACTCTGTGCGATGCTGCTGACATGGTTGCTAAGAATTTCAAACCTCTTGAAGAACGGAAAGGTCGGTGGGAAGCAGTGACAGATGTGCACCTGCATAACATCTTCTCAGGTGCTAAACTTTCAAGTGGATTCGACTTACCACGCAAGACCTGGTCTACTCTCAACAGAATCCGTACCGGCCATGGGCGATGCAGGGATGCTCTCTTTAAGTGGAAGAAGCTGCCTGATCCAGCTTGTGACTGCGGGGCTCCATTGCAGACTGTTCACCACATTGTCAGTGGATGCAGGATTCGAGCCTATCACGGCGCCAAAGAGGACTTCCTGCTAGCAACTCCAGATGCAGTGCGCTGGATTGAAGGACTGGATATTCAGTTGTAAAGACAAACTTAAGTTTCTTGTGTGTCAATATGTACATATGTATATGTAATTTCATGATATGTCTGTATTAGCCATACGCTAAATAAAAATACTGGATGTATTGAAATCTCTGTCTCCCACTACGTCTTTTACACTCTACGAGACCCTCCACGTACGAAGTAATGCAACACTTTTGTCCTCGATCAGTTTCGGTTGAAAAAAATACGGATTTGTTGTGGGCACTGTGGAACAACCCCTCTTCAGCCGTTACTGTTTGATGAACTTTCGGTAAGTGGCGATTCCATTCGTAGCCTTCAAAATGGCGTCTGTAACTGAGGTGCTTTCCAAGCGGAGAGCCGTCATTGAGTTCTGTTTGCTGTGAACTTATAACCTCGCAGACAGTCATAGGCGCTTGCACAGTGTATATGGAGACCTGGCAGTGAACAAAAGCACAGCAAGTGGTTGAGCGAGGCGTCTGTCACCATCGAAAGGTGATGCAAACCTGTCCGATACCCCACTTGCCGGCCGGTCATCCTCATCTGTGAGTTCTGCAATATTGGAACGTGTGGACCCACTCAGTCGAGGTGATCTATGGTTCAAAATCAAACATCTCGCTGCACATCTGGACTTCTCTGTCGGTAGCGCTGACACAGATGGGGTACTGAAAGGTATGTGCGCTGCGTTCCTCGCTGCCTAACGGAAGACCATAAGAACAACGGGGGACCATCTTGTCGAACATCGTCACAGGCGATGAAACATCGGTTCATCACTTCGAACCGGAAAAAAACGGCAGTCCACGGAATGGCGTCACACTACCTCTCGTCCGAAGAAAAGTTCAAAGCCGCACCCTTTAATGAAATAATAAAAAAATAATAATAAAATGAATATTGATTTGATTATGTTTGGGGATTGAAATGTTGCTTTATATATTTTTGTTATTTTTTCTTTCAGTACGAACTTTGTTGTAGAACCCCTTATTTACGTGTGGTAATAAAAATTCATTTAGACAGAAGTAAGCACATTTAAAATTACGTGAACCTTAGTCAACCCTCTCATGCTGATAAATTCATATTAACTGATCAAGAACATTTAGTTGAAAATTGTATAAATTAAATTTTTTATGTATTTCGGCCTTGGCACACATTTTCTAAATGCAGTGGTTTTTAAATTATTTACTGAATTCTTTCCCGGCGTTAGCTATGGAACACAAGACTGTCTCTGTTAGCAGAAAATGGTTAAATATTGCCAAGCCGACCTGAACGTTTAATTATCATTGTTAAAACACACTTCACTATACGTTATTTGCTTTAGAAATTGAAAGAACCAACAGGTTGTTAAACTTCAGCGTTAACTATCCGCCTATGAATGCACAAATGTGAAACCAGTAATAAATTCCGTCAGTCTCAGGATTGCTGTAAAAGAAAAATATTTTCGTAATTCACTGCTATTTTTATCTGCTCCCGATTTACGGGTTTGGTTAATTTTTCTTAGCGGAACAATTTTTTTAAATGTGCCGCCGCTGCAAATCGTTCGGTCGCGGCACAGCCCAGCAACACCAGCGATAATTGCTAAAAATGCTGAAAATTCTTTAAAGAAATATTATAGATGACATGGGCAAGCTAATTTACATTAGTAATACACAAATTTGATAAATTATAATGTATTTAGACCACAACAATAATTCAACTTACATTAGTTTGTAATTTCTCCTCTAATGGCGGCTAAAGATACATACAGACAAAAGAAATCTACTCATTCATAAAATGCTACGTCACAGGTTCCTCTCTCTCTCTCAGCTCTCGAGGAAGACGACAAAGAATGCACATTATGTATTCCTATTTATACCACTGCCGACCGTTAATGTCTCTTTGCAATCTTACAACATTACTCCCCTATGTGGCTGTATTTTACGTTTTTCTTATCGCAGATATTGACATATTTCGTAATTACATTATGAGTATAGAAATATTACAATCATAAATACATCGAGAATATTATTACAGAAAATATTACAATAATAACGAATGTCCTTTATACAAAATTAACAAAAAAATATTATTCAAACAATTACAGTACATACGAATTGCTTCATAGCGTATATCGTACAATTAAATGTCATTTCCTTTCCTGTGTGCTGCCAGGGAACGTTACAACCCTGAGCCGGTGAAGGCATGGTGGCGGTCTTCTGGCACTCTGAGGGGGTCACTCTGATGTCCTCCCACACGGTGCAACGATCAGCTCTGAAGCGCACTGTGCTACTCTCACGAAACTGAAGAAACGACTTCAGTGCGTTTGTCGCCAGTAAAACGCAAACGAGCTTCTCCGTGACAAAGCAAGGCGTCTGCTTACCCGAGAGGAGATCACAAAACTTCTTTGGACTGCTGTTCTCGATCCACCCTACAGCCCCGAACTCGCACCTCCCGACTTCCATCTGTTTCGCCCAATGAAGGATGCACTCCGTGCGAAGTAGAATGTGAATGATGGGGGACTACTGACGCAGCAAGACCTTGGCTCCGAAGTCGACCGGTTAAGTGATGCCATGCAGGCACAGAGGCCAGGCCAGTAAGGTGGCGTAAGGCCGTCGCATTGAACTGAGATTATGTTGGAAAATACGGTTTTGTAGCTAGAAGAGTGGGGAATAATATGGTGTATTTGAATCCTGAATAAAAGCAACATGCTTTCAGAAAAAAAAAGTGTTGGATTACTTATTGTACGCCTCTCGTGCAATAAAACTTAATCCCTTCTCTCTTAACACATGTTATACCGTCCTGTAATCGATTCAGGGTTTTCCACATATTCCTTGATTTTTGTCTATTACAGGCCATTTGTCACGCAACGAAAAATACGTAAAATAGTTATATTTTTTTCCTGGGGTATCCTAATTCGCAATAAAATGGGGGTTCCTACTTAAGATTTCAAAGCTGCCCCTTCCCCCCCCCCCCCTCCCACGCCCTCTCCGGCCTCCTGGGAGTCGGGTTGTGTGTCTTTGGATGTCCCTCTTCGAGACGAGCAACTTCTATCGCAACTTTTTTTTTTAAATCCCATTTGTAGTTTTCCAGATATTTCCAAAACACTCTTAAATGCCACAGCCTGTAATACATAATGAAACAAGAAGATCATCTAAAATTTTGAAGTTCCTTTTTACAAAGATGGATGTACGGTCTTTTTAACGATCGGTTGGGCCTTCTAAGGACCATATGAAATAACTTACGTATTATCTATTTTCTCCTTTCTTTATTTCCGGTACTTTTTCATTCTTTCCCTATTTTTTCTCTTCTTTTCTCTGTCTATATTCCACCTGTCCTTTTCTTTGCTTTCTCCTGGAAGCCCTTGAAACCATTTCCGTTTACTCTGAACCTTTCTCTGTCTCTTATTTCTTCGTCCATTATTTCCGTTTCCCTCATGTCTGCTTTGAGTTCTTTTATCCACGTCATTGATGTTTTGGGGGTTCTGTCAAAGAAGTTAATTTTTTTTTGCTATACTGTTTTTATCTAGCCTTTTTAGGTGTACGCAGAATGCAACTCTTCTCCTCCTCATCGTGTCTGATATTCGCTCAATTTTTTTTCATAAACTTCTTTATTGCTTCTTAATTTCCATTTCACATTCTCATATTTTGGTCCTAAGTTTCTCCTGATTATTTTCATTTCCTTCTTTTCCATTTCACCTGATCGTTTGGCTGTATTTAGCGAAAGTTCTGTTGATTCATAAAGGCATTCTCGTTTAATGGCAGTTTTGTACTGCCAAAGTCTTGCATTTGCAGAAATAGATTTCTTGTTATACAGATTTTTTGTTAATTGAAAAGTCATCTCCATTTTCCTTGTCCTTGCTAGGTTTGCTTCTTTGTCTGAAGCATTTGGCTGTGTTATTTCATTTAGATATTTAAATTGTGTAGCTTTTTTTGTCCTACCATAATCAGTTTTCAGATCTATTGGTGCATCCTTCACATCTGTCATGTACTCTGTTTTTTCAAAAGATATGTTGAGGCCTGGTTCTGAAACTGTCTCTGTCTCTTGCAGGAGATTTATCTGCACTGTCTCGGTTTATTAATATTCATATGACATCCTCTTACTCTGTCAAGAGCAACAATTGAACAGTTTATTTTCTTGTGATCTTCGAGCTCAGAAACCAAAGCCAGCTAGGAGACTTCTTAGTTTGTCAATGGTTGTTGTACACAAAGCGTATCACGTCTTTCCCTATGGCTTTTACCTATTTATTTAACAATTTCTTGCGCCATTACATGTTGTCGAACGTTTTTATTAGGTCGACAAATCCTATGAAGGTGCATCGATTTCTCTTAAGGCTCTCCACCGTTATCGAGCGGACCTTCAGAAATACCTTCATTTAACAGATCCTCAGTTACTTGGAAGATGAGCTATTAAAGTGTGCGATAATACCGGCATTTATCTGGCTTCGAGATATGTTGATGACATTCATCTGTAAATCTACATCTACATCTACATTTATGCTTCGCAAGCCACCCAACGGTGTGTGGCGGAGGGCACTTTACGTGCCACTGTCACTACCTCCCTTTCCTGTTCCAGTCGCGTATGGTTCGCGGGAAGAACGACTGTCTGAAAGCCTCCGTGCGCGCTCTAATCTCTCTAATTTTACATTCGTCATCTGCTCGGGAGGTATAAGTAGGGGGAAGCAATATATTCGATACCTCATCCAGAAACGCACCCTCTCGAAACCTGGCGAGCAAGCTACACCGCGATGCAGAGCGCCTCTCTTGCAGAGTCTGCCACTTGAGTTTGTTAAACATCTCCGTAACGCTATCACTGTTATCAAATAACCCTGTGATGAAACGCGCCGCTCTTCTTTGGATCTTCTCTATCTCCTCCGTCAACCCGATCCGATGGCATGTCTCCCGTCGTTATATTTTACACACTAATTTGAATAATAATTTGGTTGTCCCATCCTCAAACGATTTTTAGAAACTGCGAAGGAATGTTCCCTACGCATTATCGTTGCCTGATTGCTTGTCTTCGAAAGTTGTTTCAAACTCTGACTACGTGTTCCATATCGGCACTCATTTCTTCTTCTATCACTTCAGCAGACAGAGCCTCCCGCTATAACGGTTCTCAATATAGTGCTGTTTAGTGATCAAAACAGTAGCTTCCAGAATATCGGATCAGCTTTGTAACTGTTTTCATACTCTCCCAGTGAGCGTTCAATGTAAACGAAACTTTTGGAGTACCCCAAAGGAGTGTTATACGGCTGCTACTGTTCACTATATACAAAAATTGTATGGTGGTTTATTCGGGGATGCTGTTCGCAGTAGATGCTGATTATACAGGGTGTTAAAAAAAGGTACGGCCAAACTTTCAGGAAACATTCCTCACACACAAATAAAGAAAAGATGTTATGTGGACATGTGTCCGGAAACGCTTAATTTCCTTGATAGAGCTCATTTTAGTTTCGTCAGTATGTACTGTACTTCATCGATTCACCGCCAGTTGGCCCAACTGAAGGAAGGTAATGTTGACTTCGGTGCTTGTGTTGACATGCGACTCATTGCTCTACAGTACTAGCATCAAGCACATCAGTACGTAGCATCAACAGGTTAGTGTTCGTCACGAACGTGCGTTTGCAGTCAGTGCAATGTTTACAAATGCGGAGTTGGCAGATGCCCATTTGATGTACGGATTAGCACGGGGCAATAGCCGTGGCGCGGTACGTTTGTATCGAGACAGATTTCCAGAACGAATGTGTCCCGACAGGAAGACGTTCGAAGCAACTGATCGGCGTCTTAGGGAGCACGGAACATTCCAGCCTATAATTCGCGACTGGGGAAGACTTAGAACGACGAGGACACCTGCAATGGACGAGGCAATTCTTCGTGCAGTTGACGATAACCCTAATGTCAGCGTCAGAGAAGTTGCTGCTGTACAAGGTAACGTTGACCACGTCACTGGATGGAGAGTGCTACGGGAGAACCAGTTGTTTCCGTATCACAGCGTGTGCAGACACTATCAGCAGCTGATTGGCCTCCACGGGTACACTTCTGCAAATGGTGCATCCAACAATGTGTCAATCCTCATTTCAGTGCAAATGTTCTCTTTACGGATGAGGCTTCATTCAAACGTGATCAAATTGTAAATTTTCACAATCAACATGCGTGGGCTGACGAGAATCCGCACGCAATTGTGCAATCACGTCATCAACACAGATTTTCTGTGAACGCTTGGGCAGGCATTGTTAGTGATGTCTCGATTGGGCCCCATGTTCTTCCACCTACGCTCAATGGAGCACGTTATCATGATTTCATACGGGATACTCTACCTGTGCTGCTAGAACATGTGCCTTTACAAGTACGACACAACATGTGGTTCATGCACGATGGAGCTCCTGCACATTTCAGTCGAAGTGTTCCTACGCTTCTCAACAACAGATTCGGTGACCGATGGATTGGTAGAGGCGGACCAATTCCGTGGCCTCTACGCTCTCCTGACCTCAACCCTCTTGACTTTCATTTATGGGGGCGTTTGAAAGCTCTTGTCTACGCAACCCCGATACCAAATGTAGAGACTCTTCGTGCTCGTATTGTGGACGGCTGTGATACAATACGCCATTCTCCAGGGCTGCATCAGCGCAGCAGGGATTCCATGCGACGGAGGGTGGATGCATGTATCCTCGCTAACGGAGGACATTTTGAACATTTCCTGTAACAAAGTGTTTGAAGTCACGCTGGTACATTCTGTTGCTGTGTGTTTCCATTCCATGATTAATGTGATTTGAAGAGAAGTAATAAAATGAGCTCTAACATGGAAAATAAGCGTTTCCGGACACATGTCCACATTACGTATTTTCTTTCTTTGTGTGTGAGGAATGTTTCCTGAAAGTTTGGCCGTACCTTTTTGTAACACCCTGTATATAAGGTCACGACGTACTAAAATTGTAGATAAATGCAGGAAGACCTGAGGAGGATCGACACACTTGGTGAGAGTTTGGCAGTTGACCCTCGCCGTAAATAAATATAAAATATTGTGTTAACCAAATTATTTTGAGGATTTTATCCTTTTTAAAATTTTTTGAAAAGTTGCTTATTGTCACGCTTTCATTTAATCTACCAGTTTCAGTCCCACAACAGACCATCATCGGAAATTAAAAATGACATTAATTACAGTTCATGCAAAAAAAAAATGATATTTATATGTGCGAGTAAACGGCAAAATGTGTGAGAAAATGAATCTTTCGGTTTTCGCGGTCAGAATCGCCTTTTGTTAACAAAGCTGACCCCTAACGTGTGAATCTGATCTCATTACAAGAGATCCAAAAGGCTGGAAGCCTCTTCACAGTGGCGATGGCCTCCAGGATAATGGCCGACGTCCGGCCGCCTGGACATGGCACTTGAATGAGGAAGAGCAGCAATTTTTCTTATTTTCTTTCTCAAGCATCAGGGAAAAAAATAATTCACAATGTCAGAACGGAAATATGCACCATGTCATTCTTTGGATTCTTTTCTTGAAATGCTTCGTCATTGAACGTGCTAAACCATCACGATGTCTCTCTTATTTTTACATTTCATCAACATCTGCTTGTTTCTGCAGTCCATTACGTTTTTGAACACGTTCAGTTTTCCACTTTTCATGAAGTCAGAGAACTCGTAGTTTGCCACGTTGTCTCGACAGCGTCGATGCTCCTGTTCCTCAGTGTGGTCACCAAATCTGGGCTAGTGTACCAGTTGTAGAGATAAATTCAGTAACCTTTTCAGAGCATATCATGAGTAAGCTCCAAAAAATTTGAGAACTTATTTTCTTTTCAAGATAATGACTGCCGTTATATGTTTCCTTACGAATGTAAATAATGAAGCCCTATATACATAGCTGAACAAACAATTGAAGCACCCAGAAGCGGAGGTGGAAACGAAATGAAACTTCACAGGCTGAAATGTATGCAATGTTACTTCAGTGATTAGAAAATCAAGTCACATTTACAAAGAACTTGGCAATACGAGCCCACTGATCAATAAGACGCTGCCTCCACTCTGGTACGTGTGCAAGCATTGATACGATTGGGAAGGGTGTCAGAAACCTCTCTTTAGGCAAGCTGGCCCACAAGTGTTTTGAATACAATGATGATGATGATGATGATGACGATGATGATGGAAGTTTTCCTTTTACTAGGCCTGGTAACAACAGTAAGCACGAACACCACCAATGCACTCTGGTTGCCCTTCCAACTTTCACAGACAATTGCAACTACATCCAGAGCAGCTATCATACGTAATAGTATCCACGAGACTACCTCATAATTACTATCAGCTTCAAGTCGGGGGCAAATACATCCTTCGAACACACAACGAATTAACAGGAGCGGCACGGACGTAGTATTTATACCGTCCAACACAGCTTACATACGTTGTTGTTGTTGTTGTTGTTGTTGTGGTCTTCAGTCTTGAGACTGATTTGGTGCAGCTCTCCATGCTACTCTATCCTGATCAAGCTTCTTCATCTCCCAGTACCTACTGCAACCTACATCCTTCTGAATCTGTTTAGTGTATTCATCTCTTGGTCTCCCTCTACGATCTTTACCCTCCACGCTGCTCTCCAATACTGATTTGGTGATCCCTTGATGTCTCAGAACATGTCCTACCAAACGATCCCTTCTCCTAGTCAAATTGTGCCACAAACTCCTCTTCTCTCCAATCCTATTCAATACCTCCTCACTAGTTTTGTGATTTACCCATCTAATCTTCAGCATTCTTCTGTAGCACCACATTTCGAAAGATTCTATTCTCTTCTTGTCTAAACTATTCATTGTCCATGTTTCATTTCCATACATGGCTACAACCCATACAAATACTTCTATTCTCTTCTTGTCTAAACTATTTATCGTCTATGTTTCACTTCCATGCATGGCTACACTCGATACAAATACTTTCAGAAACGACTTCCTGACACATCTACACTCGATGTTAACAAATTTCTCTTCTTCAGAAACGCTTTCCTTGCCATTGCCAGTCTACATTTTATATCCTCTCTAGTTCGACCATCATCAGTTATTTTGCTCCCAAATAGCAAAATTCCTCTACTACTTTAAGTGTCTCATTTCCTAATCTAATTCCCTCAGCATCACCCGACTTAATTCGATTACATTCCATTATCCTCGTTTTGCTTTTGCTGATGTTCATCTTATATCCTCCTTTCAAGACACTGTTCATTCCGTTCAGCTGCTCTTCCAGGTCCTTTGCTGTCTCTGACAGGATTACAATGTCATCGGCGAACCTCAAAGTTTTTATTTCTTCTCCACGGATTTTAATACCTACTCCGAATTTTTCCTTTTGTTTCCTCTACTGCTTGCTCAATATACAGATTAAATAACATTGGGGATAGTTTAGTGGTTTGATTAACCGCAGATCATCTGGTTCATTATCGTTATCCGAGTGGTCCATCTGTGAGTCGTTCTCGGCGGTCTATCGAGCGTCGCGTTTGCACAGTAGGGGAAAGAATCTCCTTCGTCATCAAGATATTCAACGCCATCCTATCGAAAAGACAATATCCGAACGCCTGGAAGGACGCCATCGCGGTGGCCGTACCGAAGCCGGGTGAAGATCGCACTGGTCCAACTAATTATCGCCGTACCAGCTTGCTCCCTACGATCAGCAACTTATTTGAGAGGATCCTACTCACATGCCTGATACACACAGGAGACATACAAGGCGAGCGGTTTGACTTCAGCCAGCACCATTCTACTACAACTGCCACTCAGAGTTGTGGAAGAAGTAACCCAAGCGTTCAGCAACAGGGAGTACTGCGGCGTCATCCGACGAAGGTCGTTGACAGCGTATGGCAAGGGGCCTGCTATATAAACCTGTTCACACAGGACCTTCCAACGAAAACAATGTATGTGAATTCCTAAGGGACCAAACTGCTGAGGTCATCGGTCCCCAGACTTAAACTAAGAACAACACACACACCCATGCCGCTATCCGTGACATGGCGCCTCAAACTACGAGGCCACTCCGCGCGGCACCTCCTAACGAGCTACGTCCGACTCACTGCAAGCTACTTTCATAGGAGGACCTTCACATTCCACTCGTGCACTGGAAATTCGACTATCAGGGACGTCAGAGCTAGCGGCCCGCCGGGCAGTGTGCTTGGTCCTGTACTCTACATCAGGCACACAGCAGAATTCCAACATCTCGACGGGTCATCAGGGCCATGTACGCAGACGACGACACAGCCCTCGTCACGAAGTCGATGGACTGAAGCCGTGCACCGACGACCACAACACTAACTGCAACTATCTAACTTAGAACGGTCGGCCATGAATTGGGGAGCGGGATTCAACAGTGCGAAATTACAGGGGGGAGATACTATTATCGCGAGTAGTGGCGAGCGAACAGTTGTCGGCCGGCCGGAGTGGCCGAGCGGTTAAAGGCGCTACAATCTGGAACCGCACGACCGCTACGGTCGCAGGTTCGAATCCTGCCTCAGGCATGGATGTGTGTGATGTCCTTAGGTTAGTTAGGTTTAAGTAGTTCTAAGTTCTAGGGGACTTATGACCACAGCAGTTGAGTCCCATAGTGCTCAGAGCCATTTGAACCTTTTTTTTTTTTTTTTTTTTTTTTGAACAGTTGTCGAGGGGAGTCAAAAGGAGTCGGATGCAGGGTGCAGTGCACTGAAGCCGCGCGACACGAGAGGACGTAGCATGCTCTGATCGTTCTAGTAGCGCCGGAGGAGATTTCAGTATTCATTGATGATTTTTTTGGTAATTTTCCCTTTCGCTGCACGTAGTTGTCGGATGCTTGTGCACTGGAGGGATTTTGTCAGATTGATGTATGCATACACTCAGAGTTATATTCGTATCTTTGTTGTGGCCAGAAACGTGTTTATTGATTATAGACATTGTGGAATATTTAAAAGTCTGTATAACGTTGGTCAACATTTAAAGCATCAATTTTCTCATCATCATCATCATCATCATCATCATCGTCGTCATCATCATTTAAGACTGATTTTGCCTTTCAGCGTTCAGTCTGGAGCATAGCCCCCCTTATACAGTTCCTCCATGATCCCCTATTCAGTGCTAACATTGGTGCCTCCTCTGATGTTAAGCCTGTTACTTCAAAATCATTCTTAACCGAATCCAGGTACCTTCTCCTCGGTCTGCCACGACTCCTCCTACCCTCTACTGCTGAATCCATGAGTCTCTTGGGTAACCTTGCTTCTCCCATGCGTGTAACATGACCCCACCATCTAAGCCTCTTCGCCCTGACTGCTACATCTATAGAGTTCATTCCCAGTTTTTCTTTGATTTCCTCATTGTGGACACCCTCCTGCCATTGTTCCCATCTACTAGTACCTGCAGTAATCCTAGCTACTTTCATATCCGTAACCTCAACCTTGTTGATAAGGTAACCTGAATCCACCCAGCTTTCGCTCCCATACAACAAAGTTGGTCGAAAGATTGAACGGTGCACAGATAACTTAGTCTTGGTACTGACTTCCTTCTTGCAGAAGAGAGTAGATCGTAGCTGAGCGCTCACTGCATTAGCTTTGCTACACTTCGCTTCCAGTTCTTTCACTATGTTGCCATCCTGTGAGAATATGCTTCCTAAGTACTTGAAACCGTCCACCTGTTCTAACTTTGTTCCTCCTATTTGGCACTCAATCCGTTTATATTTCTTTCCCACTGACATTACTTTCGTTTTGGAGATGCTAAACTTTATACCATAGTCCATACATTTCTGATCTAGCTCTGAAATATTACTTTGCAAACTTGCAATCGAATCTGCCATCACAACTAAGTCATCCGCATATGCAAGACTGCTTATCAATTTTCTGAATTAGTAAATTAAAAGTTTTTATTGGTTTCTTTAATTTTTCTTTAATCGTTTAAGGTTAGTTGACCACACCCCTCCTGACCATTCAATTGGCTCTGAGCACTATGGGACTCAACTGCTGAGGTCATTAGTCCCCTAGAACTTAGAACTAGTTAAACCTAACTAACCTAAGGACATCACAAACATCCATGCCCGAGGCAGGATTCGAACCTGCGACCGTAGCGGTCTTGCGGTTCCAGACTGCAGCGCCTTTAACCGCACGGCCACTTCGGCCGGCGACCATTCAATTACTCGTACTTTGTATAAAAGTATAGGAGCAATTGTTGCAATTACTGCATGCCTTGCACTCTGCAAGGATCACAGTATTGCTTTTTGAAATATATTGCATGTTGCTGATAGCGCGGTTGCAGCGGCAAGACGAGGTAAGTTGCGTATTGCGTACAGGAGCATTGCAGAAAAGTTAATAGAAGACATAAGGGGATATTTTAAAACTCACCGTCAGATGACTGAAAATTGATTTCTTTATAATTCGTGGAAGGAAAAAGTAGCTTTATATTTCTGTTTCTCTTCGTTCCCAATCAAAATACTATCATTTTTAAAGACAAAGCGTCACACAGACATTTCCGGAAGTCTTTTAAAACAATTTACCCCAGCGCAGCAGATACAGTGGGCGATAAGTGCCAGATATGAAACTTTCTGGCAGATTAAAGCTGTGTTCCTGACCGAGACTCGAACTCGCGGCGTTTGCAGGAGAGTTTGTGAACTTCGGAAGGTAGGAGACGAGGTACTGACAGAAGTAAAGCTGTGAGGACGGGATGTTAGTTGTGCTTGGGTAGCTCAGATGGTAGAGCACTTGCCTGCGAAATGAAAAGGTCCCGAATTCGAGTCTTGGTTCGGCACACAGTTTTAATCTGCCAGAAACTTGCATACCAGCGACCACTCCGCAGCAGAGTGAAATTCTCATTCTGGAAGAGCCAGATATCTTGACGCAACTACAGACAGTTTACGGGGAAATAACTTGTCACAGAGGTACATAAGAAGACTTGTCAATGTGCCTGTGCTCCCTATGCAGTGATAAAGCATCATTGGACACTACATTATGAGACGTGTATCAGACCTGTTATGGATTAAGACTGAAGTCTGGGGTAATGGTGCCCCCACACATCTCAAGAAGCTGCAGGAATTACAAAATAAAATTCTGCGACGAGTCTGAACAGTTTTTTGACATCAGTACCTATGTGAAGGTGCACAACAAAGGTCATCATCGAGAGGTTCATAACGCAGCCAGAAATTGTCAGACAGGTGGGAAGAGCAACAGGCGAGCAATTTCGTTGGCCGAGTAAGTCACATAGTGACACGGGAGGAATTTAGAAATACTAATTTTCTGAACCCGATGTGATAAACAAGAAAGATTCAAATTGCTCTCCGCCACCTCCTCAGACGTTTGTAGGCGGAGCCTAGTCACTGGACGCAAGCCCACGATCAGAAGAAGCGGGGACGCGCACAGGTTGGTCTAGGCGACGCGGAAGTGTGGCGCTCGTCATGTGGCGTGACAGCGGGGCGGCCCCTGAGGGATGGCCGCCTTGTGTATTCGGCCGGCGCGCAGACACCTCGGCGGTGTCGGATTCCCACGCGGCAGTAGGAGTAGCAGCAACGGCGGTGGCGGTGGCGCGTGACTTGGCGCCGTGGCGCTCTGCCCTGTAACACTGACTGCCGGGGCAACGGCCAAACACCGGCCCGGGGAGCTGATCTGCCTACCAGGCGGCGCGGAGCTGTCCAGCTGTAAGGCACCGGCAAGTGAGGGCGTGTTTCACACCTCGTGGTTTGCGCTCCTGACAGGAACGCTGTTTTTCAACATCTATAATTCAAACACGTCTCACTAGTTTGTGTCGTAATCATAGCGTCTTCAGTCCGAAGATTGGCTTGATTCAGCTATCTGCCATGTTAGTACGTCCTTTGCTGCCTCTGTAAAGGTTTTAATTAGAGCCGAAAAACTACTCTGGCTACTGTCAATTATCACAAGTAAGCGTAGATTACGCCACTTTTCCTGGTAACTTCGGTCAGTTAAGTTCATCGTCCGCCCCGATAGCTCAATGATCCGTGTAACAGACTGCCGTCCTAAGCGGGCCGGGTTACATTCCTGGCTGGGTCGGGGATTTTCTCCGCTCAGTGACTGGGTGTTGTGTTGTGTTATCATCATCATTTCATCCCCATCCGGCGGGCAGGTCGTCCAGTGTGGTGTCGAATGCAATAAGACCTGCACCAAGGCGGCCGGACCTGCCTCGCAAGGGGCCTCCCAGCCTATCACGCCAAACACTCATTTCCACTGTTACCTGTACGTGGGGTGCGTTGGACACCTATCGATTGTCACTTCATTTCGGTCCTTCTGCTTCCATATACGATCTGTGCCTCATTAGATTCCTCCAGAAACCGGAAGCGATGAACCGTCTACAAACTGAGGATATATAAAGGGCCGCGCGACCTAGGGAATATTTTTGTTCTACACAGTTATCCTCCTGTCTCCTACTTAAAAATAAACATTCTTTATAGCAAAATTGAAATTGTTAACTTCTAATGCAAGTTTTATTTCGAAAATTGTTGGTTTGTAACATGAAACAGACGGATGTATAGATTTATCATATAGTGCTACAAAATGCAATATCCTCACTGGTTCAAAACCCCACAACAGGCCACGGCAGTCCACCCACCCCACCGCCGCCCTACACCGAATCCAGCGTCACTGTGCGGTTCGGTCCCCAGTGAGACGCTCCCCCCCCCCCCCCCCCTCTCCCTGGGAACGTCTCATACTAGACGAATCTAACTCCAAATGATTGCGTGCTAGAGTAATCATGGTGTACACGTACGTGGAGGCAGTGTTCGCGCAGCAATCGCCGACATAGTGTAACTGAGGCGGAATAAGGGAAACCAGCCCGCATTCGCCGAAGCAGATGGAAACCCGCCTTAAAAACCATCCACAGGCTGGCCGGCACACCGGACGTCGACGCTAATCCGCCGGGCGGATCCGTGCCGGGGACCGGCACGCCTTCCCACTCGGGAAGCAGCGCGTTAGACCGCACGGCTAGCTGGGCGGGCCTGTGTAGTGATGCTTCGGGTGCTCGTTTTCCAATCTGAGACCTTTTCCAAATATTGGTAATACTACACAGAATTGATTAGTGTTATAGAAATAAATATTTTAACGGTTCATAGCGAGGCTGGCGACCCTTATTTAGCACGACAGTGTATGTGTAGCAGTGCGTAGAAACAATGTGGATCCGTCAACAAACGTTTCGTAAAAACGGAGCAGTCCGTCCCGTGGTTTATCTCGAGCACTAACCGACGATAACAGTGCTTGTGGATTCTGAGCAGATGCGGACCGGCACTCGTCTACTCATCTGCAGCTTCAGCCGTCCCCACCACACACACACACACACACACACACACACACACACACACACACGATGCAGGGATGAAACAGTGATGTAATGAACGACACGCTTCTAGACCAGGGGTTCCCAAACCTTTCTTCCGACGGAACAGTTTGAGAATCTATTACTTCGATGGAAGGTCTCTCTGTACGGCGGTACAACAGGCAACGTGTGGTTTTCATGAGCAATAAAAAAGGGCGGAATTTCTGTACAGGTTTCTGAACTCTCGGAACCGAGGTGTTGCAAAACTTTTTTTGACGTGTGTATATGCGGTAAGAAGAAAGGCCGAAAAACAATAAAGACAATATATGTAAGTAAATTTTACCTAACGCTCAGAAGAAGATGAAATGTGTTTATCATTTTTCCTGCCTGGTACTTTCAAATAATATTGCTTCCCCGTTGCTGTTAACGTCTTCGGTGTTAAAATGATGAGACAGGAGCTATAATATGTTAGTACATTGCAGAACTATATAATTACACCTTTTGCTGTATGAAATGGACGTTATTGACGGAAACAAGTGTCAGACTGAAATATAAATCTCACGCGTTTTTACCCTTTTGACGCTCGTTAAATAAGCAACAAAGACTAGAGGGAGAGCTCAACTCACAGCGCTGTCACGTTCCACGTTCAAGGCACGGGGAATTGCTTACTGCGTTCTGCGGTGTGCACTCACCTGTAACAAAGGAACAAACATGCTGAAGGAAACCTTTCAGACAGTGGCAACAAGTAACTAATATTTATGTCAATTACAACTGTTCGTTGAACTAAAACATAAAATAAAAATAAAATGTACGAGAAACTTATAGTGCTCAGAAAAATAGGGATGAATGTATTTCTTCACAAGTTGCGACATTGTATGCCTGCAGTACATTAGGACTTTGTTTTTATAAAACAGATTTGATGATGGTCATTATAGACCGAAACCGGTAATCTGTTTAAAAAAAGTTTGTGACCATAGACGTAAATTAAGGGAAACTTAATGTATTTCTTGTTGGGCACAGGGAACGTCTATACTGAATGCTAAGTGCGACCTGTGAATAAGGACCCCTGACTTAGATCGTGGCAGCTAACGCAGTAGTTGTTTACTGCCGACACGTAGGACCTAGGCATGAAGATGTGTCGTGCTTTTTAATGACAATGCGGGGGTCAAGAGACATTGTTACGCTATCAGCTCTGACTAGTGCCATAACAGTAACGGCTGAAGTAAACGACTGTCTCTTCTGTTTAGCAGGGAATTTTTATATTACGTCGATGTATCAATCTTTTTATCTTTAAGATAAATTTTTTTGTTCGCGCTGTTTATCGTGTCCTAACTACAGCTGTTGTGCTTTTTCTTCGACGCTATTCTGTTATTCTATCCGATAAATAGTTAAAGCTTTTTTGCGATAACTGTTTCGATTTATTCATGAAACACATACGTTAGAAGCTGCTTACTGCAATCTCCACAGCCACAGATAACTGATAATTTTTCGGTACTAGCTTCGAATACCTTCCGACTAATTTCGTTTTAGTTCGTTTTGTGTATCGTGATTCCCAGCAGAGCTCTGAGGTTTTCTTGCGGTACACGATTCTTTTCTTTACGATAACTGACTGAAGTTGTTCTTGTGTAATAACCCTTTCCATTTACTGCTGGTATATCCATAACTGCGTATCACAGTTCCAATTGAGCTGTACCGTTAAAGTAAAGCTTTCGATACTTCCGATTTGTTTGCAGCACAGTACACAATCCTATTTTATTTTTACTTCGTACTGTGTATCTGTATCTCTACAACACTACAGAACATTATTTACGACACTCAATTTCTTTTCATTGCGTTGAATAGTTTAAAATTCTTCTTGTGCTAACGATTTCGATTTGCCGTTGGTAAGTACCTTCACGTATTCGGAAGTGCGTATCGCTATCTGCGCTTGAGATATGGGCTTCCATAGAAATTTTTCAAGGGGGGTGGGGCGGTTTGATTAGGGCGGCTACAGCGGAGGAAATGGAGCATGACTCTAAAAATTTCATTTTTGATACAAATCAGGTGGTGACTTTTTAGGCTTGTTATGCAACAGGAACTCAGTTTTATGTATGACAGAAAAACTTCTTATGTCCCAGTCTATATTCCAGATTCCAGGGGGGGGGGGGGGGGGGGAAGGGGTAGATGGAGTTTTATCAATCACATTTAAGTGTAATTGATCATAGTAATTAGAACTATCTTCTCGATGCAGTAAATTTTTGTAATCAAATCTGTCAAGGTTTCTTTATGTTCCAAAATATCGCCAACGATAAGAGGTTACAGACGCCATAGTATTTATCACATTATAGCGTCCGCATATCATAGAAAGTAGGTGATAACATGACAAAAGAGAGTTCATATGTATGTTCATTCATATGTAAAGAACTATGGGAGATCTTTCTTAAGTAATAGTTATTCTCTGAAAATGTTAATTTGATTCACACAGCTGAAAGTTATCACCGAATACTGGATTAATTGTTCCCTCTACAAAAACGAGAAATTGGGAACGATTTCTTAGAAGTGCGTATTTTATGATAAAATAACTTCGTTGATGTCTGCACCTCTGGACATATATGCGCACAGCCACGTCTTCCGAGGTAAGAACACCTACTGCCGCTAAGGCTTGAAGCTCTCTCGCATTTATAGAGCGCCATACGTCACGTGATGCCGCCTGCGCGATTTTTTCTGGATGGCGTCATCATTCTCGATTAAAAATAATCGATTTTCATTTTGTCAGCGCAAAGTCGACATCCATATTTTATTCCACTTCAAACCTTCTTCTCTATTAAAGTTATTATGATCTTTACGAATCTCTGTTGCTTCTCTATACATGCGTGCAAGATAATACGATATCCTTGCTGAAACGCTCGTCTCACTGAATTTTATTACGCTCTTCCCGTCTCGAAAGGCATGTTTTATACGTCGATGACGGTCTCTCAGCCCGGGAGTTTTAACTCTCTGAGTCACAACTATTATAACAACAGACCTTCAACAGATTAAAAACTGATACAGGAGGGATGGAACTTTAATAGTGGCAACTATTTATTTACAGCTCGTACGAAATAGATACGTGTTTCAAAGTTTTACTGACCTTCAAAGTAGTCACCAGCATTATGTATAACCAGTTGCCAGCGATGTGGAAGTCGTAGGATACTCTTAGCAGTGCTGTTCATTTTTGGAACACAACCTACGACCAGCTTAGAGACAGAAGTGATGACACTTTCTGCAGGACCTGACCATCATTTTGCAGGACAATGCTAAAGCACGTACAGTGCAGGCTGTTACTCATTTGTTTGACTGATGCGGCTGCTAAGTGCTATACCACCTACTGCACTCCCCTGGCGTAAGCCATCGTGAGTTCAACTCGATTTCTAAACTGAAGGAAACACTTCACGGCATTCGCTTCAGAACTGCTACAAATTCGTCGGGCAATAGACCGCGCCGCTCGAACTGTCAACACAACTGGCACTGCTAAGAGTATCCTAGGACTCCCACATCGCTGGCAACGGATTATACACAATGCTGGTGACTACTTTGAAGGTCAGTAAAACTTTGAAACACGTATGTATCTTGTACGAGCTGTAAATAAATAGTTGCCGCTATTAAAGTTCCAACCCTCGTAGAAATGTGACTGCATCCTTGTTGTTGTTGATGTTGTGGTCTTCAGTCCAGACACTAATTGGATGCACCTCTACATGTAACTGTATCTTGTGCAAGCATCTTCATCTCCCAGTACCTGCTGCAACCTACATCCTTCTGTATCTGCTTAGTGTATTGATTTCTTGGTCTCCCTCTACGATTTTTACCCTCCACACTGACCTCCAATACTACATTGGTGATCCCTTGATGCCTCAGAACACGTCCTACCAACCGATCCCTTCTGTAAAGCTTTTGACGATATTGACTGGAATACTCTTTCAAATTCTGAAGGTGGTACGGGTAAAATACAGGGAGCGAAAGGCTATTTAGAATTTGTACAGAAACCAGATGGCAGTTATGAGTCAAAGTCATGAAAGGGAAGCAGTGGTTGGGAATGGAGTGAGACAGGGTTGTAGCCTCTCCCCGATGTTATTCAATCTGTACATTGAGCAAGCAGTAAAGGAAACGAAAGAAGAATTCGGAGTAGGTGTTAAAATCCATGGAGAAGAAATGAAAACTTTGAGGTTCGCTGATGACATTGTAATTCTGTCAGAGACAGCAAAGGACTTGGAACAGCAGTTGAACGGAATGGACAGTGTCTGGAAAGGAGGAAGTAAGAAGAACATCAACAAAAGCAACACGAGGATAATGGAATGTAGTCGAATTAAGTCGGGTGATGCTGAGGGAATTAGATTAGGAAATGGGACACTTAAAGCAGTAAAGGAGTTTTGCTATTTGGGCAGCAAAATAACTAATAATAGTCGAAGTAGAGAGGATATAAAATGTAAACCGGCGATGGCAAGGAGAGCGTTTCTGAAGAAGAGAAATTTGTTACCATCGAGTATAGATTTAAGTGTCAGGCAGTCGTTTGTGAAAGTATTTGTACAGAGTGTAGCCATGTATGGAAGTGGTTGGTTAAATAATAACACGTAACAGATATAGTTTTTACCTTATATTTCTCAGTATCTTTACAACAAAATATCTGTACACCAGTGCATGTGCCCCTGGGCTATCAGTAACGCAGTTAAAATCCCATAAATTCTCCGTCTGTTATTAACATAGTGCTATGGCGTGTTCAGTCCTGCTCGTTCAGATACCAACTAGACAGGATGTAGAAGGAGTCAGTAAATAAATGAACGTCAAATTAAAAAAAAAAAAAAACAAATTGAGGGGAGTAATTCCTCCAGGGTCGTGGGAAAAAGTACTAACTGTTTTTTATCTTTGCACATGTCCTACAGGGTCGTTGGAAAACGTAGTAACTGTTTTTTATCTTTGCACATGAGTCTCTGGATACCGAAGAATAGTTTAATTCATTTATGGTTTCACGAAACGGCATGTTCACTGCGTCACTGTTCAAAGCTGACGGATAGTAGGGCGGTTTTTTTTTAAAATATCTTTATTACAAACCATAATAATTATACAACTGGTACTTATACTGCAGCTAGTTACAATTTTCCGGTGAGCTACAGTTAGTATTACATACAACAGGCATTTAATGTCTAGTACTTAGGACTTATATCTATTTCTAGTAACTAGTTCCTATCGCCTGCAGCGTCACATGTGTGCCAGTGAGATATAAACCTACTTTGATAGCCTTGCTCGTCGAGCTAAACCCGAGGAGCGTACCCCTGGCATTGGGCAGGCCACGATGTTGATTCGTTGCAGTTCCCCAGCATAATTTTCCTAAACTAAGTCCTACAAACTAACTTATCCTACGTCATTTCCGGTGCATGTCCTTATCGGTAACATTGACCCCCACTCCCCCTAATCCTGCACGTGGCGGATTCAAACAATGATGGAAGTCGGCCACTCCACGCACAGGCGGTATGGGAATAGGGCTCTGGACGCAATGCACGTTGGTTGCGTCAGTTATTCAGTTCATGTCCCTCAAGTATTTTGTTAAAACTTTCCGTGATACCTCATTGGCCAGTGTATTCAGCAATTGGAAAGTGTCTTCACGTCTAAGCAGTTGATATATGTCGTGGTTTGGAAGTCTGTCTCCAAATGTAGTCGTAACATCACTGAAGAGGGGGCACTCGTAAACCACATGGTCGTGAGTACCCTCTGACACGCCACAGTCACACGCGGGTGTAGCCCTCTTCCCAAATCGACGTAAGTATGTCGGGTAGGGTCCATGGCCAGTGAGAAAACGGATCAGTCCTCGTGTGGGCTCAAAGTATTTCATTTCCAAGCGTTCCCTTACATCAGATATGAACTGGAAAGTTATATGTCCAGCCTCTTCTACCTGCCAGGACTCCTGCCAAAGTTCCTCCCCTCTTTTCCTTATTTCCCTTTTATCCCCCACCCTTATAGCCATGATGTCTGCGATCTTCTCATGATTTCCCTTTTTGGCCCAGTATCAAGCCGCTTGTTCCCTTATTTTGATGTCCAGGGGGCAGAGCGCCATTATGACTAATAGCCCCCCCCCCCCCCCCCTGGAGATGTTCTGTAGGCCCCCACAGATCTCAATATCATGCTTCTCTGGACCCTTCTCACTGCCATGGCGGGCACAACCCTCGTGTGTCCGCAGCTCGTGGTCGTGCGGTAGCGTTCTCGCTTCCCGCGCCCGGGTTCCCGGGTTCGATTCCCGGCGGGGTCAAGGATTTTCTCTGCCTCGTGATGACTGGGTGTTGTGTGTTGTCCTTAGGTTAGTTAGGTTTAAGAAGTTCTAAGTTCTAGGGGACTGATGACCATAGATGTTAAGTCCCATAGTGATCAGAGCTATTTTTGAACCCTCTTGAGCCTGTGCGCCCAGACTCCCGATCCGTAACCTACAACTGAGGTTAGGATGCTATTGTGGTAGAGTTTAATCAGGTGTGGTAGGAGATGGAATCTTTTATGACCTATTGAGATGAGGTTGTTTAATATCTGGAGAGCTCTCTGGGTTACGGTGTCAATGTGTTTCCCGAAGCTCCAACTCTCATCAATGATAACTCCTAGATAGCGTGTCTCACGTCGCCGGAGAACTGGTGAGCCGTCAATTCTGACAGTGGGATTTCTGACTGGATGTCCTTTTAGCAACAGGTATGTGGATTTGCTGGGTGAGATCGTCATTTTAGTCGTGTGGCACCATTGTTGGAGTTTATCTATGGCTCTCTCTATTTTCGGTTCAACGTCTCCCCGGCTACGGCCGCCGACCAACAGGAGGAGGTCATCCGCGTAGGCTAACACCTCTAGCACCTCATCACTTTGTTGTAACCTGTCTAATAGTGGCTCCATGTGGATGTCCCAGAAGAGGGGCCCTAAAACGGATCCTTGGGGACATCCTTTGGTGATTGTTTTTCCAACTCTTTCGCTAGGGGATGGTAGCCAGACCTCCCGATCCTTACAATAGCTCCTCAGCCAACCGTATAGCGGCCCTGGACACTCTTTCTCCCGCAAGCAGGAGAAAAGCGAAGGTCACATAGTAGGGCAGTTTTTTTTTTTTAATTCTTTATTTCCAAAAACTTATCAATTATACAATTTAGCCCACTGCCTTATGTGATTAGTGGGCCGAAATAGTGATACAATAATTTAAGTTGCAGCTATTCTAAGTTATATTTTAGTAAGTAGTTAGTATGTGAGGTATGAGGTAAATGCAATGGGCAAGTTAGTGTGTTAATTAACTACTAAGCAGGTAACCTAACTATAAACTACTTACTAAGGCCTACTGCGTTACATATGTGTGAGTCGAAATATAAACCTACTATAGAGCCTTGCTCATTGAGCTAACCCCAATGAGCGTGCCCCTGACATTGGGTAGGCCACGATGTTGATCGCTGCAGGTTTCTAAGGATAGTGTCTAAAAACACTATGTCCTACAACTAACTTATCCTAAGGTCAAATCAGGTGCGTTGTCCAGATCGGTGAGGTTGCACCCCACTCCCCCTAAGTCCCGAGGCGCGGCGGATTCCAGACTGAGGAAGTCGGCCTTTCCGCGTCCATGCGGTTTTCGAATAGGGTACCAGACTCTATCGGTGTTTAGGTAAGTCTCTCATAGGTGCTAGTTTAATTGTCTGAGATAATCCTTTAAGACTTTCTGTGATACCATGTTAGCCAGTTTATTAATGGTGTGAAAAGTGTCGTGTTGTCTGAGCAGTCTGTATGTGTCATAGTGCGGTAGTTGGTCGCGTAGCACTGAGGCCACATCATTGAAAAGAGGGCACTCGTAGACTACATGGTCAGGAGTACCCTCCGGAGCGCCACAGTCACACGCAGGTGTCGCCCTTTTCCCGAATCGACATAAGTATGTCGAGTAGGGTCCATGTCCAGTGAGAAAGTGAATTAGTCCCCGGGTTGGTTCTAGATATGTCATTCCCATCCTTTCCCTAACATCTGGTAGAAAATCGAAAGTTCTGCGCCCTGTTTCCTCGCCTTCCCACGATTGTTGCCATAGCTGGTCCCCTCTTAACCTAATCTCAACCTTGTTCCCAGTCATGCTGCCTAAAATGTCCCCCGTTTTCTCCATATTCCCCTTCTTTGCCCAATACCAAGCGGCCTGTTCTCAAATTTTGATGTCCAAGGGGCAGAGCCCCACTATGACTAACAGGGCTCCTCCCGGTGTAGTCCTGTATGCCCCCACTGATCTCACTATCATGTTCCTCTGGGCTCTTCTCTCTGTCATGGCAGCCACCACCCTCGTCAGCCAGTGCGCCCAGACTGCCGAGCCGTAACCCACTACTGGGGTGAGTATGCTATTGTGGTAAAGTTTGATGACATGTGGTGGGAGACGAAATCGTTTGTGTCCATAGTGGTGCATTCAAGTTCTAAGGCCTCCGATTTTTTTTCTAATTAACTACTCACCCGAAATCGATGAAACTGGCGTTACTTCTCGACGTAATCGCACTGCAGACGTACACATTTTTCACAACGCTGACGCCATGATTCTATGGCAGAGGCGAAGGCTTCTTTAGGAGTCTGTTTTGACCACTGGAAAATCGCTGAGGCAATAGCAGCACGGCTGGTGAATGTGCGGCCACGGAGAGTGTCTTTCATTGTTGGAAAAAGCCAAAAGTCACTAGGAGCGAGTTCAGGTGAGTAGTAGTAGGGAGCATGAGGAATCACTTCAAAGTTGTTATCACTAAGAAACTGTTGCGTAATGTTAGCTCGATGTGCGGGTGCGTTGTCTTGGTGAAACAGCACACGCTCAGCCCTTCCCGGACGTTTTTGTTGCAGTGCAGGAAGAAATTTGCTCTGCAAAACATTTTCGTAGGATGCACCTGTTACCGTAGTGCCCTTTGGAACGCAATGGGTAAGGATTACGCCCTCGCTGTCCCAGAACATGGACACCATCATTTTTTCAGCACTGGCGGTTACCCGAAATTTTTTTGGTGGCGTTGAATCTGTGTGCTTCCATTGACCTGACTGGCGCTTTGTTTCTGGATTGAAAAATGGCATCCACGTCTCATCCCAGACTCCACTACCGACGAAAAGAAAGTCCCATTCGCGCTGTCATTGCGCGTCAACATTGCTCGGCAACATGCCACACGGGCAGCCGTGTGGTCGTCCGTCAGCATTCGTGGCACCCACCTGGATGACACTTTTCGCATTTTGGGGTCGTCATGCAGGATTGTGTGCACAGAACCCACAGAAATGCCAACTCTGGACGCGATCTGTTCAACAGTCATTCGGCGATCCCCCAAAACAATTCTCTCCACTTTCTCGATCATGTCGTCAGACCGGCTTGTGCGAGCCCGAGGTTGTTTCGGTTTGTTGTCACACGATGTTCTGCCTTCATTAAACTGTCGCACCCACGAACGCACTTTCGACACATCCATAACTCCATCACCACATGTCTCCTTCAACTGTCGATGAATTTCAATTGGTTTCACACCACGGAAATTCAGGAAACGAATGATTGCACGCTGTTCAAGTAAGGAAAACGTCGCCATTTTAAGTATTTAAAACAGTTCTCATTCTCGCCGCTGGCGGTAAAATTCCATCTGCCGTACGATGCTGCCATCTCTGGGACGTATTGACAATGAACGCGGCCCCATTTTAAAACAATGCGCATGTTTCTATCTCTTTCCAGTCCGGAGAAAAAAAATCAAAGGCCTTAGAACTTGAATGCACCTCGTAGTAGGGCAGTTTGCTCTCCAACGATATGCGGAATCTTGGAAGGAAGATAAACGACCGGAGCAGGCATGCGAGTCTGTGTGAGGCGGAGAAATGAACGGCGGGACAGAGCGGCGTCCGCGCATCTGGATTCCGGCGGGCGCGCGGCCTCGCGCAGGTGGTCCCGGCAGCGCCAAAAGCTCAGGCGCGAGCCGCGAGGTCGGCGGTGCGGGCGCGCTGCCAAGCAACGAGGCCCGAGCCGCGACGCCCCGCACGATTTACGGGCCTCGCGCCGAGCAGCGCCGCGGTAATGCCGGAGCCGAGTGCGGCCTACTGCCAGAGAGGCCGTTCCGGCCTCTCAGGGGTCAGGCCGGGTCTATAGAGTGGCCTGGCCTGCCCTGCAAGGACTGCCGTGTACATGCACAGCTGGCCCACTGCTCTCAAGAGAACACACCAGCTTCACTGAGTTATTACCCGTGTTTATTTATTTATCTATCTACTAGCTGGGTACCCAGCGTTGCCCGAGTACGAATTTATTCCGGTATTCCACTAATCCATCACCTCCTCCCCCCCTCCCTGACCATGCCCCCCATCCCTTAACTTTCTGACTATCTCCTCCTGCCCTTTCTCTGTCCGTTTTCTCCATCCCCTCCCTCCGTCCATCCATCTGCTCCTCCCCTCAACTTTCTAGTATCCGCCCCCCCCCCCAAAACATACAATTTTCATATTAGGTGCCACTTACTGCCAGGTACTCCATATCAGCGACCTCAATAGTCATTGTTGTGAGAGAGCAGAATGGGGCGCTCCGCGGATCTCACGGACTTCGAACGTGGTCAGGTGATTGGTTCTCACTTGTGTCATGCGTCTGTACGCGAGATTTCCACACTCCTCAACATCGCTAGGTCCACATTTGGCTACAATATAGCAGGTCAGCAACTGGAAGCAGTTAATTCCATAAATTACCTGGGACTACGCATTAGGGGTGATTTAAAATGGAATGATCATATAAAGTTGATCGTCGGTAAAGCAGATGCCAGACTGAGATTCATTGGAAGAATCCTAAGGAAATGCAATCCGAAAACCTAGGTAGAAGGTTACAGTACACTTGTTCGCCCACTGCTTGAATACTGCTCACCAGTGTGGGATCCGTACCAGACAGGGTTGATGGAAGAGAGAGAGAGAGAGAGAGAGAGAGAGAGGGGATCCAACGGAGAGCAGCGCGCTTCGTTACAGGATCATTTAGTAATCGCGAAAGCGTTACGGAGATGATAGACTCCAGTGGAAGACTCTGCAGGAGAGACGCTCAGTAGCTCGGTACGGGTTTTTGTTGAAGTTTCGAGAACATACCTTCACCGAGGAGTCAAACAGTATATTGCTCCCTCCTACGTATATCTCGCGAAGAGACCGTAAGGATAAAATCAGAGAGATTAGAGCCCACACAAAGGCACACCGACAATCCTTGTTTCCACGAACAATACGAGACTGGAATAGAAGGGAGAACCGATAGAGGTACTCAAGGTACCCTCCGCCACACACCGTCAGGTGGCTTGCGGAGTGTGGATGTAGATGTAGATGTGATAGTGAAGTGGAAACGTGAAGGGGGCACGTACAGTACAAAAGCGTACAGGCTGACCTAGTTTGATGCCTGACAGAAACCGCCGGCAGTTGAAGAGGGTCGTAATGTGTATTATGCAGGCATCTATCCAGACCATCACAGAGGAATTCCAAACTGCATCAGGATCCACTGCAAGTACTATGACACTTAGGCAGGAGGTGAAACAGCACGGATTTCATGGTCTAGAGGCTGCTCATAAGCCACACATCACGCCAATAAATGCCAAACGACGACTCAGCTGGTATAAGGAGCGTAAAAACTGAACGATTTAACAGTGCAAAAACATTATGTGGAGTGACGAATCACGGTACACGATGTGGCGATCCGAAGGCAGGGTGTGAGTGTGGCGAATGCCCGCCGAACGCCATCTGCCTGCGTGTGTAGTGCCAACAGTAAAATTCGGACGCGGTGGTGTTATGGTGTGGTCGTGTTTTTCATGGAGCAGGAGGCTTGCAGCCCTTGTTGTTTTGCGTGGCACTATCAGAGCACAGGCTTACATTCATGTTTTAAGCACCTTCTGGCTTCCCACTGGTGAAGAGCGATTCTGGGATGGCGATTGCATCTTTCAACACGATCGAGCACCTGTGCATAATGTACGGCCTGTGGCGGAGTGGTTACAGAACAATAACATCCCTGTAATGGACTGGCCTGCACAGAGTCCTGACCTGAATCCTATAGAACACCTTGGGATGTTTTGGAACGCCGACTTCGTGCCAGGCCTCACCGACCGACATCGATACCTCTCCTCACTGCAGCATTCCGTAAAGAATGGGCTGCCATTCCCCAAGAAACCTTCCAGCACCTGATTGAACGTATGCCTGTCAGAGTGGAAACTGTCATCAAGGCTAAGGGTGGGCCAACACCATATTGAATTCCAGCATTACCGATGGAGGGCGCCACGAACTTTTAAGTCATTTGCAGCCACGTGTCCGGGTACTTTTGATCACGTAGTGTATCTCCTCCTGCCCTTTCTCTGTCCGTCTCCTCCATCCCCTCTCTCTGTCCATCTGCTGCTTCTCTCTCTATCCATCTTTTCCTCCACCACTCTTTCTCCCTCTCCTCTCTGCCAAGCTCCTCCCTCCTCTCCCTGTCCGTCAATTCCTCCACCCTCTCCGTGTTTATCTCCTCTTTCTGTCCATGTCCTCCTATCATTGTACATTCCCTCCTTTCCTCTCCCTTTGTGTCCATCTCTCCTTTCCCGCTTCTCTCTCCACGTCATCACGCCCATGCCAATAGGAGGCTAATAGTTCTTATCCCTAAAGTATTGACTTCCGGATTGTAACTAACATGTATACCAAATTTGACTGAAATCGTTCCGAGGGTTTAGATGAGCTTTTTACCTCTGGCTCTTCCCGCATACCCACATATAAAATACATTTCATATATATTTAAGCTATTTCACACGCATTTGTACACGTATTTCACATGTATGTCTAGAGAATTTTGCCCAGCGGTTTCATTTTCACGGACTCAATGTTTATGACCTCGTATCTTCTGAATTGTGTCCTGTACAAAGTTATAATTTCGCAGGTACATCCAATTGTACATTTGCCTACTACCTGTGAAATGTGTTGTGAATACAGTTAGTAGTATAGAAGCAGTAGAACTACGTGTTTTAGAATGATACATTTTTGTAGGTGCATTCAGCGGGAAATGTGGATACTGTCTGTGAATAGTGTTGCGAATAGAGTATCGAAGTAAAAAATTTAAACGTCTTGCAAGATGCGGTAGTTTTTCACATCTCAGTGTTTACGACGTCTTATCTCCTAAGTTAAGTGCCATAAAACGATCTAACTTTTCTGGTACGTATTAATGTCCAGTATAGGTGTCCAGAGTCTTTTTGTTCAGAGAGTGTACTTTATGAATGAATTAAATTTCTTTAAGATTCTTGCAATGACCGTCAGCCTGGCATCCACTTTTCTTACAAATAGCTTCATGTGGCCATTCAACTGAAGGTCGCTAACGTATCGAACAATATTTGGTCTCCAAACCTTCTCAGATTCAGTTTTAAATTCAAGGTCGACTACCAGTCCTTGCAGCAGTCATCGACGCTCTGGATGTCTCCCAGCAGCTCGTAAGTCTTCTGTCCGCATCTGGTAGCTGAGTGGTCAGCGCGACGGAATGTCATACCTAACGGACCGGGTTCGATTCCCGGCTGGGTCGGAGATTTTCTCCGCGCAAAGACTGGGTGTTGTGTTGTGTTGTCCTTATCACCATCACTTCATCCCCATCGACACGCAAGTCGCCGAAGCGGCGTCAACTCTAAAGACTTTCAGCTGGCGACCGGTCTACCCGAAGGGAGGCCCTAGCCACACAGCATTCCCATTTACTAGTCTTCTGGCGTGGTAACCTTTCCATTGACAACAGTACGGTCTGCGAATAGCTCCACGGCATTCCGATGTTGGCAACTTACATCGTAGACGGTAGTGGACTACGAGACTCGTTTGGGATATTCCCTCACTTGAAGTTACATCTAACCATTTCGTCGCATTAAGGGGGGTAGGACGTGAAACGGGCAAACTTGGAGCAGGGGAGGCACCAAAGGACATTTTAATTTTCACTCTCTATACTTTTACAAATAAATTCATAAAAGTTTGTCAGTATGACCAGGAAGGGTTCAGAATTCGCACCCATAGCAGTGGAAGTTCGAAAACATAACGAAGTAATTTTTTTTTACATGTGAAATTTCATCATTTTTTTCACTTACTAATGGCAACATTTGTTGCTATAGCTACACTTTTTTTCATAAGTAAGAGAGATGGTTCGATGAATTTTGCACACCATACAAACCATACTTAAAGGTGTATGAAACTCTAGAATTTTCCAAATCTATTAAAAACTGTGGTAAAAATTGAGGTAATTAACTACAAAATGTGTTTTTTCTAAACATGAAGTTCGAAATATAACAGTTCATTCGTTTTTTCATAAATTAAATAAATTCTAGAGTTTCGTACACCTGTAAGTATGATATGTATGCCGCGCAAAATTCATCGAAGAATCTCTCTAACATATGAAGAAAAGTGTACCTATAGCAACAAATGCTCCCATTAGTAAGTGAAAAAAATGATGAAATTTGACATGTAAAAAAAATTACTTCGTTATGTTTTCGAACTTCCACTGCAGTGAGTGTGAATCCAGAATCCGTCCTGGTCACGCTGACAAAGTTTTATGAATTTATTTGTAAAAGTATAGACAGTGGAAATTAAAATGTCCTGTGATGCCTCTCCAGCTCCAAGTCGGCCCGTTTGACGTCCTACCCACGTTAAGAATAACGCGCTGAGTCGCTAATAACGTGGTAGTGGCATGTGCCTCAGACGCCCTTGGGGCCGCTCCGTCTGTCCTCCCTCGTACTGTCGTACTGGAGGAGGACAAAGCGCCCCACAACGGCAGTCCGGCCCGCCTCTCGCCGCTGGCCATTTGATGACAGCTGCCGACTGCAGACAATGCTCGGCGCACCGTGCACATGCCGCGCTGACTGCAGTGCTGGCGCTCGCGAGTCCCGCTCCGGAGCATCTGCCGGCGCGGGTCGCGGGGTCGGCAGCGCAGCCGGGAACAGCTGGTGGAGACGCCACCTGTCGGACGGCCGAGCCGGGCGTCTGCTGCGGTAAATCGCCGCGAGCCGGCCAGCTTTTCTTCAACGCGCCGAGCGGCGCGCAACTGAGTAACGACTCGCGCATCTGCGCCGTCTTCCGGTCAGAGGCTGCAGCCTAGGCTAGCAGACGGGTAGGCGGTTCACGCGCCGGTGGTTGCGGGTCGCGGACCTGTGAGAGGGCAACACTCTGATCTCCCTCGCGGCTACACGTGGGCTATAATTAGAATCTCGTTAGGACATTCCGACTCGTATACCCTGATGTCCTCTCTGCTCATTTCCAACAAATTTAGTGTCACCGCCGACCCTTCTCTCTCTCACTGCCCATTCGGTCCAACTGACACATTGTCCTTGAAATTTCGCTACCACCAGCACGGCAATTCCATGTCAGCATGCATGCAACAGTGCGCGTACCCAATGGTGTCTAAAACGCCTTGTAAGAACGAGACTTACCGGTGCTCGTACCTCGGGTTCTAGTGGTGATAAAAAGGTAAGGTCAAGTGTCTCGGACAGCCGGCCGCTATGACCGAGTGGTCCTAAGCGCTTCAGTCCGTAACCGCCCTGCTGCTGCGGTCGCAGGTTCGAATCCTGCCTCGGGCACGGATGTGTGTGATGTCCTTAGGTTAGTTGGGTTTAAGTAGTTCTAAGTCTAGAGGACTGATGACCTAAGATGTTAAGTCCCATAGTACTTAGAGCCATTTGAACCAACTGTCTCGGACAGCTCTTGGGCAAGGGACCATTTGTATACCCAAGAGAAGGATCATCTTCGTGTCAATATCATACAGTACAAGGCAAAGTGTTGTTATTACACACTTCCTGCTGCTTAGGTAAATGGAGCAAATCGATTGGTTCTTTTTGCATTTGATGTGGTCCACGATGGACTTGATCAGACTTGTAGAGGCACCATTACTTCATGGGCGGTTGCTTGGAAAACCACAAAAAAGGTTTTCTTTACTGTCTTTTTGCCGTGACCAGCGGACCAAAACCCATACGAGGATTCCACGACGGCTACGAACAGCAAATAGCTGAACCTTTTACGATATATACCTAAAATTCCGATCCCGAACAACCGCGATAATTTTCTTTGTATCTTTATTCGTTTCCGAGATGCAGAGATTGAAAGTTACTCTACTTGCACACGTAAAATATTCACATAAAACCCTGTGAGAGGCGAAAACGTAGTTTATAAAGTGATGTAGCGCGGAGTAGTATGCTGTAAAGAGTCTTGTTATCATCTGGGATGCCCATGTCGTAGTACTGGAGCCATGGAAAATTCTTAGCACGTAAAATCAGGTTTGAGGTGTAAATTTAGTCTTGCGTTATTTCAGTTTCACAGAAGTAAACTATCTAAATTTTACTGACAAATGCATTTCTTTTTGTATGAATTACTTGCCCTGCCGAGCGCAGGGGACAAAAGGTAACTAGCCGAAAAATGCTCCTATCGAGCACAAATAAATGCGAATAGGTATTTATTTATAAGACACTTACTGAAAAATGCGTTACCAGCTGCCTCATTCTACCTTCTTCAGCAGCTTTAAGAAATTTCCCAAAAAATTTTGACGTGCGAACATATTTGTTCTTTTTTATGCTGAGAGAGAAGAAGACAGTGGCAGTGGCAAAGAGACGGAAAAGTAATAAATAATGGAGCATAGTGGACAGTGGTTGTGTTACAGAATGAACGAAGGAGACAACGGCAGTGTGAGAGGAATACAGTTGACAGTGGCAGAACGGTGCTAAGAAAAGAGTGACGGAGACAGTACCAGTGGGAAGGGGGAGGGGGGGCATAAAGAGAAAGAGAACGTGAAAATGGGCGAGGGCCAATAAAAATTAAAGATAGAGTATATGACAATGATAACGAGAAAGAGAGAGAGTGAGGAGAGGCAACAGCAGTAGGAAGGATGGGATGAGATGAGATATTAGCAGTAAAACAGTGCAAGGGCGAGAGAGAGAGAGAGAGAGAGAGAGAGAGAGAGAGAGAGAGAGAGAAAAGAGATTGTAGTAGTAGAGCAGGACAAACGGAACTGTGGCTGTTACACATGAGACAATCACAGAGAAGCAAAAAGAGATAATGACAATGAGTTAGGCTGAATGAGTGAGTGAATGAGTAAGGTCAACTAGGAGTGGATGGGTGCGAGCGACTTAGAGCGTTGGACTAGTGGGTGCGAGTGAGTTACAGTTAGCGGAGGTGAACTGCTTGTTAACAGGAGCACAACTACGTCCGCATGCCAAAATTTTTGGGAAAATTTTTAAAGGTGCTGAAGAAGGTAGGAAGAGGTAGGTAGTATCTCACATTTCACTCAGAGTCCTTTAAATGTACAAGAATATATACGTATTGTTTTACTCCGATGGGAGCGTTTTTTCGCTGGCATTGTTATGTTTCTTCATCTATTTGCTTGACAATTGCTAACCAACAATGGCGTTTGCTTGTCACTCGCTACACTGTAGCTCCGTAGCTCCAGCAAAAGAATGTTCAAGTGTATGTGAAATCTTATGGGACTTAACTGCTAAGGTCATCAGTCCCTCAGCTTACACGCTACTTAACCTAAATTATCCTAAGGGCAAACACACACACACACACACACACACATACACACACACACACACACACCCATGCCCGAGGGAGGTCTCGAACCCCCGCAGGGACCAGCCGCACAGTCCATGACTGGAGCGCCCAAGACCGCTCGTCTAATACCGCGCGGCGTACCTCCAGCAACCCGATCTCCTACACGTATTAGGCTTTCCATGTTACGCCTACTTACAGAGTGTTCTTCTATGTGGTTTTGGATTTCGACGTTGTGTTCATACTATACAGGATGATTCAGCAGGAGGTTAGTGATTCACAACAAAAAACACCGTATCGACATATGTCAAATATCTCAATTCCCATTAAGTTAATTTTAGACAGCAAGGAAAACCGGTATGCCGCAAAGGTTGACACTGTAATGCTGAGGAAGCTCAGTTTACAGAAAAATATCGTTGCAGTCAAGCTGTAGACACGTAGCCACAGTTTAAAACAATCAACTGTTATGTTGGCTACAGTAAATAAAACTATTTTGAGAGGGCTAAAAGGCGTAATGTGGCAGATAGTCTGCGTGGGTAAGTTGTTGATGGGCTTGCGGCAACGCTCACCGCATAGTTATCATCATCCTTGCAAAATAGGGGCCATTTGCTTAGTTTTCCCTTGTAAGCAGTATTCTTGGGACGGTAGCCAATGTACACATGTTAGAGACTATCTTGCTACGAAAACACAGACAGCGGTTGCTTATAAATGCATTAATACAGATAGTAAAAAACACACATGGGAGCGTTCATGTCTGCATGTACGTTCAGGCCTTCTTCTCAGTTTAAATAAAAGTGCAATGTAATCATGATATAAACTAAACTAAAACTAAACTCCGTCCGAACAGGCCTAGGAAGGCCCAACGGTACCGTCCGAACGCCGTGTCATCCTCAGACGATAGGTGTCACTGGATAGGGATTGGAGGGGCATGTGGTCAGCACACCACTCTCTCGGTCGTTATCAGTTTGCCTGACCGGAGCTGCTACTTCTCAGTCAAGTAGCTCCTTGACTGGCCTCACATGGGCTGAGTACACCCCACCTGTCAACAGATCTCTGCGGACTCTGACGATCAACGATCCAAGTGCTGGTCCAGACCGACAGTGCCTAACTTAGGTGATCCGACGGAAACAGGCGCTACCACAGCGGCAAAGCCTCTGGCTCATAACAGGAAATTAAAAAAAGTATATTTATTGGAAAAGTGCTGAAATATATTCCCAGATACAGGTGGCTGGAAATAGCCAACCCCTGTGAAAACTAAAAAACTTATGTCTAGTAGCGTTACCTAATAAGACAAATGCAAACCCTGTCGAAATGGTAAAACTACAGGTTGTTTGCCTTGATTAATGACTAATGAACTATCTGCTGACAGGTACGGACATAGGACAAAAGGACAACAGAGAAACCAAAACTACACTGGGACTACCTTAAGCATACCGATATATGAGGATTGGAACTTAAATAGTGGCAACTATTTATTCACAACCGATACAAAAGAGATACATGTTTGCACCTGTTACTGTCCTTCAAAGTAGTCACCAGAGTTGTGTAGAACCCGTTACCAGCGATGTGGAGGGTTTAGTATACCGTTAGCAGAGCCTATTCTGTTGATGGTGCGAATGGAGCGGTCTACTGCCTGTCGAATCTCTGGAACGGTTCTGAAGCGAATGCCACGAAGTGGTTACTTCATCTTCGGAATCAAATCAAAGTCACAAGGACTTACGTCCGGGGAGTATGGTGGATGGTACAGTCCTTCCCAGTCCCATCGATCAAACAAAGCAGCCACAGCTTGCGCTGCATGCGGCCGCGCACTGTCGTGCAAAATGATGGCTGGGTTGCACAGAAAGTGTCGGCGCTTCTTTCGCAAAGATGGTCGCAGGTGATGCTCCAGAAACGAACGGTAATGCTCCGCATTGACGGTCTGCCCTGGAGGAACGTAGTGCGCTAGGATAACACCATCACAGTCATACACGAGAATCACCATAACTTTAGACCGCTCCATTCGCACCATCAACAGAACAGGCTTGGCTAACGGTATACTACGCCTTCCACATCGCTGGCAACGGGTTCTACACAACGCTGGAGACTACTTTGAAGGACAGTAACAGGTGCATACATGTAACTCTTCTGTATCGGTTGTGAATAAATAGTTGCCACTATTTAAGTTCCAACCCTCTTATCAGCGGCACGTATTAATCGTCCACTCTGAGAATATTCGCGGAGCGGTGGCTGACGGGAGCAGCTCTTTCGGTAGAAGTCGGAACACAGTGCGTGGCTTCTTACCTGTTGTTGCCTACCTTAGCTTTTAATATCGTCTCTGACGTCCGGCTAACTTGGTTGGTCACATTTGTTTTCAGTTTAGTAGCAACATACTGATAGGCAATATTCACCCAACCACGAGTCTTTGAGTACGAAGAGTCCGTCCACAAAATTTTCTATTATTTCAGCCTGTTGTTGTTGTGATCATCAGTCCTGAGACTGGTTTGATGCAGCTCTCCATGCTATTGTATCCTGTGCAAGCTTCTTCATCCCCCAGTATCTACTGCAAACTACATCCTTCTGAATGTGCTTAGTGTATTCATCTCTTGGTCTCCCTCTACGATTTTTACCCTCCACGCTGCCCTCCAATACTAAATTGGTGATCCCTTGATGCCTCAAAACATGTCCTACCATCCGATGCCTTCTTCTAGTCAGGTTGTGCCACAAACTCCTCTTCTCCCCAATTCTATTCAATACCTCCTCATTAGTTATATGATCTACCCATCTAATCTTCAGCATTCTTCTGTAGCACCACATTTCGAAAACTTCTATTCTCTTCTTGTCCGAACTGTTTATCGTTCACGTTTCACTTCCATACATGGCTACACTCCACACAAATACTTTCAGAAACGACTTCCTGACGCTTAAACCTATACTCGATGTTAACAAATTTCTGTTCTTCAGAAACGCTGCCGGACTGAGTGGCCGAGCGGTTCTAGGCGCTACAGTCTGGAACCTCGCGACCGCTACTGTCGCAGGTTGGAATCCTGCCTCGGGCATGGATGTGTGTGATGTCCTTAGGTTAGTTAGGTTTAAGGAGTTCTAAGTTCTACGGGACTGATGACCTCAGACGTTAAGTCCCATAGTGCTCAGAGCCATTATCCACGTTTTATTTTTGTTGATGTTCATCTTATATCCTCCTTTGAAGGGACTGTCCATTCCGTCCTTTGCTGTATCTGACAGAGTTACAATGTCATCGGCGAACCTCAAAGTTTTTATTTCTTCTCCATGGATTTTAATACCTACTGCAAATTTTATCTTTTGTTTCTTTACTGCTTGCTCATTATACAGATTGAATAACATCGGGGATAGGCTACAACCATGTCTCACTCCCTTCCCAACCACAGCTTCCCTTTCATGCCCCTCGACTCTTTAACTGCCATCTGGTTTTACAAATTGTAAATAGCCTTTCGCTCCCTGTATTTTGCCCCTGCCAACTTCAGAATTTGAAAGAGAGTATTCCAGTCAACATTGTCAAAAGCTTTCTCTAAGTCTACAAATGCTAGTAACGTAGGTTTGCCTTTCCTTAATCTATGTTCTAAGATAAGTCGTAGGACCAGTACTGCCTCACGTGTTCCAATATTTCTACGGAATCCAAACTGATATTCCCGAGGTCGGCTTCTACCAGTTTTTTCATTCGTCTGTACAGAATTTGCGTTAGTATTTTGCAACCGTGACTTATTAAACTGACAGTTGTGTAATTTTCACATCTGTCAACACCTGCTTTCTTTCGGATTGGAATTATTATATTCTTCTTGAAGTCTGAGGGTATTTCGCCTGTCTCATACATCTTGCTCGCCAGATGGTCGAAATCTGAAAAATTACGGGGCTCAAAATATGGTACAGTGATACGTACTTAGAAGAACGCGATGTTTCACGAAAGTTAGTGTTAGGCAGATTTCAAACGCTAGCGCAAAGTGCATAGAACTGGCACTGACGAGACTGTGGGAAACGCTGCGTGACTGACGGAAAGAGCGGGGTGGGGGGCGGCGGGGAAGACGTAAGAGCTGGCAAGCGCACAGAGAGTTGCTTTTACGACGGCTCGGCGCGGCGGCGGCGGCGGCAGCGCGCAAGGTATCGACAGACAGCCGTCCCGTCCCGTCTTTGACCCGCGACCCGGCAGAGGTGAAGGCCGCAGGTCGGCTGCGCGTGACGTGTGCGGCCGGCGTTTGTCACCGGCGCGGCGGCCGGGGTCAGCATCTCTGGTGGCAGCTCTTCAGGTGGGCGGGCGCAGGCGGGTGCCTGCTTCGCGTCGGTAATTTTAAGCGTCGAAAAATTCTACCGCTCCGAATACCGGGTGATCACGAAGTCAGTATAAATTTGAAAACTGAATAAATCACGGAATAATGTAGATAGAGAGGTACAAATTGACACACATGCTTGGAATGACATGGGGTTTTATTAGAACAAAAAAACAAAAAACAAAAAAATACAAAAGTTCAAAAAATGTCCGACAGATGGCGCTTCATCTGATCAGAATAGCTATAATTAGCAGAACAAAGTAAGACAAAGCAAAGATGATGTTCTTTACAGGAAATGCTCAATATGCCCACCATCATTCCTCAACAATAGCTGTAGTCGAGGAATAATGTGAACAGCACCGTAAAGCATGTCCGGAGTTATGAGGTTTTTTTTTAATAAAACCCCATGTCATTCCAAGCTTCTGTGTCAATTTTTACCTCTCTGTCTACATTATTCCGTGGTTTATTAAGTTTTCAAATTTATACTGACTTTTTGATCACCCGGTATTTTACTCGAAACGTGATTCCAGAGACATAAGAAACTTCAGTTTCTAGAATGTATCTGCTGCAAGCAGTGCTCTGTTTTGGAGCATCGTAGCATATGAGAACTATGCGTCGGACTGGGAATGGAACCGAGAACCTTTTCTTACGTGGGCAATGGTCTTACCGACTGAGCAATGCAGGCACGACTCAGGACCCACCATCACAGCGTCATTATCACCAGTGCTTATCTCCAATCTTCCACCCTTTGCGGACGCTCTCTTACATACCTTACGCAACTAGTCGTTCTGGAAGAGAGGAAGTTGCGGTGAAACGGCTTAGCCACAACCTACGGGAGATTTCCAGGATGTATTTTTCACTCGATAGAAAGAATATTATCAGAAATAAAAAAGCTTATAAAAATTCGCCTGATGCCTCCACTCCTTCCAATCTTACTACGTAGGCGTAATTCAGCGAAATAGTGTCAACGGCAGTTAATGGATATATACCAAATGAATTAGTAAGAAATGGTACTTATCCGTCATAGTAGACAAAACAGCTCAAACACTGTTGCCGAACAACGTATAAATCTTGTGCCAAATTAAAAAAAAAACGGTTCAAATGGCTCTGAGAACTATGGGACTTAACATCTGAGGTCATCAGTCCCCTAGACGTAGAACTACGTAAACCTAACTAACCTAACGACATCACACACATCCATGCCCGAGGCAGGATTCGAAGCTGCGACCGTAGGAGCAGCGCGGTTTTGGACTGAAGCGCCTAGAACCGCTCGGCCACCGCGGCCGGCAGCCAAATTTGAAAGAACACAGAATGCCGAAGATTGGCGAAGTTTTGCGGAAGCTCGAAATTTAGCGCAAACTTCAGTGCGACATGATTTTAACAGTTTCCACAATGACCGAGCGAGGTGGCGCAGTGGTTAGCACACTGGACTCGCATTTGGGAGGACGACGTTTCAAACCAGAGTCCGGCTATCCTGATTTCCCTAAATGGCTCTGAGCACTATGGGACTTAACAGCTGAGGTCATCAGTCCCCTAGAACTTAGAACTACTTAAACCTAACTAACCTAAGGACATCACACACAACCATACCCGAGGCAGGATTCGAACCTGCGACCGTAGTGGTCGCGCGGTTCCAGACTGAAGCGCCTAAACCGCTCGACCACACCGGCCGGCGATTTCCCTAAACTGCTACAGGCAAATGCCGGGATGGTTCCTTTGAAAGGGCGCGCCCGACGTTCTTCCCCATCCTTCCCTAAACCGATGGGAACAATGACCTCGCTGTTTGGTCCAACCAACCAACTAACCAACAATGAACCTGGCAGAAACCCCCAAAGAGATTCTGGTCATATGTAAAGTAAGGCCGGCCGCTGTGACCGAGTGGATCTAGGCGCTTCAGTCCGGAACCGCGCTGCTGCTGCTACGGTCGCAGTTTCGAATCCTGCCTCGGGCATGGATGTGTGTGATTTCCTTAGGTTAGTTATGTTTAAGTAGTTCTAAGTCTAAGGAACGGATGACCCTAGATGTTAAGTCCCATAGTGCTTAGAGCCACTACCCTTTGGGAAGCCTCTCTGTACCTGCATCGCCACCGAATGAAGACGACGAGAATGGAGCTGATACTGAATTCGTGATACGAAATGGGAACTGAGGCTACAGTCGGACGGTAAGTCTGAATGCCATACGATAATAGATAGTATTCATAAGAAAATCGAAGTTGATGATCTTATCTTGCAATCACTGAGAATTTATGTTTTGTATTCAGTAGGAGTTGGCAACGAGCTCTTGCTCCTGAAAAGCTATCCCTGTTGGAGTGTAAGGTGGTGTGGTCTACTGACCTCCATTTCTTACATATACCGTCCTCACAATCGTATTCTGCACATCAAGACACTTCATTTGAACCCAAACTCGATAAGGTATAGTCAGTTTTGTATGAATTCGTGTAAGCGATATGCAAATCTAATAAGTAAATCGCAAGTGTGCGCCGAGGTTGAAAAAGTCGAGGCTGGCGTACACAACATGACGGCCACAGGAATTTTCGTTCTAAAGAGGCAGCCAGTCTGCTGGGAGGCCCGTCCCTTCAGAGGGGTGGGTCGGTGCACACCTACTTTGGCCGAAGCGACCGGCCAGAGAAAGGACAGCTTGTGCCAGAGTGAAGGGATAACAACCCCCCTGTTCCACTTAAAAGCAAATTCCGCTACATTGTGGGGGAGCGCCCAGAAGAGGCATTTTTTTCATGGATGAAGACAGTATATGCTTAATGGAGATGCTACATCTTTCTGCATTGGTCGACTTAAGCGAAATGTCATTCTCCTGTTTAAAACAGCAGCGCTGATTGGCGGAATATTTCTGGAGCAAAGAGCCAGAGGAGTGAGGGAAGACAACGAATGATATACCCTCGCGACTTTTCCAGAAAAAGGGGGCGGTTCCGTTGTCGCTCTTGGAGTGGGAACACGTAACGAGAGCGAGTGCGCACGTACGTCTATGCAAACAGCGAGCAACAAAGTCTCTCCTCAGTACTTCACTGGGAGGGCACCTCCGTTGTTAGTGAATCAGAGTGACACTCTATATTAAATCACTCGCGATTAAGCGTTGTTCACTGTGTTGGCCACCACACTTATAGTGTGATGTGAACACGGACAGAGTACTAGTTAAACACCTGCGAGCGAATATTGAGCGGCATCACGGAGGACTGGTTATCTGACCAGTGTGCCACGCCAGTAGTTAGACTAGGGGCGGATAGGAGTCCTTGACTTCATCAAGGCGTAGGGAGAGTTTGGTTGGCTAAAGTCAATCTATATAAAAAGAGATAGTTGTGTTATTTGTCAGCAGCGAGTGACGCAGGCAGCAGTCGTCGCGATATTGTGCACTACAGCGTATGCGAGCCCCATCTGTCCTCCATAAAAGTACACTCCATTACATTCCCCACACAGCAGCCTTGACCGTACCTAGAAAAGTTATTCAAGTTGTGTAGGTGCGGTTCTCAGCCATTCTGCCGAATAAATAATATTCTTAAAGAAAAGGGAGAAGAGAACCTTTCCATACTTTGTAAAATAATAACATTCCTATTTGTAAGAGGCAATCTACTGTTCTGAAAAGGACCTGGAAATTTATTATTTTATAATAAAAAGTTTCACTTGACTTCTCAGAATTTTTTTTGCAATAAATGATATTTTTCGTGCGTTTACTGTTTTTCTTACACTAACTAGCAGTACTCCAGTACACAAGTATTCCACTGGTTACATAAGAATATAGAATATATTTATGTCTTTTCCTTACAGCCGACGACTCCAGAAGGTATTTGTTGCTGAATGTTTTTCAAGTAGTTCTTGTTGGTACATTAGGAGCGTCTGTCTGACTTCTGTAGTAGTGCAAGATGGAAATTGTTTCTTGCATGAGCCAAAGCGTACTTGTTGGATCAATCCATTGCGCAACTTGGCAAAATAAAAGCCACACACTCACAGGAGTTTAGCTTGAGATGGAATCGAAGTCGTTCTGCTATCTGCTTCTATAGAATAGACTTCAGTAGTAAAGTTTGATTACTCTGGGAAGTCTTAGAATATTATCTAGGGAAAGCTTGGCGAATAGGAGTTCCCTTTGTCCTTATTTAGCACAATACATTCGTACTTGGAAGGACGATAGTTCAAACCCGCGTCCGGCCATCCACATTTAGGTTTTTATTGATTTCCCTAAATCATGGTGTGAGGTCATCCACATACGTGCTAAAAGGAACTCGTTAAACTTTGGTTAGACGATAAATCAGTCTAATCATCCGTAAATTCAACGAAATACCTAGGTATTACAATTATGAACAGCTTAAATTGGAACGAACGCATAGAAAACGTTATGGGGAAGGCTAACCAAAGACTTCGTTTTATTGGCAGGGCACTTAGAAAATTTCACAGACCTACTAAGGAAACTGTCTACTCTACGCTTGTCCGTCCTCTTTTAGACTACTGTTGCGCGGTGTGGGATCCTTATCAGATAGGACTGACGGAGTACATCGTAAAAGTTCAAAGAAAGGCAGCACGTTTTGTATTATCGCGAAATGTGGGAGAGAGTGCCACTGAAATGATACAGGATTTGGACTGGACATCATTAAAAGAAAGGCGTTTTTCGTTGCGACGGAATCTTCTCACGGAATTCCAATCACCTACTTTCTTCTCCGAATGCGAAAATATTTTGTTGACACCGACCTACATAGGGAGGAACGATCACCACGATAAAATAATGGAAATCAGAGCTCGTACGGAAAGATATAGGTGTTCAAATGGTTCAAATGGCTCTGAGTACTATGGGACTAAACATCTGTGGTCATCAGTCCCCTAGAACTTAGAACTACTTAAACCTAACTAACCTAAGGACATCACACACATCCACGCCCGAGGCAGGATTCGAATCTGCGACCGTAGCGGTCACGCAGTTCCAGACTGAAGCGCCTAGAACCGCATGGCCACACCGGCCGGCTATATAGGTGTTCATTCTTTCCGCGCGCTATACGAGATTGCAATAATAGAGAATTGAAGGTGGTTCGATAAACCCTCTGCCAGGCACTTTAATGTGATTTGCAGAGTATCCATGTCCATGAAGATATAGACTCCACGTAAATGTCGAGATGGTTGCTTTGAAAGGGCAAGGCCGATTTCTTTCCCCATACTTGACAAAATCTGACTTAGTGCACCGCCTCTAATGACCTCGATGTCGACGGGACGTTAAACCTAATCTTCCTTCCTTCTACCCCTTTGTCCTTACGAACTGGGGTTAATGTTTGCAACGCGGAGTGCGGGGTGTTACTCTTTCCTAATCCGATTTGAATGAGGTCGCCACCGGCGTGTCATGCTGACATGCGACACGGGCCCGAAAACCAGGCAGTGGCGAGTTGATGACGAGCAGTTAAGAACCCCGGCAGGTAGCAGGTAGCTGGCGTCACGCGCCGCCCTCGGCCTGTCCATATTCATGACGGACCTCCTGCGCGCTGCTGCTGCGGGGGGCCGGTCTAACGAGCTGTTAAATGACGCCACCTGTCACACTTCTCCTGTCCGTCCCGGCCGCGGAAAAATACCTCCGCAGTCTTGTTCAGTTTCGCCAGTTTCTCCTTTTTCCGGCGGCGGCAGTGCTACAGACAGCCAAACGACGAAATAAGAGGTTACCTTCAGTCAAAACGCATTTACTTCCCTGTGGTACCGGCGGCACATCATAAGGGTTGAATGATCATTCAGTGGTTCCCAGAGTTCCTCAGCTGGAAACGGTGACTCGCAAAATCCCAACATCACACTCTCCTCTGTTAGTGCTTGCTGCAAACTTACATTCTTGCGTACAGTACTTCGACGAATGACCGTTTTAACTCAGACAGATGTTCCAAGCAATAGTCTTACACAGTGTGATTCTGTGGTGAAATAAATGGCTCTGAGAACTATGGAACTTAACTTCTGAGGTCATCAGTCCCCTAGAACTTAGAACTACTTAAACCTAACTAACCTAAGGACATCCCACACATCCATGCCCGAGGGAGGATTCGAACCTGCGACCGTAGCGGTCACGCGCTTCCAGACTGAAGCGCCTAGAACCGCACGGCCACACCGGCCGGCTTCTGTGGTGATTTTACGAACTTTCAGGGATGGTGAATAAGGAAAATGTATAAAATGATGTAAAAGACTCTAATCCGGAAACGAACGAGGCGGATGGTATAAGCGACAATATACTCAAGTTGCGTCTTAGTCTCGCGCAGCGCTCAAACTAAGGTTTCCAACTCCCAAACCCTGAGATTGACGTACAGAATCCCCCTGAATACTCACAATACCCTCAGATAATTTTCGCTGTTTATGGACTAGCAACGGAGCAGAGCGCTCGAAAAATCTTAGTCTACAGTATTATTATTATTATTATTATTTATTATTATTAGTAGTAGTAGTAATCACGTATGGGCCAACAGGACGACGCGAGGTACAATCAATCAATGTCGCTTTTGATGGGTGCCCTTCCATTGCGTCCAAGTTTGTTTCATCCTTTCAGGATGAAATCTATAGCTTTCATCAGACCACGTAGTTTCAGTCCGATTTATATTTCCCTCTCACCAACTTTCCAATCAAATATCTATTGTCTGAATGTCTGTAACGTCTGCCTGAGTTATACAGGCTGCTTTAAGATCCTCCCTAATCGCATTTTTTTTTTCCTTTAGTACTAAGCCCCCACAGCTTGTCTGATGTCAGACCTTATTTTCTTTTGAAGCTTTTATTGTGTGTTTTTTAATTTCTGTGTCCTCTCTGTACATTCTACATCTTAGTAATGATTGACCTTGGTAAAACTACAGTATCAGAGAATCGAATTTGATAGTGGGTCCACAGATGTTCTGCTAATACCGATTTATCAGTGTTGCGTTTCAGGATGCTGTTCGACAGAACTCGAATACAGAGCAGATCCCGCGTGTGTGAACGAGTTTCTCTGGCTTTCTGTATCCAATGTCGATGTTTTCGATGAAATTGTGGAAAGAGGCCGTGTCATTATCTTTTGTTCTGATCGTTCTGTGTGACTGCGCATCATCGAACAAGTTAACACAGCTAAATTGTCACCAGCACTTGACATAAGTACCTCCTACAAATCATATTAAAATATTTATCATTATTTTCTCTTCTAAGTGCATTGAAGTTTAAAAATTTTGTACCAGACGCATTTCGATTTAACTGGCAAAGCATCATCACTGAAGATTCTGAAAATATTTAACACACACAATACGCTTCTACATTTTGATTCATATAGAGTTACGAACGTGATTTACACGTTACTTTTGGAGTTTATTACAATTTTTTTCAGTTGCTAACAGAGGTAGTTGCAAAAAGCTTGATTTCTCTTTGATTAATTTCTTTTTTCGGCCTTTAGAAAGTCGTTTTACCTTATCATTCGGTTTTCCTGCATTTTGCTTACTTTGTAAAGTGAAGAAAAGCCGTCGGCCAAAGTCTGTATGTATTTACTTTTAGTAACTGCTGGAAAAATTGGGAAGCTGTGTTGCCGTAGCCACCGACGTCATCGTAGCGAACCTGTCAGAGGCTTTTGTGACACATGACTACTGCCTAACCGTGACGCTATTACTCAAGTGGTTCACATCGTAAGAATGCAAGGTCGATGGAAAACTCTTCAAATTAAAATAATTCTAAAGGTAGACTATTTATCCTGCTATTGTAAATACACAGTGTTAAGAAAGTTTAAAATAATTCGTAATCGCTCTGAAGTGTACATTTCTGTAATATCTTACCTGAAATGTTACATTGTTTGCCACTTGCCAAAAATGTTAGTTTTCTTGCCTAATAAGCCGCCTAAAATATTATATATAGTTTCTGCACTGAAATGTCTACATGTGGCAGTCCGACACACTGGGGTAGCATTACCTACAGTGGCGTTTTCTCAGAGACGTAACTCGTTGAAAAATTAAAACTGCGTGATGGACCACGATTCTAGCCGGAATCTAGCCATTTCCAAATAACAGTCGCTGTTGGGTTTGGAACAACAGGAAAGAGCTATTGGCAGATTTAGTCTTTGAATCTGACATGGGGATGTGCACGGATAGGTCAGAAGACATGGGCATTTTACGCGAAAAAAAAAAATATGCGGGTTGTTAGTTCCTGTACAAGATAAATTTTTGACGTGCCAGTAAGGTCCAGATCTATTTTGACCAACAGTTAATCTACGGACTTAGTTAGGGAGAGGGGAAAATAAGAGTTCGCTAGAAGCATTACGCGCTTTAACATAAAAATATTTTAACAGCCTAACTACTACAATAGGACGGCTCCTGTCACCTTCCTGAATTCGTGTGTGAACAAGGAAATCATTTGAAGGGTATCTAAAATTTAACGTAAAGCCTGAACGCACATCGATAGCATAGTTGAGACAGAGTGAATTTTAAAATATTGTAAGTACCATGAAACTGATATGAGAAAATTTCGGAATGTATTGACTGAATATTAGTAGCTCACAAAGCAATTCTGTCACAGAAGGCAAGAATAACAGACACAACACATCAGAACGGGGCACTGTCCTGTGGTCTTGTAGAAATAAAAACCGTTGTTTCTTTCGCCATGAAGTACAAACTAACCATTCACGAATATTCCGGTGAAGAAAGCTACTACAATTACAGACACACACGCTTATCTCTAATCTGTGTGTGGTAGTTGATGCCACAGGGTGGGTCGTGTAGGTTTGCACTCCTTTCTGACTCCTCCTTACCAAGCCGCCAAGGACACTGCAGACTCAGTTTTGTAAGGGGGACACGGACTTCGCGTATTTGTCAAGCGACCTTCACACCGATTTCTTTTAGCGACGTACGCGACGCGGCCAGCTTCGGCAAGTCCTACGAAAGGAACGGTTTTGCAGGTCCTCTCTTCTGCGGAAAGGTGGGTAACTTAGGTGGCTCATTCAAGTGTATGACTTAACAGCGACACACCTCAGTGAGCCTAGTACAAAGGGCGTTCAAAAAGTTTTGCACAGTCACCTCCAATTTTTTTTTTTTTTTTTTTTGAGCAAGAGGAGAATGAAATTTTTTGTGAACATACATAAGTTGGTGTATAAAAGTATTTTCTTTTATTTACAGGTGAGTGATAACAGGACCGTGAAGTAATGTCAGGTTGCAACAACGGTCGGTGATGGAGTTCCTCTTCAAGACCGGCGATGACTCTGCCACATCGATTCACAGGAAGTTGCTCCCAGTCTATGGGGAGGACACAGTGGATCGCAGCTGTATCCAGCGGTGGTTGCAGAGCTTTAAAGAAGGTTATTTCTCTCTACTCGACAATTCACGATACGGTAGACCATCGACGGCAGTGAGTGATGAGAATAACGAACCTTTGATCAAATGATCCAAAATGACAGATGTGTGATGACACGACAGCTTGCAGAAATGACTTTTTTGTCATTAGGTAGTGTGGTATTACTAGAACAGTCACTAGGGTACAGAAAAATCTGTGCAAATTGGGTGCTTAGATTATTGGCAAGAGAAATGAAAACGATGAGGAAGAATGTTTGCGAGGAAACAGTGTTTTGACGGCATCATTACCCAGGATGAAACAGTTATTTTTGTCTGAACCTGAGAACAAAACCCAATCCATGGAGTGGCGTCATCCAGGTTCCCCTCGGAAGAAGTAACCAAGACTTTCACCAACAGTAGGTGACGGCCTCCTTCTTCTGTGATCAGTGTGGTGCCATTTTCATTATTGACTTTTTGGAACCTGGCTCCACAATTGACCGGAACCGTTACTGTTTGTCATTGGACAAGCTGCGACGTGCCATCAAGACCCACAGACCACAGCTTCAGGGTCAGCTCATCTGACTACATCATGGCAATGCCAAATCCCAAATAGCCCTTATGACGCAGGAGAAAACCAGGAAAATGGATTGGAAAATTGTTCCTCATCCTCCCTACAGTCCAGACTTGGCTCCGTCTGATGTTTAAGTCTTTGGTCGTCTGAAGGCCCACCTGCGCGGTAAAACATTTCATAGTGAGAAAGACCTTATTTCCTGTGTCAAGTGATGGTGTAAAAGACAATCCCCAGAATTTTGCCAAAGTGCATTTACATCATGGAAAGAACGCTGGGCCAGATGCGTCACAGCTCAGCTCATGGAGGTTACATTGAGTAGCTAAATGTTCCAAGTATGTTCACAAAAAATTTCATTCTCCTCCTGCAAAAAATAAAAAAAATTAGAGACGACTGTGCAAAACTGTTTGAACGCCCTTTGTACCTAGCACCAAAGAATATTTCTCGACTTCACTCACCTTGTCGCTGGGTTACTCAGCCTGAAGAAAGTACAGTTTACTCAGGCCCCACGTAGACACTGATCGTGATTTTTGTTGCCTTAGAATTTATGCTTCTGATGTGTGATCACCGACGGGTGCACTTCGGCATTTTTCGAGGAAATCTGGTTTGAAATGTTCGGAGGCAAATGCACCGTTAGATTCGTGTTACTCTCCTCCAAAACGACCCTGTTTAAAAAAAAACGTTTTATACTTTCTACGCCACAATGCCTCCTTTTCTTTCCCAATTTTCCATCATCCAGCTATCAGACCACTATCACATATCCAAACTTCAGTACGGTTGGAGCGGCTGACTGCTTTCGTGCGTGGTGTTTTGACGCCTTTGTAGTTAATATTACGCCGTATTTATTCTTGTCGGCGCGAGCACCGACAGTATTCTCATTTCAGCTCATCGCAACATGGAAAATAAAGGAACTGTGGCTTACTAATTTCGTTATTTGCCATTTACTTGCTACAACAGTAGCGCAGTATAAATTTTAAAGAAACCCGGATAAGTGCGACTAAAGCTTAATTATATGTATAGACAGTTGATCCATCCTGGGAATCGAAAATATCGATGCATTTTGCGCTATCGACATCGATGCTGGCGATACAACAATATATATGACATCAACGGCCGAATCTTTTCATTGCATTGACATATGCGTTTAAATTTTTGCACCGCCAAGGGAATGTGGTTCAAATGGCTCTGAGCACTATGGGACTTAACATCTGAGGTCATCAGTCTCCTAGAACTTAGAACCACTTAAACCTAACTAACCTAAGGACATCACACACATCCATACCCGAGGCAGGACTCGAACCTGCGACCGTAGCGGTCGCGCGGTTGCAGACTGTAGCACGTAGAACCGCTCGGCCACAGCGGCCGGCAGGGACTGTGTGCCAACGGCCTTGCCGCAGTGGTAACACCGGTTCCCGTCAGATTACCGAAGTTAAGCGCTCTCGGTCTGGGCTAGCACTTGTATGGGTGACCATCCGTTCTGCCGAGCGCTGTTGGCAAGCGGGGTGCACTCAGCCCTTCTGATGCAAACTGAGGAGCTACTCGACTGAGAAGTAGCGGCTCCGGTCTCGGAAACTGACATATGGCCGGCAGAGCGGTGTGCTGACCACACGCCCCTCCATATCGGCATCCAGTGACGCCTGTGGGCTGAGGACGACACGACGGCCGGTCGGTACCGTTGGGCCTTCATGGCCTGTTCGGTAGGAGCTTAGATTAGCTTCAGGGAATGTGGACCTTAGTAAGTGACATAAATTTCAACTTGATACTGCTAACCGTGTCTGAGACACTTACAGTCGGACACAGAGACAGATGGACAACAATGTGATCCTTTGAGGGTTCAGTTTTCACCGCCTGCGGTACGGAGCCCTAAAAATAAAAACTGCACAGTAGTTGGTCAGCAGGAAAATATTCTACATAGGCAACAGTCACAAGGGAGAAGATAAGAGCATGTCAGTTACGAAACTACGACGTCCAGTGAAGCACTGTTGTGTTTAGCCTATGAGTTCAACTGTTACAGTGGAATCGACGTTTCGACGTCAAACGAGTATTTTTGCTGGTCAAGAGCGAGCATCCGCTTTCGTCCCACGTAAGCCTTGGCCTTTTCAATTTTCCGCGATCGACATCTTACTGCTATTCGTCACGGTCGGCACTGCCTAACAGTACCCGTAGCCTTGTTTCTCGTTTGTATTTGACTGGTGTATTTGACAGGACATTCCGAAAAAGTATTCCAGAGTTCAAAGAAAACTCGTAAAGCCGATATGACACCATACGTTTTCCCGCGGTTTATCTGATACACACGGAGCAAAGTGGAGGTGGGGTTATGGCAGTGCAGCGCGCTGACGAGGCAGGTACGGAGGGCGTTCGTGGGCCGTGACGGTGACGGGACTCGGGCTTGCGGCGGCGCGCCCGCCCACAAGGCGACACGTGACCGCTGACTCGCGACCTCTGACCCCGGGGTCGATTCGTGACGGGCGCCGGCCGCGGCGGCAGCACGCGAGCCGCGCCACTGCCGTTCGCTCTGCGCGTTCTGCATTCTACATCATCTACATCTACGTGATTACTCTGCTGTTCACAATAAAGTGGCTGGCACAGGGTTCAGTGAACCACCTTTAAGCTGTCTCTCTACCGTTCCACTCTCGAACGGCGCGCCGGAAAAACGAGCACTTAAATTTTTTTGTTCGAACCCTGATTACTCTTATTTTATCGTGATGATCATTTCTCCCTATGTAGGTGGGTGCCAACAGAATGTTTTCGCAATCGGAGGAGAAAACTGGTGATTCAAATTTCATAAGAAGATCCCGTCGCAATGAAAAATGCCTTTATTTTAATGATTGCCACTCCAATTCACATATCATGTCTGTGACACTATCTCCCCTATTTCGTGATAACACAAAACGAGCTGCCCTTTTCTGTACTTTTTTTCGATGTCATCCGTCAGTCCCACCTGATATGCACCCCACACCGCACAGCAATACTCCAGAATAGGGCGGACAAGCGTGGCGTAAGCAGTCTCTTTAGTAGACCTGTTGCACCTTCTAAGTGTTCTGCCAATGAATCGCAGTCTTTGTTTGGCTCTACCCACAACATTATCTATGTGATCATTCCAATTAGGTTATTTGTATCCGTAAATATTTAGTTGAATTTACAGCCATCAGATTTGTGTGACTTATCGCGTAATCGAAATTTAGCTGATTCCTTTTAGTACTCATGTGAGTAACTTCACACTTCTCTTTATTCAGGGTCAATTGCCACTTTTCGCACCATACAGATATCTTATCGAAATCATTTTTCAAGTCCTTTTGGTCACCTGTTGACTTTACAAGACGGTAAATGACAGCATCATCTGCAAACAATCTAAGACAGCTACTCAGATTGTCTCCTATGTCGTTAATATAGATCAGGAATAATAGAGGGCCTGTAACACTTCCTTGGGGGACGCCGGATATTACTTCTGTTTTACTCGATGACTTTCCGTCTATTACTACGAACTGTGACCTTCCTAACAGGAAATCACGAATCCAGTCGCACAACTGAGGCGATATTCCGTAGGCACGCAGTTTGGTTAGAAGACGCTTGTGAGGAAAGGTGTCGAAAGCCTTCTGGAAACCTAAAAATATGGAATCAATTTGGCATCCGCTGCCCATAGCACTCATTACTTCATGAGTATAAAGAGCTAGTTGTGTTTCACACGAACGATATTTTCTGAAACAGTGCTGACTATGTGTCAATAATTCATTTTCTTCGAGGTACTTCATAGTTTTCGAATACAGTATATGTTCCAAAACTCTACTGCAAATCGACGTTAGTGATATAGGCCTGTAATTCAGCGGGTTACTCCTACTTCCCAAAAGGGAAGTTCTATAGTCTATACTCCCCTGCAGCGCTTAGCCGCACTCAATTTTTACAAACCCATTATTAAGTGAGAACTATAACTTGGCATGTGGACTCCCTAATTCCAATCAGTAGCAATTAGCAGCGGTCGGGAGACTTAGCAGCATAGTCATTTGAAGATGTTCGTTGAGTAATGGTCGCCTAGTCGTAGATATAGCTAATTGCTATAATCGCACTATTTCACTCCCATTTACGGAGCTTGTTAGCACTTGATGTTAGGTTGGCGCCATTAAAATGCATTGTGTTGTGGTAATCGCTGCTACTTGCTGGATCGCTGCTGTGTCTCGATGCTGATGCTGGCTCTAAATCTGGTTGTCTAGGGTTAAAAACGTGAGGTCCCGTGTTTTTTATGTGCTTTTGATGATAAAGAACGAGCGAAACCAACAAATATGTAAACTTCAAATATTTATTACTTTGGTAGCCATCTTATTTCCACAGTCCACCAAAGACCATGACACAACACAAAGTAGTACTTCCTTTACATGTTCTCTGCATTGTTTATCCACCAACAATAACACACAAACCCACTTTACCAAAGTGACATTCCGACTGCCCCACGACCCTTCTTGCTGCTTGTATTTATAACATTGTCAAAGAACTACTAAAAAGAGATATAGTTTATAAGTCACATGTACATCTGTTATCATAATTTGTGCAGAAAAGTTATTAATTTGCATCGAGTGACATAATTTAACATGTTATTAAAATGACAGACAGATTTGTTGACTTGACAGAATAATTCTTTGTTACAAAAAGACCGTTTTTTAGAAGTTTGTCAATTGACTTCTCTAATTTGCATAAATAAGTAAATAACATGAATTATTAAGAATTACATTGGTTTTCGTCTAAAATAGGATTGATTTCGTGAATACTGAGTGAAACCGCTCCTAGTGAACAAATAGGTTTCACTGGGTGATTTTTATTTAAGGAGATGCAAAATACCTAAGTTGGCCACTATTTTTCGTACTTCATATTAATTATTTAAGATGAACTTAGTGTTTTTACATGATGACATTTGCTGTATCAGTGATCAAGTGATATATACTTTTGTGTGGGTCAGTTATTCAGTATAATTTAATGGGTTGACTGTTTATGGAGACATGTTATGCAATCATTGTTAACATACACAATACCTTTGCTATAATCATAAATACTCATTAAACTGGTTGAATTTGGAGGGTATCGCATACTTCGGTAAAGTAAAGCCTTTAATATGTTCCGTTACAGTTGCTAGCATGTTATTCGCCGGTGTTGACTGTCGCTGAGCTGTGCTGTCATTGTGGAGTGTATAGCTGCGCTATTTTGATAGCGAATGTTGAACTGACTGTTACCCCCGTCGTACACGCTATTGTTTCGTGGGAACTCTGAGACAGAGGTCTGTGTTGTCTACTGGAAGCGGAGCTTGTTGCTCCCGCACCTCACTCCGCACTCCTTTAGCAAATTCTAAGCGCACTCCCCGCTCACAGCGCGCCAAATTACGATTCGCGAGTAGTGACGTGACCATGCTGGAGGAATTACTATTGCTTGGGTCGAACGTTTAAGGCAGTGAAACACAGATGGAACAGAAAGAGGTGGCGACAGTGATGTCAGATTTACAAATACTGCACGAAATATGCTCTTTGTCAACAAACTGATATTTTACGAAAGCAGCTCATTTAAATACATATTTCGGACACAGTTTTGAAAGGTCGAATCATAAAGCCATGGCGATCCACCGGTCCAACTCGATCGACTGCTTGAGCACCCCTGCTCTAGCAGATGACGATAAATACTTTTCAGTCGATTACTAGCAAGTGGGGCCCATCCGGGTGTGAGGCTGCAGGGTGTGTTCACTGGCACCCTAACCTGTACTACGGTATAGATGGCTTGAAAAAATCGGTACAGTTCCTGGGAACGTTTCCTTGTTAGAAACAGCTCTGTTTCACAGAGGAAGACTGCACTGTAGTTCCTTTTCTAGATTGTCGTACAGGTGATATCGAAATAAACGACAGAGAGATAGAGAAACAATTAAAATCGCTGAAAAGAGGAAAGGCTGCTGGACCTGATGGGATACCAGTTCGATTTTACACAAAGTACGCGAAGGGACTTGCCCCCCTCCTTGCAGCGGTGCACCGTAGGTCTCTAGACGAGCGTAGCGTTCCAAAGGATTGGAAGAGGGCACAGGTCATCCCCGTTTTCAAGAACGGACGACGAACAGATGCGCAGAACTACAGACCTATATCTCTAACGTCTATCACTTGTAGAATTTTGGAAATCGTATTATGTTCGAGTATAATGACTTTTCTGGAGACTAGAAATCTACTTTGTACGAATCAGCATGGGTTTCGAAAAAGACGATCGTGTGAAACCCAGCTCGCGCTATTCGTCCACGAGACTCAAAGGGCCATAGACACGGGTTCCCAGGTAGATGCCGTGTTTCTTGACTCCCGCAAGCCGTTCGATACAGTTCCCTACAGTCGTTTGATGAACAAAGTAAGAGCATATGGACTATCACACCAATTGAAACTTCCTGGCAGATTAAAACTGTGTGCCCGACCGAGACTCGAACTCGGGACCTTTACCTTTCGCGGGCAAGTGCTCTACCATCTGAGCTACCGAAGCACGACTCACGCCCGGTACTCACAGCTTTACTTCTGCCGGTACCTCGTCTCCTACCTTCCAAACTTTACAGAAGCTCTCCTGCGGGTATCACACCAATTGTGTGATTGGATTGAAGAGTTCCTAGATAACAGAACACAGCGTGTCATTCTCAATGGAGAGAAGTCTTCCGAAGTAAGAGTGATTTCAGGTATGCCGCAGGGGAGTGTCGTAGGACCGTTGCTATTCACATTATACATAAATGACCTTGTGGATGACATCTGAAGTTCACTGAGGCTTTTTGCGGATGAAGCTGTGGTATATCGAGAGGTTGTAACAATGGAAAATTGTACTGAAATGCAGGAGGATCTGCAGCGAATTGACGCATGGTGCAGGGAACGGCAATTGAATCTCAATGTAGACAAGTGTAATGTGCTGCGAATACAAAGAAAGAAAGATCCCTTATCATTTAGCTACAAAATAGGAGGTCAGTGGAATGATCATATAAAGTTGATCGTCGGTAAAGCAGATGCCAGACTGAGATTCATTGTAAGCATCATAAGGAAATGCAATCCGAAAACAAAAGGAAGTAGGTTACAGTACGCTTGTTCGCCCACTGCTTGAATACTGCTCAGCAGTGTGGGATCCGTACCAGATGGGGTTGATAGAAGAGAGAGAGAAGACCCAACGGAGAGCAGCGCGCTTCGTTTCAGGATCATTTAGTAATCGCTAAAGCGTTACGGAGATGATAGATAAACTCCAGTGGAAGACTCTGCAGGAGAGAGGCTCAGTAGCTCGGTATGATCTTTTGTTGAAGTTTCGAGAACATACCTTCACCGGGGAGTCAAGCATTATATTGCTCCCGCCTACGTATATTTCGCCAAGAGACCATGAGGATAAAAACAGAGAGATTAGAGCCCACACAGAGGCATACCGACAATCCTTCTTTCCACGAACAATACGACACTGGAATAGAAGGGAGAACCGATAGAGTTACTCAAGGGACCCTCCGCTACACACCGTCAGGTGGCTTGCGGAGAATGGATGTAGATGTAGACGAAACAAATTAAGGAGAACAGGGGGGAAAAAAGTAGAAATAACGCCCCATCTTCAATCATCTGACTGTGGACGAAATAAACCTTAGACTTTCCTAGCCTCGCGCGAGGTGTGTCGGACGGCAGATCCCGTTAAATGAGGGCGGGAAGCAGTAGCGGAGGCGGCTCCTTGACCCCTGGCAGGCCTTTCCCGCTGCGATGCTATCTGGCGCTGAAAATCCTCCCCGATCTATCCTATCACGCACACTGCGGCCGCGCGCCTACCGGTGCCGAGGTAGGCCGCCCGCCGAGCGGCCGACTCCGGGGTCACTTTTGCGGGCGGGGCCATGGCGGCTTCCAGTGTACAGAGTACAGTACAGTACAGAACAGTACACGCAACGTCTGCTCCTCTCTCCTCCTGTTTGTACCACGCTGCCATCGACAGCGAGGTCATTAGCGGCGGGGCGCCTACTCAGCCTGACAGCAAGAATCCGGCCGTGATCTCTTCTTACGAAAGGGTCTCAGTACTTACTTGTACGGCAATATCCGGCCGTACGGAGAATGCGTAATAGACTGAAAGTTGCCGATCTCTCGCGATATAAAGCACAGTAGCGATCGTCCGCGATAACCATTAAACAGTAACGCCCTTCGGCATTTGGTGAAGGGAACCATTCAAGATAATACAATAATAAATAATAACTTTCTAATTTCTCCTTTATACTGCATCAGAACACGCTATGTACATTTCAGAAGTTTCTTTCAGCGTTCCTTCGTGCCCATTTAGTTTTCATTCTACATCTACACATATAACCCAGAAGCCACCAGACGGTGCATGACGAAGGGTACCTTGTAACACTGTTCGTCATTTCCTGTCATCCTCCATTCGCAAATGGCGCGAGAGAAAAACGATTATCTGTATGCTTCCGTACGCGCCCTGGTTTCTCTTATTTTATCGCCACGGTCCTTATGCGGGATGTATGTTGGTAGCAGCAGGGCCGTATTCCAGTCTTTCGAAAATGCCGGCTCTCTAAACTTTCTGAGTAGTCAAAATTTTAAACATGGCTGAAGCAGCAACTGTTGAAAATCTTCACGGTAAGTGATAACAGGCAAACAGTTGCAGGATAAAGATTTATTGAAATCCTTGACCACGGTTTCGGTATATCTAAATATACCTTCATCAGAAGCTGACTTATAGTTAGTCTTCTTGTCTATTGATGCTGGTGAGATGCTTCTTTCCTGTCTTGTTGGGATTTTACGTATTACTGATGTTTGTTGTTCGCTGTTTTCGATGTGCATGTGTGGGTTAAATAATTCTGTTTTGTGTTTTATTCACGACGACAGATGGTTTCGATTTACAACAACATTTCGTTCGTTTTCGCTAGTATGTATCATAGTCTAAGTTGCGCGAGATTCTCGTGCACATCACTAGTGCCCTCTCTTCTTAGATGTGTTCCTTAGCGCATGCTTCACCTGCTTGACACTAGGACACAGCCAAATTGGTTTCATATTTTCTATTGTATGTAGGTGTTTTAAATGATATGTTTTATTTATTAAGACAGAGGGTCTGAATTAGCACAACTTTAAAAATTTTGACGCGCAAGAGTATCACTGGGTTTTAATGGGCGCGAGTATCTCGCGTATACCACAAGTGCCCTCTCTCGGTGAAACTGTCTGCCCTAGGGCTTCCACACCCTCTTCACGCTAGTTCACAGGCTAAGTACTGATAATATGTCGTGTTCACATCGACCTTCACTTCATAATTATGCTGTACAGATGGAGGTGATATTTTAACTACTGACGAAGCCTTTGGCACGATTGTTTTATGTATCTCGATCGCAGGATGTGATTTTAGTTAGTGACTAAATGTTTTTGTGTTTGTAATACTTTGGTAATTTTCACGTTTACCCGAAGCTACAAGTGTTTGCTTTTTTTTTCTTCTATTTCAGTTACGGTGCTAAGATTTTTGTTAATGAAGGTGTCTTCCTGTTCAGGTGTATTTTTGCTTCTGATGAAGATATATTTAGATATACCGAAACCGTGTTCAAGGATTTCAATAAATCTTTATCCTGCAACTGTTTGGCTGTTATCATTCTCCGTGAAGTTTCTCCGTAGTGTTTAGTAGCGGAAAGAACGTCGTCCTCCCTGCATTTGTTCCCATTTCAGCTCATGAGCATTTCCGTAATACTCGCTTTTTGATGGAACCTACCGGTAATAAATCTAGCTGCGCGCCTCTGAATTGCTTCGATGCCTTCCTCTAATCCGAGAATGCGAGGATCCCGAACACTATGACAGTACTCAAGAAAGGGTCACACAAGTAAGTGGTTTCCATTACAGATAAGCTACACTCCCCTAGGATCCTCTCAATAAACCGAAACTGACCATTCGCCTCCCCTGCAACCGATCTCAGCTGCACGTTCAATTTTATGTTTCTTTGCAACGTTACGCCTAGATATTTAATCAACGAGATTGTTAAGTAGCAGGCCGCTAATACTGTATTCGAACATTACAACACTGATTATTTTACCTATCCGCATTAACTTACGTATTCTACATTTAGAAAAAGCTGCCATATATTATAACAAATAGAAAAAAATGGCTCTGAGCACTATGCGACTTAACTTCTGAGGTCATCAGTCGCCTAGAACTTAGAACTAACTAAACCTAACTAACCTAAGGACATCACACACATCCATGCCCGAGGCAGGATTCGAACCTGCGACCGTAGCGGTCACGCGGTTCCAGACTGAAGCGCCTTTAACCGCACGGCCACACCGGCCGGCAACAAATAGAAATTATGTCCAAGTCGTCATGTATCCTCCTACAGTTACTCAACGACATTTTCCCTTAACTACAGCAAACAGTCGCAACTGCTGCGCACTCAATGCATCAAATAATTTCCGTGTCCAGAGAACAAGAGCAGTGCAGTTCCATTTCCTACGGCACTCCTGAGGATAATCTTGTCTGTGATGAACACTCACTCTCCAGGAAAACGAACTCAGTTCTATTGCTTGTAACGTCTTCGAGCCATTCTCATATTCCTCTGAATGGGTTCTTTTCTGTTCTCAGGACAATTGGTTCCACTCTTCTTGGTTATTTCTTCCTGGCTGAATTCTTCGCATAAAAATTATTTTTATCTTATATTTCATATCATGTCATCCCTGCTACTTTCAATTCTTTTACTGCTGTAATCAATTTTATTGTCTCAATTTTAACTTTACTGAATTCCACGCGTTGCCTAACCAACGTGGTAAGCACCATACTTTTACTACGTTGCGCTCTGTAATATAAAATGTGGTCCATTGATAGTGACCGGGCCAAATATCTCACGAAGTAAGCGTCAAACGAAAAAACTACAAAGAACGAAACTTGTCTAACTTGAAGGGGGAAACCAGATAGCGCTATAATTATGACAGAAAACCAATGCTGTCCGCAAATCGTAGTTCGCAGGCAGAAACCTCTAAATGTTTACAGGTTTGCAACTGATACCGATGTATGGAACTTGTGTTACTGTGTGCTGACATTTGTCGTCAGCCGTTACCGGAAGCAGATGGCGCTGCAGACGACGTGTCACGGGCCTACACTGACGGCTAGCATCATACAAAGGGAAATTCCGGTTTCATACTTTTACACCTGGTACTGGGCCATTTGCAGAACATGCTGGAGGAATGCAAGTAAAATTGTGTAATTTTTCTAATAAGGAAGTAAGCAAAAAAAATTTGCGTCGAACAACAGTACATAACAATTCACCAACCGTATTATGCAAAAATTGAAACGCGAATTGCCGTATTTCTACAGCGGGTACACCCTATTTTCGACTGATGTGCTTGAGCACATCGGATGATGGGACAAGACGTCACGGAATGTGAAGAAAATTAATTAAATCAGTACAGTGCAGTCTGAGGAGTTAATTAAAACATATACAGACCTGTCGTCCTTGTAGACTACAGTTCGAAAACTGGTTGACGCAGATCTCCATGCTAGTCTATGCCGTGAAATATTCTTCTCACTGAATAACCAGCGCCTCGTACATCCATTAGAACCTGGTTGCCGTAGTCAGTCTTTGGTCCCCATCTATTACTTCCACTCCCCCCCCCTCCTCCCTCCCTCTCTCTCTCTCTCTCTCTCTCACACACACACATTCGTTACCAAAATGACGATTCTCTGATACAGCAGGATGTGACCTATCAACGAATCCCTTCTTTTAGTGCCGGCCGAAGTGGCCGTGCGGTTCTACGCGCTACAGTCTGGAGCCGAGCGATCGCTACGGTCGCAGGGTCGAATCCTGCCTCGGGCATGGATGTGTGTGATGTCCTTAGGTTAGTTAGGTTTAATTAGTTCTAAGTTCTAGGCGACTGATGACCTCAGAAGTTAAGTCGCATAGTGCTCAGAACCATTTGAACCATTTTGAACCCTTCTTTTAGTCAAGTTATACTTTTGTTGATATTTATCTGTTAGCGTCTTTTCAAGATGATATCCATTTCATTCAACTGCTCTTTCGACTTCTTTACCATCTTTGGCAGAACTACAATGTCATCGTTAAGCCTTAAACTCTGTTTCTTCTCTCTGAACTTTAATTACCTTTCTAAATTTATCTTTCATACCCTTAACTGGTTGTTCAACGTGCATATTTACGAGGGTCACTCCAAAAGAAATGCACACTTTTTTTTTACATCCATCTTTTATTCTACATGTCTGAAAGTTTTACGGTGTGTAGATACAACTTTCAGGAACAATATTTTCATTTCTCCACGTATTTTCCATCCATCTCATCTGCCTAACGCCATCTTGGAACCAGCGCCTGTATACCCGCACGGTAAAATTCTGGACCAACCTGTTGGAGCCACTGTTTGGCAGCACGCACAAGGGAGTCATCATCTTCAAACCTTGTTCCACGGACAGAGTCCTTCAGTTTCCCAAAGAGGTGATAGTCGCATGGAGCCAGGTCAGGACTGTAAGGCGGGTGTTTCAGTGTCGTCCATTCGAGTTTTGTGATCGCTTCCTTGGTTTTTTTTTACCGACATGTGGCCGTGCATTCTCGTGCAACAGCAAAACATCCTGCTTTTACCGATGTGGTCGGAAACGATACAGTCCGGCTTGAAGTTTCTTCAGTGTCGTCACATATGCATCAGAATTTATGGTGGTTCCACTTGGCAGTCACCAGTTCGTTAACTCTCTGCAGATTGTCTGGAGTGTGTGCAGTACGAGGCCTGCCGCTGCGAGGACAATCCTCAATATTGCCGTGCCTCTTTCATCACGTAACCTGCTTGCCCACTGACTAACTGTACTGCGATCGACAGCAGCATCTCCATATACCTTTTTCAACCTCTTCTGGATGTTTCCCACTGTCTCGTTTTCACAGCACAGGAATTCTATGACAGCACGTTGCTTCTGACGAACGTCAAGTGTAGCAGCCACCTTGAAGACATGCTGTGACGGCGCCACTCACGGGAACAGGTTGAACTATGTTTGAAAAGAAGCGGGAAGGATGTATCTACACACTGTAAAACTTTCACACAAGCAGAATGAAAACTGTATTTTTACAAAAATAGTGTGCATTTCTCTTGGAGTGACCCTCGTAATAACATGGGATACGGGATTAAGACATGGTGTGAGTTTTTCCTAACGACTGTTTCCCTTTGATGCCCTTCGATTTCAGTAACTGCAGTTTCATTTCTGTAGAGGTTGTAGATAACTGTTCGCTCCCAGTATTTTCTCCCTGCTACCGCCAGAATGTGTAAGTCTGTGTTCCAGGCAAAAGCTTTCTCTAAATCTACGAGTGCTATAAACGCAAGTTTGCCTCTTTTCGGTTGGTCTTGCAAGACAAGTCGTAGGGACAGTATTACCCTCACGTGTTCCTACATTTCTCCGGCACTCAAACTGTTCATACGTCGGACGGCTTCCACCAGTGTTTCAATTCGTCTGTAAATAAATTGTCTCAGTATTTTGCAACAATCATTTCAGACCTATCGGCACCTACCTTCTTTGGAATCGCGATCATTACATTCTCCTTGAAGTCTGACGGTATTTCGTCAGTCTCATATCTTGCACAGCCAGTGGAATATTTGACAGGAGTTAAGTAAATACTGTTTATCCTTCGCTCTGACTTCCACCAGTGTTTCCATTCGTCTGTAAATAAATCGTCTTAGTATTTTGTAGCAATCATTTCACACCTATCGGCACCTACCGTCTTTGGAATGCCGATCATTACATTGTTCTCGAAATCAGAGGGTGTTTCGGCAGTCTCATATCTTGCACAGCCAGTGGAATACTTGACAGAAGTTAGTTAAATACAGTTACCCTCCTTCCCTCTGAAAACAGGAGTGTGAATTTAGTTTTGTTTTTGAGTCTAGATTTTAGCTAAGTGCTAAATGTTGTTGGAGGCTTTGGGTGTCGTATCATCTCGTTCAGGAGTAACGGTAAGAGAGAGAGTGGTCAGCACTGTTCTAGAAAGAGTACCAAACTGGACTTGGGGAGCGGCGCTTTGTGAACTGTACGGTTAGGTACGGGCAGCCGCGAATAGGCGGTGAGTGAGCCGCAAACAATGCGGGCGGTCGGCAGCGGTGACGCCTCGGCAGCAGGAGAAAGTGCGACGGCAGACGCGACACATTCCTCTGTCCAGATTGGGGGCCGAGATAAGGACGACTGACTCTAGCGCCTAGCGGTTCCCCGCCGGACTGCCGGCAGCCTAGGGACGGGGCAGCGCGCCTCGAACGGTTACGTGCCCACCAGGACACAGTCACGCCAAGTACTAACATACGTAGCAAACAGGGCCCCCCGTCAGTTTCTTTCGTAAGTAACCACGACTTGAAGTTTATGAGACCTGTAAGATATCCTCAGTTCCCAAAAAGAATATAATCATTCTAATTGATAAGAAGGCAGGTTCTGACGAGTATGAATATTACAGAGCCATCAGTTATAACGCACCGTTGCGTAACACTGACACCAGTTATTTTGAGGACAGTGGCGAAGCTGGTGTAAGCCGACCTCGGAGAAGACCAGTTTGGGTTCCGTAAGACGTATCTTAGACGAATGACTGAATAATGGTAAACCTACGTTTAAGAGGGGTAGGACGTCAAACTGGTCGACTTGGAGCAGGAGAGGCACCACAGGACATTTTAATTTCCACTGTCTATACTTTTACAAATAAATTCATAAAACTTTGTCAGCATGAACAGGAAGGTTCAGTATTCACGCTCATACCAATGGAAGTTCAAAAATATACAATATATATATATATATATATATATATATATATATATATATATATATATATATGTCTTTTTACATGTGAAATGTCATCATTTTCTCACTTACTATTGGCTGAATTCGTTGCTATAGGTACACTTTTCTTCATAAATAAGGGAGATTCTTCGATGAATTTTGCACAGCATACAAACCATACTTACAAGTGTATGAAACTCTAGAATTTTCCAAATCTATTAAAAACTGTGCTAAAAATTCAGATAATTAACCATAAAATTTGAGTGTTTTCTAAACACGAAGTTTAAAATGTAACAGCTCACTCATTTTTTCATTATTAAACAAATTCTAGAGTTTCATACACCTGTAAGTATGGTTTGTATGCTGTGCAAAATTCATCGAAGAATCTCACTTATTTATGAAGAAAAGTGTACCTATAGCTACAAACGCAGCCAATAGTAAGTGAAAAAATGATGAAATTTCACACGTAAAAAAATTAATTTTGTTATACTTTTGAACTTACATTGCTATGAGTTTGAATCCTGAATCCTTCCTGATTATGCTGACAATGTTTTATGAATTTATTTGTAAAAGTATGGACAGTGGAAATTAAAATGTCGTGTGGTGCCTCTCCTGCTCGAAGTCGGCCTGTTTGACGTCCTACCCCCCCCCCCCCCCCCCAATTAAAGCAATTGTAGATTTAGAGAGAGCTTTTGACAATTCTTGAGGGTATTTTTGTTCTTTCGTTGCAACTACAAAAATGCGTTGTTTTTTCCACCAGACGCGCTTCGCTTTATTGACGTAAAACATCATCAGTGGTCTGTAATTAAGTTATTGACATTTTGATTTGCTTTAAGATCGAAAAACAGTTCGTTAAGAGTATAGTGACTTGCACTTACGGTGATTTCCGCTTGATTTCTCGCTTACGTCAGGAAATGCCGTCTGCTAGCACATCGATTCTGTTTCTCTTCTTCAGGCATTGACAGTCGTGATCTAATTTTTAGTTGTTCTGCGGCACTATGCATTTCTTGTGTGCTGCAGAACAACTAAAAATTAGACCACAACTGTCAATGTCTAAAGAAGAAAAACAGAAACGATGTGATAGACGGCATTTCCCGACGTAAGCGAGGAATCACGTGGGAATCACCGTAAGTGGAAATCAACGTATTCTGAACGAACTGTTTTTCGATCTTAAAGCAAATCAAAATGCAAATAACTTAATTACAACCACTGACGATGTTTTACGTCAATAAAGAGAAGCGCGTATGGTGGAAAAAACCACGCATTTTTGTAGTTGCAACGACAGAACAAAAATACCTTTAAGAAATGTAAAGCAACTACGGACAGCCGGCCGGTGTGGCCGTGCGGTTCTAGGGGCTACAGTCTGGAACCGCGTGACCGCTACGGTCGCTGGTTCGAATCCTGCCTCGGGCATGGATGTGTGTGATGTCCTTAGGTTAGTTAGCTTTAAGTAGTTCTAAGTCTAGGGGACTGATGACCACAGATGTTAAGTCCCATAGTGCTCAGAGCCATTTTTTTGAACTACGGACAACATAGCGACATAAATGAAGAATGCAATGATGCCTTTTGGTAATGATTACTGCAATAGACTCTTTAAAATTCTGAAGGTAGCGAGGATGAACACAGGAATGGGAAGGTTGACTACAATTTGTATAGAAACGAGACGGCTGTTACAGTAATCGAAAGACATTAAACTGAAGCACTAACTGAAGAGATCGTAGACTACACCCGATGTTATAGAATCTGTACATTGAGCAGTCGGTTACGGAAATCAAGGAGAAAGTGGGAAGGGGATTTATGTTCAGGGAAGTTAAATAAAAACTTTGAGGTTTTTCGGTGGCATTGTAATTCTATAACAGACGATGAAGGAGTTGGAAGATTAGTTGAACAGAATGGATATCTTTAAGAGAGCTCACAAGGACAGCAACAAAGTAAGAAAACGATAATGGAATGTAATCGAATTAAATCACTCTAAGCTGAAAGAATTAGATTAGGAAATGAGAAAATAAAAGCGGTCGATGAGTTTTCCTATTCTGGCACAGCTGACGTAGGGAGGACATAAAATACAACTGGCAACAGTAAGAAAAGCACTTCTGAAAAAGGGGGATTTGTTAACATCGAATAGGAATTTAAGGGTAAGGAAGTGTTTTATGAAGGTACTTGTGTGAAGTGTAGTCTTTTACGGAAGTAAAGCTTGGATAATAAGCAATTCAGACTCGAAGCTTTTGGAATGTGGTCCTACAGAAGAATGCGGAAAAGTAGATGGGCTGATAGAGCATCAAATGGGCAGGTACTGAATCAGAATGGCAAGGAAGGAAGTTTATGGAACAGTTTGACTAACGGAAGAGATCGATTGGTGGCACACATCCTGAGGAACGAAGAAATCGTTAGTTTGGTAAAGAAAGGAAGTGTGGGTGTAAAAGTTGTGGACGGAGAGCAAAGAATCAATATCGTAAGCTGGTTCAAATGGAAGTCGGCTGCAGCACTAACGCAGGGACGAAAGGCTTGCACAGATGACGACGACGACAAAAACGACGAGCACTGCGTACGTTGTCATATAACAGTTCAAGGAAATATTTAGTTTACTGCCAAATAAAATTCGTTTATAACTTTTCTGGATCTGCATATATCAATTGTCTGCTAAACGCCATCCTTCAGCCAATTCCGCTTCTGTAGTCCTCAGATCCGTTGACCTTCAAACATCTGTTGTACACAAATGCATAGTTATTGAGACAAACGACCATGGGTGATGGAACAGGCACATCTTCGTCATTTAAAATCATTTACATTCGATCTCAGCCTTTAGATCTCGGTACTCCCCTTGCGACTGTACAGCAATAATATTCTGTAACTCGAAGTAATGTTCTGATGCGACCTCATGGAACGTAACTGCATCATTCTGTTGCTGATTCAGAGCTACCGATGTGTCCCCAATATTATTTATACATACTGCGTATAATAACGGGGCTGTTACAATTCAGCATGATACGCTCGACGCTATTTTCGCTTCTGACAGTGTCTCCCTACTTAGAACGACGTAGTGAAATCTTTGATCTAATAGCTCATTCCGTAACCGCGCACTTTGATTACAGACCAGTAGTACGAAACTGTAACGAAGCACTTTCTGAGGTCAAGAAAGGTAGGCTCCGTTATCTACAGAACGTGTGGAATCCGTACTGATTCATGTACAGGAATTGTTAAGTTTCTAGGAAAGATGTGAATGACGAGCGAAAAACAAAACACCATATTTCAATACCGAATTATAAGTGATGTAGTTCTGCGGGTGTGGAATGTCATTTCTGAACTTGTTGTCTGTGGGAGTGTCATTCTCTTCGTAATATACGGGGAAAATGCAGTCATTCTACAAACAGAATATTGCTCAAGCGTGTGTTATCCATGGCAAGTAGGACTAACAGGGGACATCGAGCGTATACGTACAGCGTATCTGACTATTGTACGTACGAACGAGAATGGCGAGTAGAGGACAATGAAATAAATATACCAGTGAACATAGGTCCAGAAACCAATTGTTCCCCTGGGAAGACCTATAACGACTAGTACACGAATAACTTAGCGTCTCCAAGCATCCAACCAGCAGCTACGCACTTGAGGACAATGACATTACAAGTGTTCCACTTGGCCACCGTTCCTGTGATCCTCGTCGATGTACGTACACGTTAAAAACTTGCAGATGTGTTCATAGTGCACTGACGAGCATCCGCAATACTTTCTCGGGGTTCACTGACACTCAAGAGGGATGGAATACACCAAAACTTTTGAACATCCCTACACAGTGCAAGTCGGGGGACATGGGAGGCCATAATATTGCTGAACCATGACAGACACACTTGTTGTCGAACATTAGTGCTAAGTATTCCCCAACAGCCACATCAAAATATGCCGGTGCAGCATCATGCGTACATACGCATCCTTTAACCATAAGGAAAGTAATCCAAAACGTGGCCTTAAGCATCATCAACAGTGCTAGAACATTGGCATGACCGCATCTGTGCTTAAGTCGCATCGGAGAAACTATTGGTTTCCGGATCTGTGTTTATAAGGCTTATTTTCTTGTTTCCTTGCCCTATACTGCCCCTTTCATTTGTACCTGTAATAGTTAAATGCCCTGTATAAAGAAAGGTAGCACTAAGGGTCACAGGTTTTGTCTGAAATGCTGGAAAACCTGTACTGGGAAATGCTCGAAGACTGACGCCAACAGTTTCCGGAAAACTTACTTGCAAAGTTTTGAAAACTATTATTAAGTGAGATATGTAGAAGAGTACTACAGCGCCTTGCGTATCGATCTCTTAGGGAACATAAGTAAATGTAATGTATTGTGTATAAATAAGTGACGATACCCATTACTGTGCCGGCCGCTGTGTCCGAGCGGTTCTAGGCGCTTCAGTCCGGGCATGGATGTGTGTGATGTCCTTAGATTAGTTAGGTTGAAGTAGTTCTTAGTCTAGGGGACTGATGACATCAGATGTCAAGTCCCATAGTGCTTACAGCCATTTGATTTTTGAACCCATTACTGTTCGGTTACGCTATGTACGTCAAGCAGCGGAAATACCTAGGAGATATAATATGGAGCCACATAACGCGCAATAACCGCATAAAATAAATAGCAGGAAAAGCACCTACCAGGCTGAGATTCATTGGCAGAATCTCCGAGAAGTACATGAGGCTATCAAAGAGTTTCTAGAATAGCTTTGTTTACTAGAAAGGACTTTACGTATCTACGTTTACACAACATTACCTTCAAAACCTGCCTTGTATTGGAATACAGTTCAGCCAGCATTTCTGCCACTGCTCATGTGTGTCCTGGAAGTTTACTTTTCGGAGCGCCTTCCGCGATTCGCGCTGGATCTTCGCAGCGGTGGCAAAAAGGCGACCTCTGACGTACAGTCAGCCGGAACGATTCTCGGCACGAACGACGGTTCATCAGCGGCACGCTTACGGAGGTCTTTGGAGACTCAGACTCGGTGTTCCTTCTGTTCCTGGGTCAGCAACCTGGGTACGAACTTCGCACCAACGCGCTTCATGTTGAAATCACGCGTGAGCACTGCCTGCACCTTTCCGTGCGACTAACCGACAACGGCAGGATGTTGTGGACTGTTCTCTCACGATTCTCACGCACAAGTTGCAATTGTTGGCATGTTACAGAGCTAGAGTCTCGAGACTTTCTGGTGCCCCTCGTATAATTTATCCACGCTCGCAAATCATTTGTACTATATATTCTTTGGTATTTCTCATCAGACAGCGGCGTCACGGTATTGCCTAATCGGCCCTACTACATTACGGAAATTCCCCACAAGCTCCAGTGGGAGGCGCTACAATAGAGGTGTTGTGCTTCACTGAGAGATTTTATGTTGAAATTCCGAAAGGGTGCATTCCAAGAAGAGGCGAGCGACACATTACTTACTCCTGCACATGTTTCGTGAAACCATGACAACGAGATAAATGGTTCAAATGGCTCTGAGCACTATGGGACTTAACTTCTGTGGTCATCAGTCCCCTAGAACGTAGAACTACTTAAACCTATTTAACCTAAGGACATCACACACATCCATGCCCGAGGTAGGATTCGAACCTGCGACCGCAGTGGTCGCCTGGTTCCAGACTGTAGTGCCTAGAACCGCTCGGCCACCCCGGCCGGCGAGAACGAGATAATCAGAGAATTTTTTTCCCCCGAAAGAGATGGTGACCCTCCCTACCCACACCGGCATGATGGCCAACACAAAAGGTCTACTTGCCATCTCTGCATAAGGGTTAGTTTTCACTAATGTGAGGTGTCGCAGGATGTGGGTACTGCGACGTTTACTTACGTCTGGTTAAGTTTGACATTTATACGCGCTCATCTGGAGACAGGATGAGTCGAAATTTGAACGAAGGGTAGCGGTTTTAAGGGCAGAGGGAAAAGAGTGCCAAGGCAATCGCCAAAGGAAAAGACCTCTGCGATAGTTGGGTCGGGTTGTAAGACCAGTAGCGGTTTTCTTGCGGCCTGCGACAGGTCATGCAAGGGTTGGCGCTGATGAAAAGGTTTATCGATAGTCGTCGTTCTACCCTAACTCTGTGAATGATGGAGCAAGGGAGGGGAGCAAAGATTGTGGCGCCGAAACTGATCTCCGCCACACACTGTAAGGTTTCATGATTAATATAGATATAGGGAACGCAGAGACAAGATTGGATTAATTACGGCGCTCTCATCGCCACTTAAGTATTCACGATTTCCGTTCTCCACTTGAGAATGGAAAGCGAAGAAACTCTAATACATGGTAGATTGGGGAAGTATCATTTACCATGAACTTCACAATGGTCTATAGAGTATGAAAGCGCGTTACGTTATGTGAGTGCAACCTGACTACGGAAAAATGCACGTCCAAACCGACGTTTCATGCGCATGTACCTAGTCCCCATTACCGCCAATACCAGCTCAACATCCAGCATTCGAAGGTTAATTCCAATTTCTGGGGTTCTCTCAGTACTCGTACCACAGAATGAGATGGCGCATTGTCAATACACTGGATGCTAGCATCTAGATCGCAGTCCGACCATAATTTTAATTTTTCTGTGGTCTTCTAAACTGCCCAACACAATTGCCAAACTTATCTGCTTGAAAATGGACACGGCTGGTTCGCTTCACCATTCGTCCACAGCCCGAGCTCGTCGTAGACAGGACGCTTTCCCATTACGCGTTACCTGTTGGAGAACATGACGAAAAGTGGGGGAATAAACTGGAAACTGAGACCTACCAATAGTGATGTCTTCATTATTGGTTCTTCATTCGTACACATAGAGGGCAGTCAGGCTTCAAATTGGACAGGTCGCTGTAGTAATTTTTCTACTCTGATTTCGCTCTTGTTTCATTGTATAGGTCGAAGAAGAAGAAAAAAAAGACTACTCAGTTAGGTGCGGTCGGAATGCTTAATGGCGACTCATTGCGCACGAACGGCAGCATCCCGGGTTCGAAGGTTAAAACTTTGCGCTGGTCCGAGATGTCACTTATGATCATAGCACTAAATATTCCATTCATTGCGACATACAACTTGTTATCATAAACCCGCCGGTCATTTTCGTTCAAGTTTTGAGACGTCGATCTTTCAATTCCCGGTTGCACAAGTAACCAGAAAAACGACTTCGTGGCTACATATTCGAAAACCCGTTTTTTGGTGTCTCCAATGATTTCTGATAGGTTTATAATGATCTTATATTGATGATATTTGTAATCACCAGCACTATAAGACCGTACGGTGATGATGCTGGTGTCTACGGAAAATCGAAAGAAAACGCAGAAGGACTTGGATGAAGTATCCACATGATGCAACAAGTCGTAACTCTGTCTAGATGTGGAAAAATACAAACATAATTTCTATAACAAAGCCAAAGAACCTCATAGGATTCGATTAGGTTATTGGCGAATATCTTCAGCATCTCATGTAGCAGAATGCAAGTATTTAACGATAATGCGAAGATGCGATATAAAACTGGACGATCACGTGAAATTGGTGTTAGCCGGCCGGTGTGGCCGAGCGGTTCTAGGCGCTTCAGTCTGGAACCGCGCGACCGCTACAGTCGCAGGTGCGAATCCTGCCTCGGGCATGGATGTGTGTGCTGTCCTTAGGTTACTTAGGTTTAAGCAGTTCTAAGTTCTAGTGGACCGATGACCTCAGATGTTAAGTCCCATAGTGCTCAGAGCCAGTTTGAAAATTGGTGTTAGGTGAGGTGAATGGTAGACTTAGATGTTATTCAAGTGTTTTGGGAAAATCCAGTTCATCTGCAAAGGAATTCACATACAAGAGGCTAATGCACCAACTGCAGGGTGCCGTACTAGGGATTGGATTTGTTATCAAGTGAGCCGACGAACGACGTCGAACGAATTTAGCGACATGCTGCTAATGCAACGGGACGGTATAGTCCGAACGAACGTGTGTCAGGAATGCCCGACAAATCGAAATCGGAATCACGGGAGAAAAGGCGAAGTACTCTCATGAACACAACTCAGTAAATTTAGAGAACCCGTACTCTAAGTAAACGAATGGAAAAATGATACTATTGGTATGATGTACCCTCCGCCATGCACTGTACAGTGGATTTGCGGAGTATAATCCTCCTACCTCATTTGTTGATTTCGTAGTATTTACGTTGTGTATAAGAATATGTAGCTCAGTCTTTTGCACATGAATTTGTTTCTTACGAATTACGTTCCACATATCAGTTTTATGCGTCTTCAGTGGCATACAAATGGAAACGGTATCAGAAAATTGTTTGTCTCCCGCAAATGCCTTATTTTGAGTCGTTTGGGCTACATAAGAAATGTTTTATGATAGCACGTTCAGGTAAATTCGTTATTCATACTATAAAAGTATGTTGTTTAGACTATTGGTAGCCGGCCGCTGTGGCCGAGCGGTTCTAGGCGCTTTAGTCCGGAACCGCGCTGCTGCTACGGTCGCAGGTTCGAATCCTGCCTCGAGCATGGATGTCTGTGATGTCCTTAGGTTAGTTAGGTTTAAGTAGCTCTAAGTCTAGGGGACTAATGACCTCAGATGTTAGGTCCCATAGTGCTTACAGCCATTTGAACCATTTTTTGACTTTTGGCCCTCTGATTTATTTGATGCTCTAATGCCATCTGTATTTCCAGAACAAATTATATGAGTGTATTCGACTCTCTTATGGAATCCATTAAATTCTTTTGATGCTGCTTTTCTTGTTGTGAGTTCTGTCATCCTTTGGAACTCACTGGTCTTTGTAAACAGGATTCTCCGTCCAGACGACAATCAATTTAGCTATATCAAAGGAAGAGTAGTTCAGTGCCTCCAATCTGGAGAATATTCCTCTTCGCCCGAAAACCGGAAAACGTGTCCAGAATAGCGACCAGCACTAGCCTTCGGGCAACCAGGAAATGATACGCTACACGTGTTACTAATTGAGAATTAACTGAATGCGTTGATAGGTGGAAACAAAATGTGAATATGAGAGGAAAACCAAAAAATTCTCAAGAAAATGATGAACTTGAACGAGAAAAGGAGGAGAGACGTACACCGAGCTGACAGAAGTCATGGGACACCTCCTAATATAGTGTCGGATCTCGTTTTGCCCGGTACAGTGTAACAACTTAATGTGACAGACCCGGTAAGTCGTTGGAAGTCCCCTTCATGAACAATGAGCCACGGTGTCTCAATAGCTGTCTACCATTGCGAAAGTGTTGACGGTGCATGATTTTGTGCACGAACTGAACTCTCGACTACGTCCCATAAATGTGCGATGGGATTCACGTCGGGCCTTGTGGGTGGACAAATTATTGGCTCGAATTGTCCAGAATGTTTTTCAAACCAATCGCGAACAGTTGTGGCCCGGTGACATGGTGCATTATCATCCACAAAAGCTCCATCATTGTTTGGGAAGATGAAGGTTCAAAAATGGCTCTGGGCACTATGGAACTTAACATCTGAGGTCATCAGTCCCCTAGAACTTAGAACTCCTTAAACCTAACTAACCTAAGGACATCACACACATCCATGCCCGAGGCAGGATTCTTACCTGCGACCGTAGCGGTCGCGCGGTTCCAGACTGTAGCGCCTAGAACCGCTCGGCCTCTTCGGCCGGCGGAAGATGAACGCCTGAATCGCGAAAAATGGTCTCCAGGTAGCCTTGCGTAACCATTTCCAGTCAATGATCGGTTCAGTTGGACCAAAGGACCCAGCTCATTCCACGTAAACGCAGCCCACACCACTATGGAGCCGCCACCAGATAGCACAGTGCCTTGTTGACATGGCTTCGTGGGATCTGCATCATACTCTAACCACCACATAAGCTCTTACCAACTGAAATTGGGACTCATCTGACCAGGCCACGGTTTTCCAGTTGTCTGGAGTCCAACTGGTATGTCCACCAGCCCAGGAGAGGCGATGTCGTGCTGTTAGCAAGCGCACTTGCTTCGGTCGTCTATTGCCATAGCCCATTAACGCCAAATTCCGCCGCGCTGTCCAAAGGGATGCCTTCCTCGTACGTTCCACATTGACTTTTGCGGTTTTTTCACGCCGTCTTGCTTGCCTGTTAGTGCTGACAACTTCACGCAAACGCCGTGCTCTTGTTCGTTCAGTGGTGTTGTTTGTGGTGGAGGGTAAATACCTGAAATTTGGTTCTTGGCACACTCTTGACCCGAGCGAGGTGGCGCAGTGGTTAGACACTGGACTCGCATTCGGGAGGACGACGGTTCAATCCCGCGTCCGGCCATCCTGATTTAGGTTTTCCGTGATTTCCCTAAATCACTCCGGGCCAATGCCGGGATGGTTCCTCTGAAAGGGCACGGCCGACTTCCTTCCCCATCCTTCCCTAATGCGATGAGACCGATGACCACGCTGTCTGGTCTCCTTCCCCAAACCAACCAACCAACCACACTCTTGATACTGCGTATCTCGGAGTGTTGAATTACCTAACGATTTCCGAAATGGAACGTCTAGCTCTACCTACGATTCCGCGTACGAAATATGTTAATGGCCATTGTGCGGCCATAATAACGTCGGAAACCTTTTCACATGAATCCCTGAGAACAATTGACAGCTCCGCCAATCAACTGCCCTGTTATAGCTTGCGTACGCTATATTACCACTACTTGTGCGTGCGCATATCGCTATCCCATGACTTATCACCTCAGCATGGGTTGGGCAAGGAAACGATGGACACAAATTTCGTGAAGATGCGACAGGCAGGTGGCTAATCATTGTAAAACATAGGCAACAACGACGACAACACCTAACCTGCAGTTAACTATCTTCACAGAAGAGATGACAGACTATCTCAGCAGATAATTAAATATCCAGTAATCCAGGTTCAATACATGGTACTGTAAAAATCTTTTATTTGTGGATTTACGTAACATAATATCATACAGATGATAGCGCAAGTGTACTGAAACATTCTTGGGCATAAAAAATGTAACGTAAGAGGTATTTTGTGTTTTGCACAAACAGGGACAACCCAATCCCATACTTTGTTTAGACTACTGTTAATGATTGATTGAAACCTTCACAGATGTATTAATACACATTTATTGTGTGACGATCAGTTTCGTTCTTCAAGAACATTGTCAGACTGATGACTTCTACCAGTATATGTAATATTAGAGACATAATCAGGAACATGAGACACGCCACGACGAAGCTTTTACATCATGACCATGGAACTATTCGCCAACCTTATGATGTTCTAACAGAGCGAAACCGGCTGTGACACGATAAATATATATGTATTGTATTGTATTGTATTGTATTGTGTTGTATGTTAACCGGGAACCTAGAAGCGACGGAGAGGCTCCATCCCTGCCGCAGCCGCAGTGGTCCACAAACCCACGACGACTGCCGCAGTCCACCCCTCCGCCGCTCCACACCGAACCCAGGGTTATTGTACGGTTCGGCCCTCGGTGGACCCCCCAGGAAACGTCTCACACCAAACGAGTGTAACCCCTGTGGTTCAGTGAAAGAGTAATGGTGGTGCACGCGTACGTGGAGAACTTGTTTGCGCATCAATCGCCGACATAGGAATAAGGGGGAACCAGCGGAATAAGGGGAACCAGCCCGCATTCTCCGAGGCAGATGGAGAACCGCCTAAAAACCATCCACAGGCGCTCCTTTCCGCTCCGGAAAGCCGTACGTTAGACCGCTCGGCTAACCGGCCGGGTCGGTAAATATATAGTACTACAGCTGTGGTGGTGTCAGTTAATTATTAATGTTAGTGTCAATCAGCTGTGGAGATCATCATGATGAAGGTTATTGCTTAGGCTACGTTGTCACGAAATTCCGGAAACACCCTCCGTCCCAGCTTAAATCTGGCCACCATGTAATATATATAATGTTATCTGTTTTTATGGTGCTGCTCAGCGCCTTTCAGGCGCAGTCAGTCTGTAATACTCGTAACTGACACGTCATTTGACAGAGTTTGTGTAATGTCCTTCGTGTTTTGCTTCGGTGTAGGGATTTTCGCAATCGGCACTTTGCTCGCTTCCGCCGGGCCCGTTTCCGGCATTGAGGGATCGCCAGGCCCCGTCGAGTGCGGAGCGTCGTCAGGAGTCAGCAGGCAGCCGCCTCCGCCCCCGCAGCGCTCCGCCCCCGCTACCGCCGCCACCGCCGCCGCCGCCGCCGCCGCCGCCTGTGGATTCCGTCGCGTAGCAGCGGCTACCGCCCGCCCCTGCGGCAGGAGCGCTCGCGCACGTCTCAGGGCTGTCCAAACGCCACCGCTCCTGTCCTCACCTGCGAGACGTCGCTGGCCACATCCGACTCCAGTAGCTCCAAAGAAAACCCCAGGAAAAACTGCTACTTCCAGCCCATGTGCTGTTCTGTAAGTGCCGTAAGAGGCCCTTGACATCTGCGACATGCATAATACACGCAGCACGAAGTGGTGAAGGACATTTATCTATTTACTCAAGTCAGGGCCACACACGTAAGGATCTGAGAGGAGCATTTATAGTAACATTTTTTTTTCTGAAAGCATATTGGTTTCATTCGGAATTCCAATGCCTCATATTGTTCCACATTCTTTTGGCTACAAAATCCTATTTTTTAACATAATCTCTGTTCAATGTGATGACCTTAAGACACCTTACAGGCAGGGCCTACTTTCCCGCATGGTACCACTCTACTGTAGATGTCGGAGCCAACGGCTTGCTTCATCAATAACCTCCCCATCATCATTCACGTACTGCTTCCCGCGAAGTGCATCCTTCGTTGGGACAAACAGATGGAAATCGGAAGTTGCGAGATGCGGCACGTAGGGCGGACGAGGAAGAATAGTCCAGCGGAGTTTCGCGCGCTCCTCTCGGGCAGGCGGCTCTGTAGGTGGTCTCGCGTTGTCACGGAGAAGGGAAAGTTCATCTGCATTTCTGTGGCGATGAAAAAGCTGTTAAGTCGTTTCTTCAAGTAACTACAGGAGCTTATATCTGCGAAGCTCTGGTTCTTCCCCCGAAAGAAACTCAATGACAGCTCTCTGATTGGAAAGCACTTCCGTCACAGGGGTGATTTTGAAGGCGATGTACAGAGTCGCCACTCATCGGAACTTCATGAAACGATAGGATCTGAAGCGACAATGTTTCTCCATGCCCCACACCAAATTCCGAATTTTTCAGCTGAAACTGGCCGAGAAAAAATGTGTTACATTACATATTGGCTCAACAGCAAACACACACACACATGGTAGATAGCCAACTTAATGCAACAATGCGTATTATATCAGCCACAATTAGGCCAACTCCTACAGTGTGGCTGCCCGTTCTCAGTAACATAGCCCCTCCTAACCTACGCCGTGAACACGCTCTGGTTAGAGAATTTCAAAAAATCATGACCAATCCTCAATTACAAATACATGAAGATACTCACGACATCCAAGGAAACCGACTCCGGCCCAGGCATCCTCCACTAAAGACCGCACAGGCTCTGCACCAAACCAACTTTAAAATAAATGACCGATGGAAAGAGGAATGGGAGAGCAGAACAGCAGTAAACTGCCACAGTATGCCATGCATCTTTAGTAAACCAAAAGGGTTTGATTGCCCTCGCAAAGTATGGTCAACTCTTAGTCGTATCAGAACCAACTGTGGGAGATGCGCCGACTCCTTACACAGATGGGGTAAACTTCCTTCGGTCGCTTGCGACTGTGGCGCTGAGAGACAGACAGTCAAACACATCGTACAGGAATGCCCACTAAGGGCATACGAGGGTGACCCACAGGATTTCCTAATGGCGACCCAAGAGGCAATCGACTATTTATTATCTAAGCTGGATGTCTGCTTGTGATTGCTCTTCTGTGAGTGTAAATTTACAATTGGCGGTGTCCTTATATACAAACTGTTATTTATTGCTCTGTTTATACATATGTGATTTTTTTTAATCGTGTTGTTTCTGTAATTTTTACTGTGATGTTATGAGCCATACGCTAAAAAAATAAATTACATATTGAACGCCCCTGGGATAAAATTACAATTTAAGGTACGAAAATGGAAAAGATTCATGCAGAAACATACACTATGTGATTAAAAGTATCCGGACACCTGGCTGGAAATGACTTAAAAGTTCGTGGCGCCCCCCATCGGTAATCCCGGAATACGGTATGGTGTTGGTCGACCCTTAGCCTTGATGACAGCTCCCAATCTCGCAGGCATACGTTCAGTCAGGTGCTGGAAGGTCTCTTGGGGAATGGCAGCCCATTCTTCACCGAGTGCTGCACTGAGGAGAGGTATCGATGTCGGTCGGTGAGGCCTGGCACGAAGTCGGCGTTCCAAAACACCCCGAGGGTATTCAATAGCATTCAGGTCAGAACTCTGTGCAGGCCAGTCCATTACAGGCATGTTATTGTCGTGTAACCACTCCGTCACAGGACGTGCATTACGAACATGTGCTCGATCGTGTTGAAAGATGCAATCGCCATCCCCGAATCGCTCTTCAACAGTGGGAAGCAAGAATGTGTTTAAAACATCAATGTAGACCTTTTCTGCGACAGTGCCATGTAAAACAACAAGGGGTGCAAGCGCCCTCCATGAAAAAACACGACCACACCATAACACCACCGCATCCTCATTTTACTATTGGCACTACACACATTGGCAGATGACGTTAACCGCACTTTTCCACTGTTCAATCGTCCAATGTTTACGCTCTTTACACCAAGCGAGGAATCGTGTGTCATTTAGCGTCATGATGTGTGGCTTATGAACAGCCGCTCGACCACGAAATCCAAATTTTCTCACCTCCCGCCTAACTGTCACAGTATTTGCAGGGGATCCTGATGCAGTTTAGAATTCCTGTGTGACGATCTGGATAGATATCTGCCTATTACACATTACGACCCTCTTCAACTGTCGGCGGTCTCTGTCAGTCGACAGACGAGGTCAGCCTGTATGCCTTTGTGCTGTATGTGTCCCTTGATGATTCAGCTTCACTATCACATCGGAAACAGTTGGCCTAGGGATGTTTAGGAGTGTGGAAATCTCGCGTACAGACGTATGACACGAGTGACGCCCAATCACCTGGCCACGTTCGGAGTCCGTGAGTTCCACGGTCTGCTCTCTCACGATGTCTAATGACTACTGAGATCACTGATATGGAGTACCTGGAAGCAGGTGGCAGCACAATGCACCAAACATGAAAAACCCATGTTTCTGGGGGTGGCCGTATACTTTTGATGACATAGTGTATATACAAAATTGAAAGCAGTCTTCACCGAGAAACGAGCAACTGCTACAGCATTTTCTTGTGCCTTGAACAATTCATTCTCTTTGTAAGAATAAGGGCAACACCGATGTTTCGTTGTCTGTGCTTTTCCACACTCACTTGTAAGCGTCCCAATCTCATTAGGTTGTCATTGGATTTGCTAACGCCCATTGGTAGCCTGTTGAATTGTCCAGTGTAAGTTTTGTCTGGCTGGCGAGCATTCTGTTCGGCTTACTCCTCGTTGGAGATGACTTATTTCGGCTGTTCACAATTTTTTTCCTGACTTTCTTGGCAGATGTTGGAATTCGATTACTCGATAAATAGTACAATTCTCAAGGCTGTCAATTCAACTAAGTACCTGGGTGTTAAAATTACGAACAACTTCAGTTGGAGAGACCACATAGATAATAATATTTTGGGGAAGGCGAGCCAAAGGTTGCGTTTCATTGGCAGGACACTTAGAAGATGCAACAAGTCCACTAAAGAGACAGCTTACACTACACTCGTTCGTCCTCTGTTAGAATACTACTGCGCGGTGTGGGATCCTTACCAGGTGGGATTGACGGAGGACATCGAAAGGGTGCAAAAAAGGGCAGCTCGTTTTGTATTATCACGTAATAAGGGAGAGAGTGTTGCAGATATGATACGCGAGTTGGGATGGAAGTCATTAAAGCAAAGACGTTTTTCGTCGCGGCGAGATCTATTTACGAAATTTCAGTCACCAACTTTCTCTTCCGAATGCGAAAATATTTTGTTGAGCCCAACCTACATAGGTAGGAATGATCATCAAAATAAAATAAGAGAAATCAGAGCTCGAACAGAAAGGTTTAGGTGTTCGTTTTTCCCGCGCGCTGTTCGGGAGTGGAATGGTAGAGAGATAGTATGATTGTGGTTCGATGAACCCTCTGTCAAGCACTTAAATGTGAATTGCACAGTAGTCATGTAGATGTAGATGTATTTAGTGCAGAAGTTGATTGCAAAACGCTATTCCTAGACTTGAACCTAGGTTTTTTTGATGTAATACACGTAACGAGTGTAACTCATTCGAGTTTCCTTCTTTCTTTCGGCATCTAAGGCCACCTCCCGGCATCTGTCAGGAGAAGCAACGCTTATCATTCATCACAGTTTATTAACGGCATTTGATTTCAGTCATTAACTGTAACAGTTTTGTGGGCTACGTGTACATCTTGCGAGTGAGCAGATTCATACCAAACTGGGCAGGCACTTTTACCAGCCATGGAACTGAGTGCCACAGCAGAAGTACGGACTACCCAATTACTGCCAAGTTCCCAGATGATGATGTTTCGGGCTTATACCTTATCACTGATATTAAGACTCCGCTGCAGGTGAGTGATTGATCTGTCTAAGGGCAGAAAAAGAAGCAATAGTTGAGAAGGCACTGAGTCAGTGGTGCAGTCTATCCACCACGTTAATCAATATGAAACAGTAAATGAAACCCAAGCAGAAATTTGAAAAGGGAGTTAGGTTTCCGGGGGAATAAATAAAAATTTGAAGTTTGTCGATAATGTTTTAACTACACTCCTGGAAATGGAAAAAAGAACACATTGACACCGGTGTGTCAGACCCACCATACTTGCTCCGGACACTGCGAGAGGGCTGTACAAGCAATGATCACACGCACGGCACAGCGGACACACCAGGAACCGCGGTGTTGGCCGTCGAATGGCGCTAGCTGCGCAGCATTTGTGCACCGCCGCCGTCAGTGTCAGCCAGTTTGCCGTGGCATACGGAGCTCCATCGCAGTCTTTAACACTGGTAGCATGCCGCGACAGCGTGGACGTGAACCGTATGTGCAGTTGACGGACTTTGAGCGAGGGCGTATAGTGGGCATGCGGGAGGCCGGGTGGACGTACCGCCGAATTGCTCAACACGTGGGGCGTGAGGTCTCCACAGTACATCGATGTTGTCGCCAGTGGTCGGCGGAAGGTGCACGTGCCCGTCGACCTGGGACCGGACCGCAGCGACGCACGGATGCACGCCAAGACCGTAGGATCCTACGCAGTGCCGTAGGGGACCGCACCGCCACTTCCCAGCAAATTAGGGACACTGTTGCTCCTGGGGTATCGGCGAGGACCATTCGCAACCGTCTCCATGAAGCTGGGCTACGGTCCCGCACACCGTTAGGCCGTCTTTCGCTCACGCCCCAACATCGTGCAGCCCGCCTCCAGTGGTGTCGCGACAGGCGTGAATGGAGGGACGATTGGAGACGTGTCGTCTTCAGCGATGAGAGTTGCTTCTGCCTTGGTGCCAATGATGGTCGTATGCGTGTTTGGCGCCGTGCAGGTGAGCGTCACAATCAGGACTGCATACGACCGAGGCACACAGGGCCAACACCCGGCATCATGGTGTGGGGAGCGATCTCTTACACTGGCCGTACACCACTGGTGATCGTTGAGGGGACACTGAATAGTGCACGGTACATCCAAACCGTCATCGAACCCATCGTTCTACCATTCCTAGACCGGCAAGGGAACTTGCTGTTCCAACAGGACAATGCACGTCCGCATGTATCCCGTGCCACCCAACGTGCTCTAGAAGGTGTAAGTCAACTACCCTGGCCAGCAAGATCTCCGGATCTGTCCCCCATTGAGCATGTTTGGGACTGGATGAAGCGTCGTCTCACGCGGTCTGCACGTCCAGCACGAACGCTGGTCCAACTGAGGCGCCAGGTGGAAATGGCATGGCAAGCCGTTCCACAGGACTACATCCAGCATCTCTACGATCGTCTCCATGGGAGAATAGCAGCCTGCATTGCTGCGAAAGGTGGATATACACTGTACTAGTGCCGACATTGTGCATGCTCTGTTGCCTGTGTCTATGTGCCTGTGCTTCTGTCAGTGTGATCATGTGATGTATCTGACCCCAGGAATGTGTCACTAAAGTTTCCCCTTCCTGGGACAATGAATTCACGGTGTTCTTATTTCAATTTCCAGGAGTGTATATCAGAGAGGAAAGAGCACCAACTGTATGAGGACTTAATCTGAAAGTCTATACTTCAAATTCATTTGTACTAAACAGCATAATAGTTCAACTTTAAATCAGTGCCCGCTCGGAATCACTCATACACAATTCTCTGCAAAACGCTCGTTTGCCGACAGTATTTACTGGATGTTTTCTCTACTGATAGCGGTGCACCGTGTACAACAACGGGTATTTCACTTTTAATGACGAGGATAACAAACGAAGAGTGTGTTTCTAGGTGAACCCACAAATCTCATTTTGAAAATAAGTGAGCTGAACCTGATGCTCATTTCAAAGAGGACATAACATTTCTCATGTACTCGGTTTGGTTTCAAGAAGTATGATGTGTGGAGAATACCGTCATAACGCAATTAATAAAAAGGGAGGGGAGTGAGAAATCTCAAGGCATGCAGATGCTCATGCGCACAGTTGCGAGTCATCAGGACCGCTTGCCGCTAGCGAGACCAATTTTTCTCGGAGCGAAGAGTCGGAAAGAGTACAGAGTCTCGGATGAAAATCTGGAGTAATTACGCACGTAGCCATTCGAGACGTAATGAGAAGATAGTTAACTAGCAAAGTATCGAACGCTGCTAGGGTTTAGGGTCAAAATTATGCAGATGGAAGGGGAAAATAAATAACTATGGCTATTCAGTTTTTTACTGGCGTGAATAAAGTAAATTTTTCTTTCTTTTTATTGGTTTTCGGGAGATGCCCATGCAGCCGCGTCGTCATCGCCCCAGAATCGAACCTTGGCCCCTTCGCTTAGCAATCCGCGGATATGACCGGGTAGTCTCTATGCATGCGTTACAGCAACATTCACTGACAAGTGAACTCAAGATTCACAATCATTTGGCCTCATTCTTGTATTAGTCTGCTTTTATTTTATGTAATGAGGCCTGCCAATGCTGTTCTCCACACTGTATTTAGCGAGGTGTTCACTTCACGGGCAAAATGGTGGGCGCTTATTGACGAGTTCTATAGCACACGATCGAACATTATGCCCTCAAATTATTCTGCGTACATTATTCTCGGCCTGTACCCTGCGGCTCAAACGACGCAGCCTCAGTAAGTTTCTAAACGCGGCGATAAATTTGTGCCAATTAGGATGACGCCAGCAGCGAAACATTTCTCTGCGCAATCGTTTGGCTTCCGAGTGCTGCGTCCTGCAGCACCAGGCGTTAATTACACGTCTGCGCGTTCAGATAACGAGTACTGCACCGTCTTCGATAACTAGACATGGACTACGACCAGTGGTATACATGCTACAGTGAGCACATCACAGACAATTGCGTTTTAATGTAGCGCCGCCATTGTCAGTGCTTCAGATAGTTGTCCAGTATAAAACATAAACAGTGTATAACGAGTCTCATACGTAATGCACGTTCAAATCCTCATTATGTTCATCTTCTTCTTCTTTCGCTGACGCCATAGTCCCTCAGCGATCGCAGGGTCGGCGTGGTTACAACGGATTTGGCAGTGTTAGTTTGAGGGATGGCCGGATGCCATTGCTGCCGCCACCCCGTATCCCTCAGGATGGAATCGGTGTACCCCAACTGTCTGCGTCTAGTGTAAATCGTGCGGACGTGTTTCAAGTGTCTGCGACGCGTGTAACTGAAGTGGAACCGGCCCGGTATTCACCTAGCGGGATGTGGAAAACCGCCTAAAAACCACATCCAGGTTGGTCGGCACACCGGCCCTCGTCGTTAATCCGCCGGGCGGATTCGATCCGGGGCCGGCGCGCCCACCCTAGTCCAGGAAGCAGAGCGTTAGCGCGCTCGGCTACCCAGGCGGGTCATCATGTTCATCTCTTCAGTCTAGAAGTTGGTCGGCTCGTTTGTACTTCCAACCCTTCTCGACGCTAGTCTATTGCTGCTCTGTCCATCTTTTGCCAGCGTTAATTTCATCGACGAACTCCAGTCTCTGTCCTCTTTTCTAGCTCTTTTCAGTCTGGAACCGCGCGAGCGTTACGGTCGCAGGTTCGAATCCTGCCTCGGGAATGGATGTGTGTGATGTCCTTAGGTTGGTTAGGTTTAAGTAGTTCTAAGTTCTAGGGGACTGATGATCTCAGATGTTGAGCCCCATTGCCCAGTGCACAGGGCGAACGACTTACGTGAGAACTGTGGCGACAGAAAGGATGTTCGGTCACAAAGTTTTAATGAAATAAATTTGCCGGATAATGGTATAGGTGGATAAACACTAGGGAAGTGGAGAAACACACTATTCTGGACCTTTTACCGGCTACATTAAACCTCCACTCCGCGCTCGCACCCATCAGTACAACCGAAGTCAGAGCTGGCAAAATACCGATTGTGGTGGAATAATTACGTGTCGTTACGACAAGATGGAATCAGTGGTGCTGAATTCCTCACCCGATGAGTACCTGCGCCCACAATCAGTCACTCGTGCTACTGACCGCCGTTGCAGTGACGAAAGCGGGTGCGGCTCGAGGCCCACGAGAATGACAGGCCATGGTGCGTCCGTCACAGCACGTGACACTGCAGGTCTTACGAGTGCCAGTAGCCGTCTCCGTCGGGGAACGGGTAACTATTTCGACAAGAGTTTAATAATTCTTGACTGCTAATTCAAATGCGCGCAAGCTTTCGATAGTACACGACACGGTTAAGAACTTTAGTGGGTAATTTTCCTATTATACAGGGTGGTCCACTGATCGTCACCGGGCCAAATATCTCACGAAATAAGCGTCAAACGAAAACAGTACAAAGAACGAAACTTGTCTAGCTTGAAGGGGGAAACCAGATGGCGCTATGGTTGGCCCGCTAGATGGCGCTGCCATAGGACAAACGGATATCAACTGCGTTTAGTACGTAAAGAAATATGAATGTTTTAGTTGCACCACTTTTTTCGCTTTGTGATAGATGGCGCTGTAATAGTCACAAACATACGGCTCACAATTTTAGACGAACAGTTGGTAACAGGTAGGTTTTTCTAAATTAAAATACAGAACGTAGGTACGTTTGAACATTTTATTTCGGTTGTTCCAATGTGATACATGTACCTTTGTGACCTCATCATTTCTGAGAACGCATGCTGTTACAGCGTGATACCTGTAAATACTACAGTAATGCAATAAATGCTCAAAATGATGTTCGTCAACCTCAATGCATTTGCCAATACGTGTAACGACATTCCTCTCAACAGCGAGTAGTTCGCCTTCCGTAATGTTCGCACATACATTGACAATGCGCTGACGCATGTTGTCAGGCGTTGTCGGTGGATCACGATAGCGAATATCCTTCAACTTTCCCCACAGAAAGAAATCCGGGGGCTTCAGATCCGGTGAACGTGCAGGCCACGGTATGGTGCTTCGAAGACCAATCCACCTTTCATGAAGTATGGTATTCAATACCGCTTCAACGGCACGCGAGCTATGTGCCGGACATCCATCATGTTGGAAGTACATCGCCAATTTGTCATGCAGTGGAACATCTTGTAGTAACATCGGCAGAACATTACGTAGGAAATCAGCATATATTGCACCATTTAGATTGCCATCGATAAAATGGGGGCCAATTATCCTTCCTCCCATAATGCCGCACCATACATTGACCCGCCAAGGTCGCTGATGTGCCACTTGTCGCAGCCATCGTGGATTTTCCGTTGCCCAGTAGTGCATATTATGCCGGTTTACGTTACCGCTGTTGGTGAATGACGCTTCGTCGCTAAATAGAATGCGTGCAAAAAATCTGTCACCGTCCCGTAATTTCTCTTGTGCCCAGTGGCATAACTGTACAAGACGTTCAAAGTTGCCCCCAAACAATTCCTGGTCCATAGAAATACAGTACGGGTGCAATCGATGTTGATGTAGCATTCTCAACACCGACGTTTTTGAGATTCCCGATTCTCGCGCAATTTGTCTGCTATTGATATGCCGATTAGCCGCGAAAGCAGCTAAAACACCTACTTGGGCGTCATCATTTGTTGCAGGTCGTGGTTGACGTCTTACATGTAGCTGAACACTTCCTGTTTCCTTAAATAACGTAACTATCCGGCGAACGGTCCGGACACTTGAATGATGTCGTCCAGGATACCGAGCAGCATACATAGCACACGCTCGTTGGGCGTTTTGAACACAATAGCCATACATCAACACGATATCGACCTTTTCCGCTATTGGTAAACGGTCCATTTTAACACGGGTAATGTATCACGAAGCAAATACCGTCCGCACTTGAGGAATGGTACGTGACACCCAGTGTTCGATTTGTGCTTTTACCAGTGGGGAGGGGGGGGATGTCTTAGGGGGTTAGTATAATTATATATGTTACTACCTTGGACCGTGGCGTTACCCATGGTTAAACAGTTATTTACAAATAGATGTTAATGCCGAAACTCACTATTCACGCGTAAGCACTATCAGAAAAGCCATCCCTTGTTATATCTTTAAAAGTACATTATAGGTAAAGCTTATTTACAAAATCATCTACCTACAGGTATACGAGGGGAATTGAAAAAGTAAAGGCACATTTGTGAAAAGCTGTACTTATTCTGATGATAGAAAACTGAAACATGCGTTATTTTTCTGCGTAACCTCCATGGACTTCAATGCAGTTTTCCCGACGTTTTACGAGTTTTTTTATTTCATCAGAAAATACGTTTATTGATTGCATCTGTAACAAATTTTGCACCGCAGCAATGACGTCATCATCACTTTCAAATCTTCTTCCCTGTACTGCTTCCGTTAAGGATCCAAACATGTGAAAATCGCTTGGAGCCAGGTCTGGTGTGTATGGTGGATGTTCCAGGACCTCGAATCTCAACTCCTTTATTGCGTCGGGCAGAATGTGGGCGAGCGTTATCTTGCAGCAGGATGACACCTCTTCACAGTTTTCCACGACGTTTGGATCTAACTGCAGGTTTTAGTTTCGTACGCAACACATCACATCCACCATACAATACGGACCTGGCTCTAAAGCCTCGTTTACGCTGGGGGGGGGGACGTCTTGCAACATTGTGGCATGCTACGGAAATGTGGTGTGCGTCGTCTTGTCGTTTAGTTCTAAATGTTTTGAAATGCTTACCTACGACATAACACTTTTTTTCAAAATTAATAAACAAACATTAATAGTATTAATAGTAAGACTGTATTAACAACTTTCAGTGTTCGGCTCCACAAATTTAAATTATTTGTAAAGTTTTACTCCAGTGCGTGGGAAATAAACATCCCAGGTTGGGATGCATAAATTAAAACCAGAGGAGGGGATGGTCTGATGCAGAGGGGGGGAAATCCCCCCCATCCCCCCCCCCCCCCCTGCAAATCGCACTCTGGTGATACCACGTACTTATACGTTTGTGACTATTAGAGCGCCATCTATCACAAAGCGAAAAAGTGGTCCAAGTAAAACATTCTTGTTTCTTTACGTACTACACGAATATGTAATAAAAATGAGGGTTCCTATTTTTTTAAAAAAAACGCAGTTGATATCCGTTTGCTCTATGGAGCGTCATCTAGCGGGCCAACCATAGTGCCATCTGGTTTTCCCCCTTCAAGCTAGACGAGTTTCGCTGTTTGTAGTTTTTTCGTTTGACGCTTATTTCGTGAGATATTGGGCCTGGTCACTATCAGTGGACCACCCCGTGGGCATGCACGGAGCCGAGCGTTTGCGAAGTGTATCGGACAAAGCCGACTAGTTTGACGTCGCGAGTCCGTTGCGCGGGGCCCGTACTTCTCGTGGTCGCTGATAGGGGTCGGCAGCAGTGAGGGGACTACGACACGGTCCCGGTCGCTGCGCGCGCCCCCTGGGAGCCGTTACGTGGCCGGAGGCTGGTGTGACACGCAGGCGGCCGCGGCATTGATTACAATGGGCCGTACGTCAGTGGCCAGGGCCGGCTCGCTCCGTGCTGTACGGCCGCCTTGACATTAAGCCGGCGACCGCACGCAAAAACACGGAGCCGCCGCGAAAGGAGGCGGCCGAGTCGCTACTGTGCGGCGCGGCCCGCCCATAAACGTCGCGGGCGCCGTCCGTCATGTTTGTGCCGACGCGAACGGCGTGATAACTCTGTTACGGTGCGTCTAGGCAGGTGCTCTGCGGTAGGATTCGCGCTCCTGGTAGATGTGAGAAACCATGGCCGTCATCACTTAGTCACTTTATTTGACGGTGAACGACTACGGTTTCGAAATGTAATCGTCACGACCACCACCACCACGACCACCACCACCACCACCACCACCGTCTTCGGCTCCACCACCACCTCCTTTTTCGTCTTCGTTGTCGTCGTCATGGTCAACATCAGCCATTCGACACCCACACCTGGACATGCATCCTTTAGACTTCTCCATGCATTACAGCCTTCGTCTACACTGCAGACAAACAGGTACACTTCCCTAATATCGTGTTAGAGATCCCGCGAGCTCGCATAACTGCCGCAACACGACGTGGCATCGACTCGACCAATGTCTGAAATAATGCTGGAGGGAACTGACAACTCACGCCAGAGTACGAGAGGCTGGAGATGTGTTCTGAACAGCACGTTGCAAGGCATTCCGGATATACTCAATTATGTCCATGTCTGGAGAGTCTGGTGGCCAGCTGCAGTGTGTATTCAGCAACGCATATTTTCAGTAAGTTACCAGCAACCATTAAGAGTTTAGTTTCAGACAAGGCACAATTTAAACATAATTTAAAATAATTTTTGGTGGCCAACTCCTCCTATTCTATCCATGAGCTTCTCAACAAGTGCAGTAGACCATTTTGATGAAAATTTATTATACTTTAATTTTTGACAATACTTGGTTGTAACAGCCAAGTAACTACCTACTGTGTGAATGATGCATGTATGGAAAGCAGATGTAAGTCTTAAGTCTGTAAATAATGGAAGTTTAATTTTAAATCTTGTACGTAATCTGACTGTTCTTAACTGAGGATCACCTAAATGAATAATTTACTTTAATTTTTGAGAATACTTGGTTGTAGTAGCCAAGAAACTAGCAAATGTCTGAATGATGGATTTAATGAAAGCAGATGTATCAAACCTGTAAATATTAGAAGTTTAAATTTAATTCATATACATAATTTTACTGTTTATTGACCGAGGATCATTAAAATTAATGAAACTCAAGTTTTTCTAATTACATTTTTGTAATGTGTTTATCTGACATGTTCCACACCCAGGAGGATTCCCTCTTTTATGGGTCTATGGAATGAATAATTAATCTAATCTTATCTAAAAGAGTTTTCCTGGAGTCACTCTGCAGCGATTCTGGACTTGTGGGGTGTCTTATTGTCCTGTTGGAATTGTCCACGTGCTGTGACGTAAGCCACACGGCGTCTCTTTCTCGTGGGTCTCCAGTCCTACTCGCTGACGTCACTGCGGTGGCGCCAGTGGCTGATTGTGGGCGCTGCTAATCATCGGATGAGTAATCCAAGAGTACTGATTCTAACGACACGCAGTGTACAATGGACACGAATGGCGCAGGTGGTGAGACAGGATGCTTAGCTTCGTCTGACCTGTCAGAGTCGTATCTAGACGTATCAGGGATCGCATACCACTCCAATTGCGCCGGCTGCGGTGGCCGTGCGGTTCTAGGCGCTTCAGTCCGGAACCGTGAGACTGCTACGGTCGCAGGTTCGAATCCTGCCCCGGTCATGGATGTGTGTCATGTCCTTAAGTTAGTTAGGTTTAAGTAGTTCTCAGTTCTAGGGGACTGATGACCTCAGATGTTAAGTCCCACAGTGCTCAGAGCCATTTGAACCATTTTGAACCACTCCAACTGCACACGCCCCACACCATTACACAGCCTCCATCAGCTTGAACAGTCACCTGCTGACATGAAGGGTCGATGGATTCATGAGGTTGTCACCACACCTGTACACGTCCATCCTCTCGATACAATGTGAAATTAGAGTCGTCAGACCAGGCAATATCTTTCCAGTCATCAACAGTTCAATGTCGGTGTTGACGGGCCCAGGCGAGGCGTAAAGCCTCGTGTCGTGCAGTCATCGAGAGTAAACGAGTGGACCTTCGGCTCCGAAAGCCCATGTCGATGATGTTTCGTTGAATGATTCGCACGCTGACACTTGTTGATGGCCCAGCATTGAAATCTGCAGCAATTTTCGGAAGGCAGCACTTCTGTCACGTTCAACGATTCTCGGATGTCGGAGATGTGATGTTTTACCGGATTCCTGATATTCACGGTACACTCGTGAAATTATCGTACGGGAAAATCCCCACGTTCAAACTTACTTAAATCGTGATAACCTGTGCCTATAGCAGCAGTAACCGATCTAACAACTGCGCCAGACACTTGTCTTATATAGGTGTTGCCGGTCGTAGCGCCGTTTTTCTGTTTGTTTACATATCTCTGTATCTGAATACACATGCCTATACCAGTTTATTTGGCGCTTCAGTATATATGCATTTACGTTGCTCCTTCACGTTTTCTAAGGTCGTCTACACGCCATCTATTTAGTCATCTATTGAACTTTTCTCATCTCTTAGAATTCAGCAGGGAGATTACTTGCTCCACCTGCCCACCATCATTTAATTGTTATTGCAATAATCCAACTGTCTTCTTGCCTCTCGTAGTGATTCCCAGCATGTCTCGCCCTACTGCTTGCTGAACAGCCCGCAGTTTTCGAATAGCTTTCCACCAGTAACCCACCACCACCTACAGAATTGAATTCTCACGTATAAAAAAACATCTTCAAACGTCTGTTGCTTTACAAATAGCTTAACCTGTTATATATTTGACGTTAAGCACTTTAAACCTTCTGTAATACGAAAGCTAGTTTTTAACACGTCTGGATGTTTTATGGCGTCATATCTCCTGAATGTGTCGTACAGTGATATAATTTTGCAAGTACATTCAGTGGTATATGCGGATGTCTGAAAAATGTGTTGCGAATTGAGTCCGTAGTAAATAAGTAATAAATTGAAACGTCATGCCTGACGCTAAAGTTTTATTGCTTGTGCAGCGAAAAGTAATAAGCGATAAAAAATTTTCTCTCATTAGTCTGTGGGAGGTATCAGTAAGAAGTTTCGAAAAGGTTTTAAATTGCGTGTAAAGCTTGTCGTCATTCGCTTAGTGTTCTCATTCATTTGAAAGTGAATATAGTCTGGATCAGTTGCACGCCATGAGTTACTCTGCGTTAAGACACACACATTTTTATTTTATTTTAATAATTGACTGAATGTGTCAGACTATTAACGTACGATCATAGCTCTTAACGAGGTAGATTAAGATAGGAATTTAAATTTTTAAATTTGGTCAATATTTGTAGGAAATACTAAAAATAAAATTTTTGTTGTCCCTGGAAGGCTTTAGACAGATATTTTACATTAGAGCTGCTAATTTAAAATATTTTTTATCTGTATGTGATTAATTCAATCTCTTTTGCTGAGAAGCCAACCATTTCACCACATTTTCTTATACAACTTTGCAAAAATCATTGTTATATGTAATTCTCAGTTCTATGAACATGACTTTTGACTAAGCTTACTAACACTTATTTATTTTCAGTAATTATTTGCTTTTTGGTCACTTCACCATACAGCAGCGATAGATTTTTAACTGTTGCCCATTAGTTAACTACCAAAAACATCGTTACTGAATTTAGTTGGCGGCTTTGCTAACGCGCTGAGGTCATAAGCTTACTAGTTTTACGGTTTGTACGTAACAGATCCCTGTTCGTGGTTCACAAATTCTGAAATAACGTTCTTTTTCTTTTGTAAATCCGATGATGACTGTAAAACCAATACCCTTCATGCTTGAAAATAAAATAAAAGTGACAGTAACTGTGAATTCAACAATTTAATTAGATTCCAAGACAACAGGTCTCTTCTAAAAGTCAAAGTGACCGAATTTTATTTCAGGGCGGAAGAAATATACTCAATATTACGATAATGTATTCAAGTAGGCTATACGTTTGTGTAATCCCAATGCGTGACATATCAGATTCTAGCTTTGCTGAAAACGGAAAAATGACGAATATCATGATCAGCTCAAGTATCACAATCCGAAAAGAGATGTTCAGAGAGGCGATTACCTCCACTTGGAGACACTCTGAGCTCCACTCGGAAGATATGCTTGTTTACTGCTAAATTTTCAACCTCTCTAATAAAAAGAGTACGTGTCGGCGTAGAAGACTTGCTCAAAGTGGGGACGAGAGACGACATTACCTGTTTTACGCCTCATTCACTGTATTCGCAGCCGTACACCTAGGGCAGTCAGCTCTGCGTCGGCTATAATTTTTACGCTTTCTGAAGGTAAACACTGTGCGACACGTGGCCACCGACCGTGACTGGAACGAGACGAGACGAGTGTTTAGCTCCGCCGTCTTATGTCACACGTTTTATGACGCATTACACGCACGTTACACCACGTCGTCACTCTAAATAGCCACGGTTGTTCCAGCAAGGCCGAGGGCACTCGATAGACTGTTGGAAGTCAAGTACGAAAAGCACTGTTCTACATATTTCGCTGACTACTGACTCTCTTGCAATCATTAACAGTTACAAAATAGTTCCACTGACTACTCTACCTTGTATCGCCACTTGACTGGATAAGTTTTACGTGCACAGTTAAAGAGAAATTGCGTCAAACGTCACTGGTATTTTATGAGCAGAGAAGAAAAAGCTGACTGAACGGCAAAAGAGAACTCGTTTGCCAAAATCGTATACACCGAAGAGCCAAAGAAACTTCTACACCTGCCTAATGTCGTGTAGGGCCCCTGCGGGCACGCAGAAGTGCCGCAACACGACGTGTCATGGACTCGACTAATGTCCGAGGTAGTGCTGGAGGGAACTGACACCACGAATCCTGCAGGGCTGGCCATACATCCGTAAGAGTAGGAACAGCACGTCGCAAGGCATCCCAGATATGCTCAATAATGTTCATGTCTGGGAAGTCTGGTGGCCAGCAGAAGTGTTTAAACTCAGGAGAGTGTTTCTGGGGCCACTCTGTAGCATTTCTGGACGTGTGGGGGCGTTGCATTGTCCTGATGATTGCCCAAGCCCGTCGGAATGCACAATGAACATGAATGGAGGCAGGTGACCAGACAGGATGCTTACGTACGTGTCACCTGTCAGAGTCATATCGAAACGTATCAGTGGTCCCATATCACTCGAACGACACACGCCCAACACCACGACAGCCTCCACCAGCTTGAACAGTCCCCTGTTGACATGCAGGGTCCATGGATTCACGCGGTTGTCTCCATACCCAGACACGTCCGTCCACTCGATATAATTTGAAACGGGACTCGACCGACCAGGCAACATGTTTCCAGTCAGCAACATGTCGGTGTTGACGGACCCAGGCGAGGTTAAAGCTTTGCGTCGTGCAATCATCAAGGGTACACGAGTGGGCTTTCGGATCTGAAAGCCCATATCGATGACGTTTCGCTGAATGGTTTGCACGTTGACACTTGTCAATGGGTGATAGAGATGGGTCGAACTCATTCATTCCCGTGAACTACTTCATTCATTTCACTCTTTGCCGTGAAGCGTTCAAATGAAGTAGTTCATTCATGAAGTACGGAAGCCTGGCGAAGTTGCCCAGTTCGCCGCTCAGCCGCGGCTACGCTCGCTTCGCCTCGCTTGTACAATAAAGCTTCGTATTACTTCATAATTTTACCAACAGATGGCCGAACTATGCAGTAATGTGCACGCAACCTTTCACGCTCTTACAGCGTCCGAGTTAAATAGAGCATGGTCGAAGGAGACAAAGGAAAGATAAACAGAGAAGCATGTCACATATAAAGAAGGTATTACGTTTAATCTTGCTCAACATTTTCTCATGAAGCGCCAAAAAAAGTCTTCATCTGCCAAGTGAAACCTTATTTGTTTTATTCATGGACTGAAAACTAGGGCTACCAACGAAATGCAGTCCAATTTTATGTTCCTTTTAAAATTTAATCCAAAATGGAATGAGTATGTTTACCACTGTCACAAATTCTATATACCTACGTTACATAATTATTCAGAAGTTTTCCTGTATATTTTATTTTTGTTGAGAATAATAACCCTCTAAATTCAAAACGTATACTGTCACCTGCAGTCATTGGTACGATTTCAGGTAAAATCCCTCATTATTTTATTCGGAAAGCAGTTTTTGTTTCTGTTCACGCTTATACAATGGCTAGCAACTCACGATCGTCTAAAAGTAGTGAAATTTTGAGTTTCTTCGCCGCTTTAGATGATGGAAAAGCAAAGTGCAACTGTTGCTTTAACAAGTGTGTTTCACCGCGCGATTCGTCGACAGGCAGTAGAGGTAGGACCTGAAGTGAAGGTAGAATGAGTGACGTAGCGCCGATGTAGTGGAAAAGGGAGAGCGGAAGAGAGTGAGTGAACTAGAAAAAAGTGTGGAGTGTGCTATCTGTGAAGAGTTTGAAGTGCCAGTTCATCGAAATTGAGTGGTTGGTTCACACTTCACTGGAGTGAAGCGTTCATTTGAACGACTCATTCACGAGCTCCCCATCACTAATGGGTGAGCATTGAAATCTGCAGCAACTTGCGGAAAGGTTGCACTTCTGTCACGCTGAACGATTCTCTTCCGTCGCCGTTGCTCCCGTTCTTGGAGGGTCGTTTTCCAGCCGCAGCGATGTCGTAGATTTCATGTTTGACCGGATTCCCGAAATTCGCGGTACACTCGAGAAACGATCGTGCGAGAAAATCGAAACGTCATCCCTACCTCGGATATGATGCGTCCCATCGCTCGCGTGCTTAACACCACGTTTAAAAATGGCTCTGAGCACTATGGGACTTAACATCTATGGTCATCAGTCCCCTAGAACTTAGAACTACTTAAACCTAACTAAGGACAGCACACAACACCCAGTCATCACGAGGCAGAGAAAAATCCCTGACCCCGCCGGGAATCGAACCCGGGAACCCGGGCGTGGGAAGCGAGAACGCTACCGCACGACCACGAGCTGCGGAAAACACCACGTTCAAACTCACTTATATCTTGATAACGTGCCATTGCAGCAGCAGAAACCGATCTAACAACAGCGCCAGTCACTTCTTGTTTTATACAGCCGTTGCCGACCGCAGCGCCGTATTCTGCCTCTTTACGTACCTCTGTACTGGAATACGCATGCCTACACCAGTTTCTTTGGGGCTTCAGCGTATCTCAGTGTCAGGTTTGTTTTATTCTACACTCCTGGAAATTGAAATAAGAACACCGGGAATTCATTGTCCCCGGAAGGGGAAACTTTATTGACACATTCCTGGGGTCAGATACATCACATGATCACACTGACAGAACCACAGGCACATAGACACAGGCAACAGAGCATGCACAATGTCGGCACTAGTACAGTGTATATCCACCTTTCGCAGCAATGCAGGCTGCTATTCTCCCATGGAGACGATCGTAGAGATGCTGGATGTAGTCCTGTGGAACGGCTTGCCATGCCATTTCCACCTGGCGCCTCAGTTGGACCAGCGTTCGTGCTGGACGTGCAGACCGCGTGAGACGACGCTTCATCCAGTCCCAAACATGCTCAATGGGGGACAGATCCGGAGATCTTGCTGGCCAGGGTAGTTGACTTACACCTTCTAGAGCACGTTGGATGGCACGGGATACATGCGGACGTGCATTGTCCTGTTGGAACAGCAAGTTCCCTTGCCAGTCTAGGAATGGTAGAACGATGGGTTCGATGACGGTTTGGATGTACCGTGCACTATTCAGTGTCCCCTCGACGATCACCAGTGGTGTACGGCCAGTGTAGGAGATCGCTCCCCACACCATGATGCCGGGTGTTGGCCCCGTGTGCCTCGGTCGTATGCAGTCCTGATTGTGGCGCTCACCTGCACGGCGCCAAACACGCATACGACCATCATTGGCACCAAGGCAGAAGCGACTCTCATCGCTGAAGACGACACCTCTCCATTCGTCCCTCCATTCACGCCTGTCGCGACGCCACTAGAGGCGGGCTGCACGATGTTGGGGCGTGAGCGGAAGACGGCCTAACGGTGTGCGGGACCGTAGCCCAGCTTCATGGAGACGGTTGCGAATGGTCCTCGTCGATACCCCAGGAGCAACAGTGTCCCTAATTGGCTGGGAAGTGGCGGTGCGGTCCCCTACGGCACTGCGTAGGATCCTACGGTCTTGGCGTGCATCCGTGCGTCGCTGCGGTCCGGTCCCAGGTCGACGGGCACGTGCACCTTCCGCCGACCACTGGCGACAACATCGATGTACTGTGGAGACCTCACGCCCCACGTGTTGAGCAATTCGGCGGTACGTCCACCCGGCCTCCCGCATGCCCACTATACGCCCTCGCTCAAAGTCCGTCAACTGCACATACGGTTCACGTCCGCGCTGTCGCGGCATGCTACCAATGTTAAAGACTGCGATGGAGCTCCGTATGCCACGGCCACTGGCTGACACTGACGGCGGCGGTGCACAAATGCTGCGCAGCTAGCGCCATTCGACGGCCAACAAAGCGGTTCCTGGTGTGTCCGCTGTGCCGTGCGTGTGATCATTGCTTGTACAGCCCTCTCGCAGTGTCCGGAGCAAGTATGGTGGGTCTGACACACCGGTGTCAATGTGTTCTTTTTTCCATTTCCAGGAGTGTATTACTGGCGCAATTATTGCAGGAAAATTTCACAATGCTATTTTTAGTTTAACAACACACATCATATACAGTGGCACCAGGGTGCAGGCATACTTTGATTCAAAAAACTTTGTGGCTGACGTTTTAGTGAGTCAAGTCAACGGGGCCAACCGCGAATGGACCTTAGTTCTTTCTCGAGCGCCACGTTCTCGCTGTGTTGGTGTCCTGTTTTGGCAGTACATGCAGAGCCTTGGCTGCACGCCGAAGACACTGTTCAAATGGCTCTAAGCACTATGGGATTTAACATCTGAGGTCATCAGTCCCTTAGAGCTACTTAAGCCTAACTAACCTAAGGACATCACTCAAATCCATGCCCGAGGCAGGATTCGAACCTGCGACCGTAGCAGCAGCGCACTTCCGGACTGAAGCGCCTAGAACCGCTCGGCCACAGCGGCCGGTGAAGACACTGTTCCCTGTCAGTGCAATCTGCGCGTCACATAGTTATTTCTTGGAGGTACAGTGTGATAAGTGCAGTGAGCATCTTGTGTCTCTGCGTGCAAGATTTTGATGAGGTACTGAAGAAGTTCCTTTTCACAAAAAAATCATTTGTCTTGATCGCCACAAGGAGCAATTAGATAACCGTTTTCAGTTGTTGACCCACTCTCTGAAGAGAGAGAAGTTGAGAGAAAGAGAAATCCCATAGGTGGTAACTCTAGATATAAAAATAATTTAAAAAAACACATTTAGAAGTAACACATCCTAATGCGAGTGTTATCATTAAGCACGTACCAAAAAGGGTGGATCGCAAACAATAAAGCGTCGAATGTGCTCTACGAGGAGGATATACAGTCCCCAAAATTTGTTGTTTTTGCAATTTACCTTTATTCGTTGCGTCACATTATGTACTTCATGACACGATTTGGATTAGGAGCTATGCTATGTTACCATGTCGCAAATTAACATTTTCTGTGTCCTAAGCTTTCCCCACAGAGATTTCCCTTATTGGTAGTAGTTTCTCTTTACTTTTGGTAGATCCAAAATGACTGTTCAGCAACTGAAGACAGTTATATAACTACTGCTTTATTCTGCGATCAGGACAAACAACTTGGTATGAGGTAGTCCAGATCATGTGTCTCCTTAACTATGTCAGGTCTTGCAAAAAATATTTTTATATTTCGTGATGGATGCGCATATTACATTCACTATAACTTAGTAGATCAACAGCCAAGCTGTCGTCATCATGACCTCTCGAAATTTTAGTTCACTGGTTGACGTCACATTTCATCTGGAAAATGGGAAAGTAATGTGAAAGCATATGAGATTGAAATTACAGATGAGTACGCGACGTATTTGTTCCTGAATTCTGCTTTAGATATGATCCTCCACCGTGGAACTTAATTTGCAACATCAATGTCGGAACTGTCTAGAAGAGGTTGTCCTTGATGCTATTAGGATTAACAGACCACCATGATGTACATAAGTAACGTTCATGCACATTGACGTTAGCGGGATTGTGTGGTCCCTGTCAAGTAAAATTTTACTCTATAGATTTCATATTGCCGGCCACGGTGGCCGTGCGGTTCTAGGCGCTCAGTCCGGAACCGCGCGACTGCTGCGGTCGCAGGTTCGAATCCTGCCTCGGGCATGGATGTGTGTGATGTCCTTAGGTTAGTTAGGTTTAAGTAGTTCTAAGTTCTAGGGGACTGATGACCACAGATGTTAAGTCCCATAGTGCTCAGAGCCATTTGAACCATTTGATTTCATATTTGTGTTGTTCATACTTTGTAGTTACTAAAGTCATTTATAATTAGGAGAAAGAAGGAAGGTTAGGGTAGGATGCCCCGTCGGCGATGTACAAGATTGGACAAGACAAGCACGAGGAAGGAAATCGATCGTGTCGTTTATTGAAGCAATCAAGAAGCAATTAGCCCACTTGAGTGTGGAGGTAAATCACTTGTACTGTCAATCTACTTCTGAGTGGCCAGACGACAATTTGAACACTAGCACCCTCGAAAGCCAGTCCAGTGGCATTTGAAGTTCCAGCGTGTTTGTAGCAATACCAAACAACTTTTAGCACCATCAATTACAGCGACGAAAACATACTTCCTAGTACGCGTCTAACACCTTAACCACTGTCTACATCGCTCAATACAAGACGTTGAACTGTTCATGCTTATGGGATGTATGGTAACTTATCTGTTTATGGGTTATTTCTGCATGCCTCCTCCCTCCCCTTCTTGAGTGAGTTTACGTCGTCGGTTAATAGGTATTCGTTATGATGAGAGTTCTAAGAAATTTTTGGGCTTCATCTTGCCTTGGCAGAGTCGTCGTTGAACAGAGAATACCATGGCATGTAGAGTATGAATTATAATCGCGGAATGTAATGACTTATCACCTTGCTGACGAAACTAATATATTTCTCAACTTATTTAGAAAAAACCCTTAGAAACAGCCGACCTGGCGTGAAAATTAAGTGCAGAAACAGACAGCAATTTTATTTTAACTAATACGCATTAGGTCTACGTCATCGTCTGTTAACCGGTAAAATATTACTTACAACGCTTCAATGTGTTGCTTTGTGAAAAAGACGTCAAGGTATTTATTAACCGTACCAAAGAACAGTTAATAATGAAATATTATTACATATCAATTAAAGTACTTGCAAAAGGAGGAGGTGTAGCCCGCGTTACACTACACTGATATATGAAAATACACTCCTGGAAATTGAAATAAGAACACCGTGAATTCATTGTCCCAGGAAGGGGAAAATTTATTGACACATTCCTGGGGTCAGATACATCACATGATCACACTGACAGAACCACAGGCATATAGACACAGGCAACAGAGCATGCACAATGTCAGCACTAGTACAGTGTATATCCACCTTTCGCAGTAATGCAGGCTGCCATTCTCCCATGGAGACGATCGTAGAGATGCTGGATGTAGTCCTGTGGAACGGCTTGCCATGCCATTTCCACCTGGCGCCTCAGTTGGACCAGCGTTCGTGCTGGACGTGCATACCGCGTGAGACGACGCTTCATCCAGTCCCAAACATGCTCAATGGGGGACAGATCCGGAGATCTTGCTGGCCAGGGTAGTTGACTTATACCTTCTAGAGCACGTTGGGTGGCACGGGATACATGCGGACGTGCATTGTCCTGTTGGAACAGCAAGTTCCCTTGCCGGTCTAGGAATGGTAGAACGATGGGTTCGATGACGGTTTGGATGTACCGTGCACTATTCAGTGTCCCCTCGACGATCACCAGTGGTGTACGGCCAGTGTAGGAGATCGCTACCCACACCATGATGCCGTGTGTTGGCCCTGTGTGCCTCGGTCGTATGCAGTCCTGATTGTGGCGCTCACCTGCACGGCGCCAAACACGCATACGACCATCATTGGCACCAAGGCAGAAGCGACTCTCATCGCTGAAGACGACACGTCTCCATTCGTCCCTCCATTCACGCCTGTCGCGACACCACTGGAGGCGGGCTGCACGATGTTGGGGCGTGAGCGGAAGACGGCCTAACGGTGTGCGGGACCGTAGCCCAGCTTCATGGAGACGGTTGCGAATGGTCCTCGTCGATACCCCAGGAGCAACAGTGTCCCTAATTTGCTGGGAAGTGGCGGTGCGGTCCTCTACGGCACTGCGTAGGATCCTACGGTCTTGGCGTACATCCGTGCGTCGCTGCGGTCCGGTCCCAGGTCGACGGGCACGTGCACCTTCCGCCGACCACTGGCGACAACATCGATGTACTGTGGAGACCTCACGCCCCACGTGTTGAGCAATTCGGCGGTACGTCCACCCGGCCTCCCGCATGCCCACTATACGCCCTCGCTCAAAGTCCGTCAACTGCACATACGGTTCACGTCCACGCTGTCGCGGCATGCTACCAGTGTTAAAGACTGCGATGGAGCTCCGTATGCCACGGCAAACTGGCTGACACTGACGGCGGCGGTGCACAAATGCTGCGCAGCTAGCGCCATTCGACGGCCAACACCGCGGTTCCTGGTGTGTCCGCTGTGCCGTGCGTGTGATCATTGCTTGTACAGCCCTCTCGCAGTGTCCGGAGCAAGTATGGTGGGTCTGACACACCGGTGTCAATGTGTTCTTTTTTCCATTTCCAGGAGTGTATATACGTGAAAAATGAAGTTCCTGCGCTCATTTGTTCTTAAAGTTGTGTTTAGCAAGAAGAACACAATGGTCATTAAAAAAGTTTTCTCAAGGCGAAAAAATTCTATGTTGATACAACATGTTGTATGGAATTGCGGAACATCATCAGAGTATGCGTAAATTAATTATTCTCAGTGCTTAGAAGTTGTCAGAGACTGTTAGCCTTACATCTGTCCGCTATCAACTGAGATGTTCGTCTCTGGCAATCATCCGACCAGCTTTTGAATTTTCTTCCACCTTCTTTCAGGTTTTCTGCCTTATTGAAATAATTAGGATGTCTGCAACATTCTAATTCTAACATTCTAATTCTAAGACTTTCACAGCTGAAAACGAGAAGCTATATATTTCTCAGTCTATGCCTAAGAAGCCAGATCTACTTACTTGCCGGCCACTGGTTGTGTAAGCCTACACAGTGCGATAAGAAAAACTGGTTCCTCACAATATAGCCTGCCGACGTGCCCTGGAGGGATCAGAAAGGTCTGTGCAAGACAAACGCCTTCTCTCCTATGATTCAGACGCGTAATTAAACGCGCGAATGTTTACGCTACACCCAGTCATTCACTGCAGCACGTATCAGCTGGCACCAATCTAAATATTGTGATTTCACCCGCCGAGTGAGGGAAAAGCTTTAACATGATAAGGCGGTACTGCGACTTTGCTACTATTTTTTTCAGTTAGCAGCAACACCAATCGCTGCACCCGCAGGCGTGCACTTGTTTCCGTACCAGTGGTTCTCAAACTTTTTGCCGCTGGGTCCCCCTTCATGAGGAAAAATATCAACTCCCCCTTATTTTATTAATAAAAATAGTTATTTTTCTATATGTTCTTTTCCTTGGTCCGGGGACTTTGGTGGGTGGAACAGCACTTCCCAGCCACATAGCTCGAACACATCAGCCACATCTTACGCCATTGTCCCACAAAACGATGGTCATGTCCCGCAGAAAGATTCGCCACTTCTTTCTCTAAGTTTGTCGCAGACTATTCCAAAAATAATGAGCGTATAGAAAGAAGCGGTGACATTTTCTGCAAGACCGGCCGACCACCTTGCAGGACAATGCTCGGGCGCATATGACGCAAATTGTGACTCAATTGTTCGATCAGCGAGGTTGGAAACTTGACTCCTAAGATGAAGGAAGCACGTCATAGCATTCGCTCCAGTACTATTACAGAGATTTATCGGGCAGTAGACTGCTGTACTCGAACTATCAACGCAACTGTCGCTGTAAAGGATATCCTATGACTTCCACATGGCAGACAATGGGTTATACACAATGCTGGTGACTACTTTGAAGGACAGTAAAGATTCAAAACATGTATTTATTTTATATAACTTGTAAATGAATAGTTGGCACTACTAAAGCTCCAACCGTCGTATGAACTTCAAATTGTTACCTCACTGTGTCCCCCGTACAGTTAACTTACACACTTCTTGCTGTACCCATGTTGATGATTTTAACGCACAGTTCCTACTATCCTTGTTCTCTCGAAGGTAACTTCCATTCTGCAGACCTGTCCACGATATTACCAGCGTCTTCTACTTATCCCAGATTTTACTGTCTCCAGTTCCTTTATTCCCGCCACGTAGTCTATACAATTTTGGAAACTACTTTCTCAATTCCATAACGGATTTTTTACTCTGCAGTGAAATGCGCTGTGATTTGAAGGTTCCTGGCAGACTCAAACTGTGTGCCGTGCTGGGACTTGAACCCTGAACCTCTGCTTTTGGCTGCCGAATGCTCTACCCGCTAAAAGATTGAAAAATTTTGCCTCTCTCAGTTTCAAAATACACAGAATCAGAACATTAAATCAAGGAGGCAAATAAAAGAAAAAACAGTCCTCCACCAGTCGCTAATTTTCTGGAAGAGTGGTAAGTTGTTGACAGCAAAGAAAAATGAACAGTATTATCCTATTCTAATTTTTTGAAACTCGGCTCCGAAATCATGCAGTAATCCACTGTTCGAGCATTACGAATAGTCAATGCTAAAGAGTGAAAACTGAGGTTGAAACACATTGTTTTTCGTGTTAATTTGTCCTGCCGAGCGGGATTAGCCGAGCGGTCTCAGGCGCTGCAGTCATGGACTGTGCGGCTGGTCCCGGCGGAGGTTCGAGTCCTCCCTCGGGCATGGGTGTGTTTGTCCTTAGGATAATTTAGTTTACGTAGTCTGTAAGCTTCGAGACTGATGACCTTAGCAGCTAAGTCCCATAAGATTTCACACACATTTTGAACTTTTTTTTTCGTTAATTTGTCCATTTTCAAGGGCTAAAAGTAGATAAAGGGATATTATATAAACACCGGCGGCAGGTCAGCTATTTTCTATTTTTATTGTATGCTGTGAATGAACTATTACTAGCTTTTTATTTTATTACTGTAATCCTAATATCCTTCCTACTTCACCATTCTACAGAAAGGGCAGAAAAATCTTTACTTTTCTGAAACAAATGAAGCAGTGTACTTAATTGCTACGTCACTTCGTAAAAATATTTCCAGAGTAGAGTTGGTGCCATTCTGCAATACAATGGATGTTCGGTGACGGCAGGGAGAGATCACCTACACCACGTGTGGCAAGTCTTAACCACTGGACGTAAATGCGTGCTTTAAGCCACGACACACGGCAAAAGGGACGTCACTGTCTCAGCAATGCAGTACCGATACTTATGCTAAGTGCGTGTTGCTCGTTCTGTCGGCGTTATTATTACAATTGCGCTGATCGCTTTTCACATTTGCTATAATAACCCTATACTTCCAACAAATCAAAATTTTACAAATAAAAATTACTTCTTTTTTTTTTAAAAAAAAGGTTTCTTCGAAAACGAAAAATTTCAGCACTGCTGTTGTGGCTAACTGATATTTCGGTTTTCTACTCTATATAATTAATAAGCACCTGTTATAACCGAGACCAGACAAATATTGAAAAATACTTGTTACACAGAATTGAAATAAGTATCGGTTTTAATCAGTCGGTTTTCCCCATTCCTACTGTGAGGGAGGGTCTTGATTCGTGGACCGGTAACAACATTGCCTGTAAAAGGCGAAGTCTGTTTCCAATCCCGGTACGGCACAGAGTTGTAACGAACGTCCTGAACTGTACGTCAGTTAAATGGTCTTTCTGAACAAAAGGCCTTTCTTGCACATGTTAGAGTTTCACGTCTTTCTAGCAACGCAGATGTAGTTTCGTTCATAGAAGTCAGATTGCGTTAGATTTGTCTTCTGATGTTTTTATTATGTCATTTGATGGTTGTTATTCTTCTTTCTACTGGTTCTGTCTCTTTCGTTTATCATTCAATCGTGTTGTGGTAAACTCTCCGTGGCTTTCTTTGCTTAATTCAGAAGTGCACTGACATACATAATTACTAACTAAAATTCGTTCCAAATGAAACTCGCGACATTTCGCGATAAGCATTAGGTTACGCGAAAATGCCTTCGGACTTCGCTCAAAATTTCATTGCCTCTAATCTATTCTCTCACGAGCCGGCCGGTGTGGCCGTGCGGTGCTAAGCGCGTCAGTTTGGAACCGCGTGACCGCTACGGTCGCAGGTTCGAATCCTGCCTCGGGCATGGATGTGTGTGATGTCCTTAGGTTAGTTAGGTTTAAGTAGTTCTAAGTTCTAGGGGACTGATGACCTCAGTAGTTAAGTCCCATAGTGCTCAGAGCCATTTGAACCATTTTATTCTCTCACGATTTTGGAGCACTACAGCCAGAAGTCCTCTCACAGGGTGTGTGGAAATACCGTCAAGCGTAGCTAGGGGGTAAGAATTTGGATTTGATGGAAGACTGTGGCTTACACAGCTAGAAGGGGTGGGAGCGGGGGGTGGGGGAAGGAACGGTCCTTTTAACTTAGACGTCACATGACCTGAATGCCGATAAAGTTTTTGTTGCACCAATATTTGTCGTTAGTGTTTTCTAATTTCGTCAGGAAAGATTTACGACCTCAGGTGTAGCATGGAAAGATGCGCTTGAGATTCAAAAACTATGGGAGCCATAAGAGGAGTTGCTGACGTCAATCAGAAAGGACTGTGCGCACAGTTTCATTACAAACAATGAAGCTGAAGTTCCATCAAAGCCGATGGAAGTTTGAACAAAACTTTCTGATATTAAAAGCGTGTGTCAGACCGGGAGATGAACTTAGCATTTTGTCTTTCGCATACGATGGCCTTACTGGGTTCGCATTAGCGGCGAAAACTGTCCAAATACCAGTTCGGTCATCCAGATTTAGTTTTCCTACGTTCCCTACAATCGATTAAGGCAAATGCTGGGATGAAGCCGATCGAATGAACACGGCCGATTTCGTTCTGCACTCTTCCGCTCAAAGACTGTACTCAGTGTGCAATGACTCGTCCTCGTCGGGACTTTAAACCCTAATCGTCCTTCGAAAATGTTAAATTTACTGTAAAAACGAAAAAAAAAGCTGACATTGTCAACGAATTACGAGAAGAACTAACAATATTGTAGTGTGGAGTGAGGTTTTCTTTTGTGCGTATTACCTGGGAATCGACTGAAACGTTGTGAAGGAACAGCTAGGTGGCACAAAGATATATCTTCTTGCAAGAAGACGTAGCAAGCAATAAAATGCAATATACGGTACATGTAGTAAAACATTTCTGACGTTCAGGAGGAGGTGAAAACAGTTTAAATTTTTTCCTGCCTGATACACAGAAATACTACTGGTTCGGTATTGCTTTTAAACACTATGGTTGATAAACTGATGCAGTATAAGCTGAAATACGAGTACATCTGCACAATGCATATTAAAACAACTTTTTTTGCGATAAAGCCGTCCAACTGAAATACAGACCTCATACGTTTTTAACGTCATGAATCGTCATTAAATAAGCAATGAAGTGTAATAGGAAGCGCAACTTACAGGAATGTCACATTCTTCCGTACTTATCACGGGGAAAGATCAGCCGTATTGTTCATCATGCACTCACCTGTAACAAAGAAACAAAGACTATTAAAGAAATAAATCAGATACCGGTAACTTTTTGTTTTTAATTTTATTTGCTGCTATTTACATTTGAACTGCCTTCTAGTGACTAAGACAGGTCGTAATTTCACAATGCATGAGCCTGTAATGCAGCTAATCTGGTCCCTTAGTGTTTTTACAAAGATGCAGCTTTCTCTACTTTACAACTTACCACTAATAAGGAAGTGAAAATGCTCAAAATTAACTATTCCTGTATTAAGAACAAAGAAAAGGCTTTAGATATATAGTGTGTCACCATCAATGCTGTCCAGCAGGGAATACCTCCGCCACACACCGTGAGGTGGCTTGCGGGGTATGGATGTAGATGTAGCTCCTCGCTCGTTGGCAGCCGTCGCCCAATCTACACTATGTGATCAAAAGTATCCGGACACTCCCAGAAACATACGATTTTCGTAATAGGTGCATTGTGGTGCCACCTATTGCCAGGTACTGCATATCAGCGACCTCAGTAGTCATCAGACATCGTGAGAGAGCAGAATGGGGCGCCCCGCGGAACTCACGGACTACGAACGTGGCCATGAGATTGGGTGTCACTTGTGTCATACGTCTGTACGTGACATTTCCGCACTCTTAAACAGCCCTAGGCCCACTGTTTCCGATGTGATAGTGAAGTGGAAACGTGAAGGGACACGTACAGCACAAAAGCTTACAGGCCGACCTCGTCTGTTGACTGACAGAGACCGCCAACATTTGAAGAGCGTCGTAATCTGTAATGGCAGACACCTATCCAGACCATCATACAGGAATTCCAAACTGCAACTGGATCCACTACTAAGTACTATGATAGTTACGACGGAGCTGAGAAAACTTTGATTTCATGGTCGAGCGGCTGCTCATAAGCCACACATCACGCCGGTAAATGCCAAACGACGCATCGCTTGGTGTAAGGAACGTAAACGTTGGACGACTAATCAGTGGAAAAACGTTGTATGGGGTGACTAATCACGGTACACAATCTGGCGATCCGATGGCAGGGTGTGGGTATGGCGAATGCTCGGTGAACGCCATCTGCCAGCGTGTGTAATGCCAACAGCAAGCCGGCCGGCGTGACCGAGCGGTTCTAGGCGCTTCAGTCTGGAACCGCGCGAGCGCTACGGTCGCAGGTTCGAATCCTGCCTCGCGCATGGATGTGTGTGATGTCCTTAGGTTAATTAAAATTAAGTAGTTCTAAGTTCTAAGGGACTGATGACCTTAGGTGTTAGGTCTTCTAGTGCTCAGAGCCATTTGCCAACATCAAAATTCGGAGGCGGTGGTGTTATGGTGTGGCCGTGATTTTCATGGAGGAGGCTTGCAGCTGTTGTTGTTTCGCGTGGTACTATCACAGCACAGACCTACATTGATGTTTCAAGCACTTTTTTGCTCTCCACTGTTGAGGACCAGTTGGGGGATGGCGATTGCATCTTTCAACACGATCGACCACCTGTTCATAATGCACGGCCTGTGGCGTACCGATTACACGACAATATCATCTCTGTAATGGACTGGCCTGCACAGAGTCTTCACATCAATCCCATGCAACACCTTTGGGATGTTTTGGAACGCCGACTTCGTGCCAGGCCTCATCGACAGAGGTCGATACCTCTCTCAGTGCAGCACTCCGTGAAGAATGGGCTGCCATTCCCCAAGAAACCTTCCACCATCTGAACGTATGCCTGCGAGAATGGAAGCAGTCATCAAGGCTAAGGGTGGGCCAACACCATCAACACCATATTGAATTCCAGCATTACCGATGGAGGGCGCCACGAACTTTTAAATCATTTTCAGCCAGGTGTCTGTATACTTTTGATCACGTAGTGTACTACTACTCACCATCCTAGAAGGAGGTCCTCAGAAATACTTTGAGCCTTTCTGCCTCAGATCATGTGGTTCTATATGCACTCTACAAGGAACCGTGTGCTGTTCTCAATTTTTGCATTTGACTTACACTCTAGTATTACTATCTAATGCAGACTTTTTCAACGCTCCATTGACAGTCACATCTCACTATGCCTAATTTAATTTTAATATTCTTGCTGAGCTGACAATGTTATTTATACATTCACTCATCAAAAAGTACAAGTATCAAACATAAAATATCTCCAGCTGGAGTAGTTGTGATACTTATACGATTTTTAATTATTACTCTCCTAGAAAAGTCAAGTATTTTAGAACTGATAGCTTTATCACAACTGGTCTGAATAATACTTAACAGACAGAATGCAAAACATTGTGTTGAATAATTCAAACAATGACGAGAGTAGAAAATTTTGATAATTGGAGAGAAATCACATAGGATCCCACAGGGTTCAATTTTGGGTCCAATCCCATCCCCTACATACGTGAACAACCTCCAACTTAACATTCAAGAAGTAGAATCGGTACTTTTTGTAGCCGATATTGGTGTTATAATAAATTCCATTGGAGAGAAAGTTACGGAAAAGGTTGTTAATGATCCTTTTCAAAGAACCGTTAAGGGGTTCTCTGAAAATGAAGTCTTTCTAAATTAAAAAAAAACAAAAAAAAACGCTATATTCAGTTCTTTACAACATAGTTATACCAACAGCTGATGTAGAGCATAAACAGAAGTCAGTAAGTAGGGTAGAAAGCTCAAAAATGTAGGGTGTGCGTACTGCTGAAAACTTTAACTGGAAGAAGTATATTAACGAACTTCTCAAGCTGTTAAGTTTAGCCACATTTTGCTCTTTGTTTAACTGGTAATCTTGAAAACAAACGAATTAGCCTCCTGGCATATTTTGCGTATGTTTAATTATGTCTCATGGAACAATTTCCTGGGGAAAACCAGCACTTAGAAATAAAGTATTGATTGCACAAAAGCGAGGAGTAAGAATAATACGGTGTGTTAATCCATGGACGTCCTGTGGGTACCTCTTCATGGAGCTAGCCGTTTAAACTGCATCTTTACTTTACATATACACGCTAATTAAATTAGTCATCAATAATTCGTCACAGTTTGAGTGGAACAGTGGTGTCCACACTTACAACATTAGGAGAAATAATTACCTTTGTTATCCATTATTAAAGCTGTCAGTGGCTATGAAATGAGTTCAAAAAGTAGCAACAGGAATCTTTAATCATTTGCCTAATAACATAAAATGTATGACAGGCAGCAAACCACCTTTTAAATCTAACCTAAAATCATTTCTCCTGTACAACTCCGCCTGTTCCATGGACGAATTTCTGTTTACTAGCCTGACAAAAATATTGTTTCTAAGCGTACACTACCAAAATGTATTCATTAATGTTAACACTAATCATTTATGCATATCCTGTAAACAGACTTATTCCACAGCATTTCGTTAAGAGAATCGCTCAAATGATCTATGGAATATTGCTACCCAACTAACTATGAGCACATATTCAGACTTCTGCTATATTTATGTTTTGACCTGTACAGGATTATTACAAATGATTGAAGCGATTTCACAGCTCTACAATAACTTTATTATTTGAGATATTTTCACAATGCTTTGCACACACATACAAAAACTCAAAAAGTTTTTTTAGGCATTCACAAATGTTCGATATGTGCCCCTTTAGTGATTCGGCAGACATCAAGCCGACAATCAAGTTCCTCCCACACTTGGCGCACCATGTCCCCATCAATGAGTTCGAAAGCATCATTGATGCGAGCTCGCAGTTCTGACACGTTTCTTGGTAGAGGAGGTTTAAACACTGAACCTTTCACATAACCCCACAGAAAGAAATCTCATGGGGTTAAGTCGGGAGAGCGTGGAGGCCATGACATGAATTGCTGATCATGATCTCCACCACGACCGATCCATCGGTTTTCCAATCTCCTATTTAAGAAATGCCGAACATCATGATGGAAGTGCGGTGGAGCACCATCCTGTTGAAAGATGAAGTCGGCGCTGTGGGTCTCCAGTTCTGGCATGAGCCAATTTTACGCGGGCTACGCGTGAAACTTGCCCGCACGCGTTCAACCGTTTCTTCGCTCACTGCAGGCCTACCCGTTGATTTCCCCTTACAGAGGCATCCAGAAGCTGTAAACTGCGCATACCATCGCCGAATGGAGTTAGCAGTTGGTGGATCTTTGTTGAACTTCGTCCTGAAGTGTCGTTGCACTGTTATGACTGACTGATGTGAGTGCATTTCAAGCACGACATACGCTTTCTCGGCTCCTGTCGCCATTTTGTCTCACTGCGCTCTCGAGCGCTCTGGCGGCAGAAACCTGAAGTGCGGCTTCAGCCGAACAAAACTTTATGAGTTTTTCTACGGATCTGTAGTGTGTCGTGACCATATGTCAATGAATGGAGCTACAGTGAATTTATGAAATCACTACAATCATTTGTAATAGCCCTGTATAATGTGTTCCATGCCTACGATATAAGATCTAATTACACAAGAGGCATGAACTAAACAACGCCTTCAGTCACAACTTTTTCGTGTTTTATTAACTACACGATGCATTTCGGACCCTGCGGGTCCACCGTCAGGTGTAATTTGTCTTAATACACGTTTTATTTCGTCTCTTCAATGAGGTGAAATGCATATGCGTGTCACGAAAAGGTTTAATGTTAGGTTATGAATTTCGTAAGTCGAACTCGGAAAATATGTGCAAACTAGTGGAAAATGAACAGTGTAAACTTACCACATAATCCAAGGAAAGCATTTTTAACGTTTTAGTACCGGCAAACATTCCTTTCTCCGTCGATTTAGTACATGTCACTTCATTCAAGATGTACGTGTGCACACACATGTTTATAAACACTTCACAGATATTTACGTACATGGTGTTGTCAAAGATGAATTTATTCTTAGTGCTAAAGATGTAACTATTAAACAGTTCATATATGCAAGAAATAACTTTAGAATAGGTCCTTAAAATTACTGAATTAACTATGGCATGCGAAATCTGTTTGTTCATTTAACATAGATTCTGGTTTTTTTGATTTAGCGGAGGTGTATCTCCAGTTGTTGTAACAGACTTAGGGGGTCTTACCATTGGCTTCGTTATGTAGTATTAGACTGTTGATGACACGTTTCGTTTCCAACATATGTTGTGCAATGACTGATTTTTCGAAATTCTTGAGCCTGAAAGCATTTATATGTTCTTGAAAACGGTCTTAAAGTTTCTGCCTGTTTTCCCTACATAGTAGGCACGACAACTGGGGCATGATACTTTGTACACTCCGGTGTTGTATGTTTGTGTATTTGATTTTACGTTATGAGTAGATTTACTAACTTATTATTGGTTGAGAATGCATCTGTTACAGTTGCTTTTCTGAAAAGGATGGCAATTTTTTGTGATATGGGGTACTGGCGTATATTTTCTCTTCTTTCACAGTGTGTCCATTCGTTGTCTTGCTTTTGTGTACTTGTCTGCTTAAATCGTCAGTTGTTTTGGCTGTGTAGCCATTGTTTATGGCAATCCTCTTTACTGTATGTATCTCATTCTTGACAGTGTTTTCTTCCAAATGAAGGGAGTGTACTCTGTGTAGCATGGACCTAAATACAACAGGTTTCTGTGTGGTGGGATGGCATGATGAGTTGTCCAGTGTTAACAGTCATCAAATCTGATGTGTCACGTAGCCTATGATATGACCTTAAAGTCATTCTTTATTCTACGTCCCTCCGTCTTCTCCTGTGCGGCTGTCGTGTGTTCTGCTACAACTGCCACTGTTGTCTGCCTCGCTAGGACTGTCTGCAGAGTCAGTGGTCGCGTGTGGTCCTCGCTGCTAGTACGCTTGTTGTCGAAGATGATACATACTAGTTCACGTTACTGACTGAAGGGGGCGCTGAGGTAGGACTCGCAATCAGAGTACAGCAGTCCAAAGCCCCATCCGGCTACCCAGATTTAGGTTTCCCGTAGCGCATCATCAATCAGCGTAAGGCAAACGCCACTAGAAAGAACACTGCCGATTACCGTCGCCGTTCTTCCGAAATCCGACTCTGTGCTCCGAATCCCATGACTTCGTCGTATATTGTTCAAATGGCTCTGAGCACTATGGGACTTAACATCTGAGGTCATCAGTCCCCTAGTCGTAGAACTACTTAAACCTTACTAACCTAAGGACATCACACACACCCATGCCCGAGGCAGGATTCGAACATGCGACTGTAGCGGTTGCGTGGTTCCAGACCGTAGCGCCTAGAACCGCTCGGTCATCCCGGCCGGCCTTCGTCGTAGACCAAGTTAAACATTTTTTTCTTCTTTACATCTAAAACGTACATAGACGGATGCTCATGGGTTAATTAAGTAATGGTATTAATACAAATTGACTGGGTATCAAACATGGAAGGCAAACAGGATCTCAATAGCAAAACTGACATTTTGTAATCACTATGCAGAAAATAGCCAGTCAATCCCCAAAAATTAAAAAAAAAAGATGTCTATCGGAATAGCGAATAGAAGAAGAGAAATAAGGAAATAAAAAAGTTTGTTCCGGTTAGCGTAAGACGGAGGTTCGTCAGAGCACTGCCGTAATTCACGCTCTTACGAGCAAACTGTCCTGATAGATATGCAAACTGACGAAAGAAAGGTTAGTCGAGGCGAATGCCTCGTAAATCAGAGCCGGTCGGAAACTGTGCCAATCACCGTTTGTTTTTGTCGTCGAGATATCGATTATTAGCGGTCCGCGATCTACACGTTGCGTCACGGAGAGCGCTGGCGGCGCGGCGATTTACGAGCGCGATCAGACCACAGATATACGTGCTCAAGTCCGCGGGGCGGGCGGCGGCGGCAGCGGCAACCGCGCCCACGTGTATGGCCGGAGCCCAGACCGGCTGCACGGGGCGCTGGAAGCACCGCCAGGGGTCGACAGGCGAACCTCTGGCCGGGGCTCCGTCACAGGCACCACGGACAGTGCGCCGACTCCGTCCACAGGGAAGCGTCAAAACTGCGCCCAGCAATATTTGCGACCACGGACCTTGCCGTTGGTGGGGAGGCTTGCGTGCCTCAGTGATACAGATAGCCGTACCGTAAATGCAACCACAACGGAGGGGTATCTGCTGAGAGGCCAGACAAACGTGTGGTTCCAGGAGAGGGGCAGCAGCCTTTTCAGTAGTTGCAGGGGCAACAGTCTGGATGACTGACTGATCTGGCCTTGCAATACTAACCAAAACGGCCTTGCTGTGCCGGTACTGCGAACGGCTGAAAGCAAGGGAAAACTACAGTCGTAATTCTTCCCGAGGGCATGCAGCTTTACTGTATGGTTAAATGATAATGGCCTCCTCTTGGGTAAAGTCAGTTTAATAAGTCACGGATGCAAAATACTAACGCGAATTCTTTACAGATGAATGGAAAAACAGGTAGAAGCCGACCTCGGGGAAGATCAGTTTGGATTCCGTAGAAATATCGGAGAACGTAAGGCAATACTGACCCTACGACTTATCTTAGAAGATTGATTAAGGAGAGGCAAACCTACATTTCTAGAATTTGTAGACTTAGAGAAAGCTTTTGACAATGTTGACTGGAATACTCTCTTTCAAATTCTGAAGGTGGCAGGGGTAAAATACAGGGAGCGAAAGGCTATTTACAATTTGTACAGAACCCATATGGCAGTTATAAGAGTAGGGGGGGCATGAAACGGAAGCAGTGGTTGGGAAGGGACTGAGACAGGGTTGTAGCCCCTCCCCGATGTTATTCAATCTGTATATTGAGCAAGCAGTAAAGGAAACAAAAGAAAAATTCGGAGTAGGAATTAAAATTCATGGAGAAGAAGTAAAAACTTTGAGGTTCGCCGATGACATTGTAATTCTGTCAGAGACAGCAAAGGACTTGGAAGAGCAGCTGAACGGAATGGACAGTGTCTTGAAAGGGGGATATAAGATAAACATCAACAAAAGCAAAACGAGGATAATGGAATGTAATCGAATTATATCGGGTGATGCTGAGGGTATTAGATTAGGAAATGAGACGCTTAAAGTAGTAAAGGAGTTTTGCTATTTGGGAAGCAAAATAACTGATGATTGTCGAAGTAGAGAGGATATAAAATGTAGACTGGCAATGGCAAGGAAAGCATTTCTGAAGAAGAGAAATTTGTTAACATCGAGTATAGATTTAAGTGTCAGGAAGTCGTTTCTGAAAGTATTTGTATGGAGTGTAACCATGTATGGAAGTGAAGAGTGGACGATAAATAGTTTAAACAAGAATAGAATTGAAGCTTTCGAAATGTGGTGCTACAGAAGAATGCTGAAGATTAGATGGGTAGATCACATAACTAATGAGGAGGTATTGAATAGAATTGGGTACAAGAGGAGTTTGTGGCACAACTTGACTAGAAGAATGGATCGGTTGGTACGGCATATTCTGAGGCATCAAGGGATCACCAATTTAATATTGGAGGGCAGCGTGGAGGGTAAAAATCGTAGAGGGAGACCAAGAGATGAATACACTAAGCAGATTCCGAAGGATGTAGGCTGCAGTAGGTACTGGGAGATGAAGAAGCTTGCACAGGATAGAGTAGCATGGAGAGCTGCATCAAAGCAGACAACAACAAAAATCTGTGAAAGTTGCACCCACTACTCCTGGCAACTACCTGCTCACTAACTGATAAGAATCGGCAAGAAATGACGCATCTGTAACAAACGACAGTCCCTGAAAAGTGGCAGTTTTCGCAACACCTTTAGACCTGCGATTTTAGTCACAACGAAGGCTCCTAGTCTGTATGTTTTGCCGATCGGTTCGGTACGCGAGCGTACCGAACGGCCTTGTATTCGAAGGAGAGCCCCAACATTATTCTGTAAGTATTTCGGAAGCGATGCCGAACGGTCCTAGCGAACCGAAACGCTGTTGACAGTTGTCCTCGGCGGCCGGAGTGGCCGTGCGGTTCTAGGCGCTACAGTCTGGAGCCGAGCGACTGGGCATGGATGTGTGTGATGTCAAAAAAAAAAAGGTTCAAATGGCTCTGAGCACTATGGGACTTAACATCTTAGGTCATCAGTCCCCTAGAACTTAGAACTACTTAAACCTAACTAACCTAACGACATCACACACATCCATGCCCGAGGCAGGATTCGAACCTGCGACCGTAGCAGTCCCGCGGTTCCGGACTGCAGCGCCTATAACCGCACGGCCACCGCGGCCGGTGTGTGTGATGTCCTTAGCTTAGTTTGGTTTAATTAGTTCTAAGTTCTAGGCGACTGATGACCTCAGCAGTTAATTCCCTTTGTGCTCAGATCCATTTGAACATTTTGAACTTACACTGTCTAAGATCTTTCATTTCCAGCATCTATTGCATGTACTCCTTTGGAACGCATTTCAGGCCACCTGTCCATACGGTTCTTTTTTGCTTCTTATTCGGTTGGGATTGTTTCCTGCAGTTTGTCCGCGTTTAACAAGGTTTGCCCTGTGTACACAGTATGTCGGCGGTGGTCGGAGGAAGCAGTCTGCGGCCGCTGTCGTGGTGTGCCCGCTCGCGATGCCCGGCCAGTCCGGGTCGCGTTACGCCGGCCACAAGAAGCAGTCGGCCCGTCCAGTGTTCCGAGAACTGCGCTCCGCCCAGGAGGTCTCGTTTGGCAGCCGCCCGCTGCACCGGCAGCAATTCCTCTTACCTCACCTGCACACCACACCGGCACAAAAATCTCACGCACGGCAGCTGCAGCACCCGCAATTATTACCCCCCTGCCGCATGCAATTACCGCCGTAGCACAGCCGATCTGAGCTTGAGAGCGAATGCGGTTTGTGGAATTGTGCGCGCGTTCGGTCGCACCGTTCTCTAAGACTTTTTGCGCCTGTTTGCCTTCTCCCTTTCCGTGATTGCCAAATAACAGTCTCGAGGCAAGATGTTTATTTATCCTCTTGCTGCAAGCTCAATTGGTGATCCTTTGGTACCACCTGCGCCTTGCCGGACATTGTTCGCAGCAAGTTATTACGAGATGGCATACGTTGCAGTAACGCACGCAGCCATTTAGTACGTTGGCTGCAGGATAGCTTTTTTTTTTTCTCTCACAGCACAGCTGACGCTGCCTGCCTTGAAAACTGCATAGCGTAAATGGCTCTGAGCACTATGGGACTTAACAGCAATGGTCATCAGTCCCCTAGAACTTAGAACTACTTAAACCTAACTAACCTAAGGACATCACACAACACCCCAGTCATCACGAGGCAGAGAAAATCCCTGACCCCGCCGGGAATCGAGCACAGCGTAACATTCAGTCGATACGAAGATTCATACCCTCTACGAATCTAAATAATCCATATTAGTTATTATCCGATTTTGTTCATATTTGGTACACAGTCTTTTGCTATTATTCGAATGATGCTGTCAAAATTTCAGATTTTTATTTATTATAGTTATGGAGAAAAAGAGCATCATCTAAAACTCCTACAACCGACGCCTTTTTAAAAACCAAGTTTGGAACAATAACAGATCGACTTTCATAATAATTCGAAGCCATTGCAAAGTTATCAGCGCATAAAAATCAATTAATTAGAATTTTGTTTTTAAAACTTTAGTCACTGTGCATTACATAATACAAAAATCGGTCAAAATTATTATTTGATTGTATTTTGCCGTGTGAGTGCCTGAGAATGATTGAGAGAGTGTATTGGCACATATCTGAAATTTAATGTTTCATTTTACGTAAAGCCTTGTACTAACGAACCGTGGGAAAGTTATGTTGCAACCACGATTCGGGTGACGTACGTCGATGTGTGCTTGCTTTTGTATAAAAGTAGCCAGAATGGAAGTTAGAGGCGGAATAAGTTTGTTTATCAATTTGAAGAATATTTCACAGTTCGGTTGTTTTGATTAGACAAAATGCAAGAATTTGACGTTTCGCTGCGAGAATGTTCTGGAAGGAACGTTCTGATTGGTCGTTTAGATCAACAGCCAATCAGAATTAAGCTGTTCCGGCGCGAAAAGAGGAGTGGGCATATAGTAGAGAACCTCTGGAGGAGTCGCATGCTAGCCGGTCTACGGATAACACGATGTTAGATCGCTCATTAAGAATACTCTGTAAGATGAGGAAATAGTGAGCTAAATTCAGTTCGAACATATCGTGACTGAAGCGACTGGAGTTACGAACATTTCAATGAAAGCTTGGTGTTTTCAAGTTAAATAGTAATGTATCATTTTCATAATTTTTGAATATTGTAACAAGATATGCTGTTTCACCTAACCCACTAGTGAATAAGATGTCCTGTAACTGAGGGAGGAAGAATATATGGTGGTGCAGCTAATTACTATGTGGCTACTAAAACTCACAGCTCCATATCATGATGTACTTATAGATTCCTTCTCCAGTGCGAGGGCCTGTTGTTACAACTTGTCCATGGTAACTTGGTGATATTACTGGTGTTACCTGAAATGGAGCAAATGAGCACTAGTTGAAAGATATCCATTTGTCTCAGAGTGCTGCCATCACTAAGCTGCAGATATGTTTTCTTCATTTTTTAAAATATGAATTTTATACGCACTCCAGCTTCAATCAGTTGTTGCTTTAATGTACCTTTTTGTAGCTGGATTTTAAGTTTTAACTTGGTATGAATAATTGGATACTGTTGGCAAAACTGTTATTCTGGTTGAATTTGTGTCTTATATGTTAATGGAGGAATGTACCTTGCTTTACAGATGTTTTGGAATGCTATGCTGCGCAAAGGATGGCGATGGAGATAAGAGGATATCTCGGAGAAAGATGTGAATGATATTATTCGTATCCACAATGCCAATAATGAACATGCTTGGCTGGAAGTTTTGAAGTGGGAAGCTCTGCATGCTCATGAATGTGGTAAACCAAAGTTAAAGAGCTTTGGTGGAAGAGCCAAAGATTACTCTCCACGTGCTCGTATACGAAGCTGGCTTGGGTAATAATTTTTTTTAAACATGTCTTATGTTAACTGTGTACGTAATTAATAATAAGCACAATGTAGATGGTCAATATTACTGTAGGAAAACATTGCACAATGTTGCTGTAGTTCTCTGTAGACTCATCAATAAAAATGTGCAATATTTAGTCTTGGGAACTTTCTGGTCGTACTAACAACTCCGCGTGGCGTGTTTCGTGCTCTGTACGGAATATTTTGGCGAGCACCTCTTACGAAGAGAACCACTGAAACGACGGAATGTTTAACTCGCGAATAGTTGTGGATCTGTGACTGGTAGAACGTGAAAATTAGTCGGCTCGAACTTAGTAAAATTATGGTTGCTTTTCGAGTGAATATTTGTTATACAGACAGTAAATTTTTAATAATAACGTTTTACCCTATTAAATACGGACTTGATAGGCATGTAGTGTGTTTCAAAATGAATAAAAAGCAGAGTTAATCTAATTTTAAACGCTTTTCTGCCAGGGGACTGAAGATCCCGAACACCCGATGTTTTAATCATGGACTTTCAGGAACTGACTTTCAGTTAGGGTTACTCCGCCTCTCTGTGGCAGGTATTAGGTGGTGGTTTCGTCGACGCTGCTTTACACTGCCTAGCAGGCATCTGCTACCACAGAGTGAAGGGACTCGGTATTAATTGTATTGAGGTAGGTGGACTGGACCACAGCGTTAACAAAAACGCAGACGACCGACCTTAATGTGAACCAGATTAGGAACAGAAGGAGGGTGTGGAGGGGGGAGGAGTGGGGGGGGGGGAAATCTGCAACAGCTTCTGCCGGCCGCGGTGGTCTCGCGGTTCTAGGCGCGCAGTCCGGAACCGCGCGACTGCTACGGTCGCAGGTTCGAATCCTGCCTCGGGCATGGATGTGTGTGATGTCCTTAGGTTAGTTAGGTTTAAGTAGTTCTAAGTTCTAGGGGACTGAGGACCACAGCTGTTAAGTCCCATAGTGCTCAGAGCCATTTGAACCATTTTTTTTTTTGCAACAGCTTCTAACGTTTCCTCCGACACCGTAAATAAAATCTATATAGTTCCACACACCTTTTCAAGTCACAAACACCTACGACGCATATATGCAAAACAATGACAGTGTTTGAATAATACAAAAATAACAATGTACATTAGAAGTGTGAATGTAGGCTTTCCCAGTGTATACTGCTGTTGAAATCTCGCCAGAAGATGATGAGAATGACACTCATCGAAACGTCGCGGTTTTTCGACGCAGCTACCCAGATGGAAGCCCGAGAAAATGTCATCTACATTAGAAGTGTTCTATCTCGGAAACCATTAGTATTAGAGCATATGTTCATATGAAGTTTTTTTTTTTCAGTATCACTATCTCCCCTCAAAGCATGTATCTTATTTCCCGACTCTCCCTGTATGACCTGTAATTGAGTGTTCAGCATGGAACTAAGTCTTAACTTATCCTGTGGACGTACGTCCCAGCTAATTAGCTACCAATGCTGCTCATTATATTATTGCATTTATCTAAATTGTTTTACTGTATTTCTTGGCAAATAAGCTTTTTCTGAAGAAAACATTAGCAAAATGGATTTCATTAATAAACGTTTTGAGTTGTAATTCTGCACTTTAATGAACCAAACCGCGCTCCACTGCATCCTGTGGCACACACGCTGTCATTTTGAGCGTTGCAGTTGCCAAGATTAGGGTCGCGAACGGGCAGAGCCGGATCGGTAATTGGGATTGTCGGAGGGAAGGTCGCGGTTCCGTCGGCCACTAATCCTGATTTAGGCTGCGGGTGGCGGGCGCGAAAACGGCGTGCAGTCGGCGCTGGCTGCGGCCGGCCGCAACACTATATCCGGCGTTTTACGATCTCGCGGGCCGGGCGTTTTAACTGCCCGCAGCGGCAATGGATGGGGCGCCGGCGCGCAAGAAACCTCGGCGACGCACCCAGGAAGCGGCGCCCGGGTCGCATATCACTGCCGCCAGCGCTAATGAGGAAATTCACGTTGACACCGCCAACTGCCGCCGGGCTCCCGCTACTTGCTCTTAATCCCGCTGCCATCTCGTTCCCCCCGCAACTGCCCTATCTCATCCCGACGACAGTCACAAGACCCACGCCGACAACTCGTAATTTACTGCTGGATCTAGAAGCGAGGCGTAAAAGGGGCGAAAAAATAAAGAGGAAAGAGAGTGACTTCAGTCGTCTAGTTACTGGCAACTGAGTTTCTACAACATCTTCGGCTGGTTTCAACATGTAAATTATTCCGTGAAATTAGCACTACAAGTAGCTGCTGACGGCAAGTACGAAGGGGGGAAAAAAACGGACTCACAGTGGACACAACAATTTCATTTACCTTGCTCTAGTCTCAGCAGCCGCACAAACACTCATAAAGCGTTTTTTCCCCTTTCTGTCCCGTTGTCAACGTTTCTTTAGAGGCAGCTCTTAAATAAGGGCGACCCTCCACCATATACTCGTGCTCATAAATTAAGGATAATGCTGACACATGGTGAAACAACGCTCTGATGGCGCTTTGCGGGTTTAAATCACCTCGGGGTATGACCGTGCGGTGCATTTTGCGGCGGCGCGGTTCTTTCCGTCCCTTTACGACGGACCTGCACCTACCTGTGAACATTGTCTCAGCAGATCATTAGTAGGAAATCAGAGTAATACCTACTGTACTTCCACGTGAACCAGGCTGCAATTTAAGTCACTAATCTACGTTCCGGGAGAAACACGAAATGAAAGTTTGGAAATTTTGTCCTCAATTAATATATTCTGAAACTTAGGTGAACAAGTATCACTGCCAAGCCCGTGCTAGTCTTAACACATCCACTCACAATCCATTTCACTCACGTTAGCAAGTTTATGGTGTTGCATTTCCCGAAAACGTAATAGCTACAAAAATACCGATTGTTATTGATTGACAATGCTCGACAAATATTAAATCTGTCAGTACCTAATGCAGTCACAGTTTTTTGCCACCGACCTGCTCAATACGCCACGCGGAATTTGTGTCTTTCCTCTTCACAAAATTCACTTTAAAATTCCGAAATTTCTACACACCCATCGGAATAATTATGCCGTCACGTTACAACACTTTTGATGTTTGAAACACTGCTAGATCCGGCAACTTATCATTTCCATCGGAACTACTACTACACACGTCCGAACTGTTTCATGTCTGGGCTCAGACTCCTCTCTAGAATACTCTAAGTCTTCTCTATCAGCAGAGAAAGGCGCGCGAAGAATATTGCTTAACTATTGGTCAGTTTACTCAACAGCCAACAGCAAAACAACATTCTCCCGCGTCAGTCCGCGCTTTTCATCCATAACCAATCGCAAAATAGTAAACCTAACGCTGCACTTTTTACCGACGTAATTATCTAATATACTGAAGTTTTGTTTATGCATAAAGTTATTTACTATTGTTATTTATACCCCAATTAACTTTCCATTGACCATAAACTTACAAAATTATTCTACAAAAATTCCCTTTGTCCATATTCATACTACTTCGAAATGTTCCCACACTAAATCCTACTCCATAACTAGTTAAACAATTATCTTCATATTAACATTAATCCACAATCACGCATCATTCATACTGCTAAAACACATTTATAACATTTTACATACACAAAAAGACATAACAACACTTTATGAAAATACTAGAACAGTTTATGAAAAGCATTCTATTACTTTAGTGCACTCTAGTGGGCACAATCGAAACAAAATCACAGTCCCCCTATCCAATATTGTCCTCTATCGGCTGATACATAAACTACGTGCGCGTCCAGTCTCGCGTCACCATCTGTCACTATCCAGCTCTGAGACACATCTCCCACATAACCGCCTCCAAGGCAGGATCGTTATACGGCGCTACGCCTCAATTTGACCTGCCGTCGTCGCACGGAGGCGCTGGCAGCAGTCCACATACGCAGAGGTGTGTAGGTGCATGTCAGAGTACGGTGCAGCGAGTAAGTTTGCAGACGCTTTCAGACGTGATAATGGTGACTGTGTCTTGAAAATGGCTCAAAGGATACATATTGATGACGTTATGAGGGGTAGAATACTAGGGCGACTGGAGGCTGGTCAAACACAGCAGGTCGTAGCACGGGCCCTCCATGTGCCCCAAAGTATGATCTCAAGATTATGGCAACGATTCCAGCAGACAGGAAACGTGTCCAGGCGCTACAGTACGGGACGTCGACAATGTACAACACCACAATAAGACCGATATCTCACCATCAGTACCCGCAGACGGCCACGGAGTACTGCAGGTAGCCTTGCTCGGGACCTTACTGCAGCCACTGTAACATTTTTCTCCAAACACACAATCTACAGACGACTGAACAGACATGGTTTATTCACCCAGAGACCTGCAAGGTGCATTCCACTGACCCCTGGTCACAGGAGAGCCCGTAAAGCCTGGTGTCAAGAACACAGTACATGGTCACTGGAACAGTGGTCCCAGGTTATGTTCACGGACGAGTCCAGGTATATAGTCTGAACAGTGATTCCCGCCGTGTTTTCATCTAGCGTGAACCAAGAACCAGATACCAACTCCTTAATGTCCTTGAAAGGAACCTGAATGGAGGTCTTGGTTTGATGGTGTGGGGTGGGATTATGGTTGGTGGACGTACACCCCTGAATGTCTTTGACAGAGGAACTGTAACAGGTCAGGTGTATCGGGACGTCATGTCCGCTTTTTCAGGAGTGCAGTGGGTCCCACCTTCCTCCAGATGGATGATAACGCACGGCCCCACGGAGCTGCCATCGTGGAGGAGTACCTTGAAACAGAAGATATCAGGCGAATGGAGTGGCCTACCTGTTCTCCAGACCTTAGCCCCATCGAACACGTCTGGGATGCTCTCGGTCGACGTATCGCTGCACGTCTTCAAACCACTGCGACACTTCAGGAGCTCTGACAGACACTGGTGCAAGAATCGGAGACTATACCCCAGCATCTGCTCGAGCACCTGTTCCAGAATATGCCAACCCGTTGTGCGGGCTGTATACGTCTGTATGGTGATCATATCCCATATTGACGTCGGGGTACACGCGCAGGAAACTGTGGCGTTTTGTAGCACATGTGTTTCGGGACGGTTTTCTCAACTTATCACCGATACCGTGGACTTACAGGTCTGCGTCGTGTGTCTTCCCTATGTGCCTATGCTATTAGCGCCAGTTTTATGTAGTGCCACGTTGTGAGGCACCACATTCTGCAATAATCGTTAATTTATGAGCAAGAGTGTAGTTTAATATACAATGGTGTGAGAGAAGTCGCGCGGTACCATATGCACATATACAGATGGCGGTAGCATCGCGTACACAGGGTGTAAAAGGACAGTGCAATGGCAAGATGACTCATGTGAAAAGGTTTCAGACGGTCCGAAGAAGGGAACTAACATACTTTGAGCGCGGAATGGTAGTTGGAGCTAAGGCATAGGACATCCCATTTCGCAAGGCGAAATTCCGAGATCCACATTGTCAAGAGAGTACCGAGAATACCAAATTTCAGGCATTACCTATCACCAAAGACAGCGCAGCGGCGTTTGCGTAGAGTTTTCAGTGCTAAGAGACTAGTAAAACAGCGTGAAATAATCGCAGAAATAATTGTGGGACCAACGACGAACGTATCCGTTAGGACAACGCGGGGAAGTTTGGCGTTAATGGCCTATGGCAGCAGACGACCGACAGGAGTGCCTTTCCTCACAGCACCAGACCGTCTCTCCCGGGCTGTTGACCGGATCAGTTGGACCCTAGACGACTGGAAAGCCGTTGCCTGGTCAGCTGAGGCCGGATTTCATTTGGTAACAGGTGATGGTAGTGTTCGAGTCTGGCGGAGAGTCTACTAAACTAGGGACCCGACTTATCCACAAGGCATTGTGAAAGCTAGTGGTGGCTCCATAATGGCCTCGACTGTGCTTACGAGGTCTCGCGGTCGCGTTCTCGCTTCCCGAGCACGGGGTCCCCAGTTCGATTCCCGATTCATCATCATCATCATCATCCAACAGAACCGATTGGAAATGGCTATGTTCGGCTACTTGGAGAGCATTTGCAGCCATTCATGGACTTCACGTAGTCAGACAAAGATGTCTTGTCTTTGGGCCACAATCATTCGCGATTGGCTGGAAGAACATTGTGGACAATTCGAGCGACCGATTTGGCCATCCAGATGGTCTGACATGAAGCCCATCGAACATTTATTGGACATAATCGAGAGGTCAATTCACGCACAAAATCCTGCGCCTCCAACACCTTCGCAGTTATAGTAGGCTATAGAGACAGCATGGCCAATATTTCTGCAGGGGACCTCCAGTGCCTTGATGAGTCCATGCCACGTCGATTTGCTGCTACACGCCGTGCAGGACGTGGTCTGACAGGCCATTAGGAAGTATCACAATAACTCACAATTGTGATAGTTTCTCAGTTTTGGTTACTGACAATAACTTGATACCAGTGCCTATGACCCTGGACTCGCATTCGGGAGGACGACGGTTCAATCCCGCGTCCGGCCATCCTGATTTAGGTGTTTCGTGATTTCCCTAAATCACTCCAGGCAAATGCCGGGATGGTTCCTCTGAAAGGGCACGGCCGACTTCCTTCCCAATCCTTCCCTAATCCGATGAGACCGATGACCACGCTGTCTGGTCTCCTTCCCCAAACCAACCAACCAACCAACCAGTGCCTATGAGTTTAATTAGTACACCACAGCACGGAAGATGATCACTATGTGATTGAAAATCGATTTCGCTATTAATAAACCATCAATATTACGGCCAACGCTGACCTTCCTTTTAATTTAACTATAGGAGTTGACATCCTGACACTGACCCGCAAATGTAACTATGGAAGAAAGAGAAGGACCACTCGGTAAAGTCCCCTCCCAAATGTGGATTGCCGGACGCCCCGTGGCTGCGATCAGCCGTCCTTCAACAATATGAATCTCGTGTCTCGCAAACCTCGTCGTCTCGTTCAGTGATCGTCCGTCGTGTAATCGAGAGCACACCAGGAAGTCTGCCCGTGCAGTGCGGCTATCTGGCGCTGCCCCGTTTCCGCCGGCCAGTTTCTCTCAGTAGTTTACGGCGGTGACGACGGGCTGTTACGTTCGGCGCCGTCAGTGCGTAAGTGCAGCGGCGCGCCGGCGGACTTCCGGGAAGCGTTGAGCGCAGTCTGCGAAGACGGACGGCGTCTGTGACCCGGGCACCGGCAGCGGCAGCGGCCGGTGCAGCGGGCAGACTGCCCGGCGCGGCGAGATGCGCCCATTACGCACACTTACGGCGGCACTTGGAGCGCCCGGATGCGCACAGCTGCGCCTCGTCGCGCGTAACGGTGGCTGCACCGAACGATTTGGAGCCGGCGCAGGTGACGTCCGAAGCCCGTTAGCCGACGGGACACTGTTTCGCAGCAGTAAGCAGACGTCAACCACCGCAGCGAGTTCATGACCGTTCTGCGCCCTTGCCAAATACGAGGTGCATTCAAGTTCTAACGCCTCCGATTTTTTTTCTCCGGACTGGAAAGAGATACAAACATGCGCATTGTTTTAAAATGAGGCCGCGTTCATTGTCAATACGTCCCAGAGATGGCAGCACCGTACGACAGATGGAATTTTACCGCCAGCGGCGAGAATCAGAACTGTTTGAAATACTTAAAACGGCGACGTTTTCCTTACTTGAACAGCGTGCAATCATTCGTTTTCTGAATTTGCGTGGTGTGAAACCAATTGAAATTCATCGACAGTTGAAGCAGACATGTGGTGATGGAGTTATGGATGTGTCTAAAGTGCGTTCGTGGGTGCGACAGTTTAATGAAGGCAGAACATCGTGTGACAACAAACCGAAACAACCTCGGCCTCGCACAGGCCGGTCTGACGACATGATCGAGAAAGTGGAGAGAATTGTTTTGGGGGATCGCCGAATGATTGTTGAACAGATCGCCTACAGTGTTGGCATTTCTGTGCGTTCTGTGCACACAATCCTGCATGACGACCTGAAAATGCGAAAAGTGTCATCGAGGTGGGTGCCACGAATGCTGACGGACGACCACATGGCTGCCCGTGTGGCATGTTGCCAAGCAATGTTGACACGCAACGACAGCACGAATGGGGCTTTCTTTTCGTCGGTTGTCACAATGGATGAGACGTGGATGCCATTTTTCAATCCAGAAACAAAGCGCCAGTCAGCTCAATGGAAGCACACAGATTCACCGCCACCAAAAAAATTTCGGGTAACCGCCAGTGCTGAAAAAATGATGGTGTCCATGTTCTGGGACAACGAGGCCGTAATCCTTACCCATTGCGTTCCAAAGGGCACTACGGTAACAGGTGCATCCTACGAAAATGTTTTGAAGAACAAATTCCTTCCTGCACTGCAACAAAAACGCCCGGGAAGGGCTGCGCGTGTGCTGTTTCACCGAGACAACGCACCCGCACATCGAGCTAACGTTAAGCAACAGTTTCTTCGTGATAACAACTTTGAAGTGATTCCTCATGCTCTCTACTCACCTGACCTGGCTCCTAGTGATTTTTGGCTTTTTCCAACAATGAAAGACACCCTCCGTGGCCGCACATTCACCAGCCGTGCTGCTATTGCCTCAGCGATTTTCCAGTGGTCAAAACAGACTCCTAAAGAAGCCTTCGCCGCTGCCATGGAATCATGGCGTCAGCGTTGTGAAAAATGTGTACGTCTGCAGGGCTATTACGTCGAGAAGTAACGCCAGTTTCATCGATTTCGGGTGAGTAGTTAATTAGAAAAAAAATCTGAGACCTTAGAACTCGAATGCACCTTGTACTGAAGTCTCGAGGCAGTAGGTAATTTTCCAGGCTCGGGCATAAGGCCTGGCCATGGGGTTCAAAATCCATGGACTGTGCGGCTTTGCCCGCATCTCGTGGTCGTGCGGTAGCGTTCTCGCTTCCCACGCCCGGGTTCGATTCCCGGCGGGGTCAGGGATTTTCTCTGCCTCGTGATGGCTGGGTGTTGTGTGCTGTCCTTAGGTTAGTTAGGTTTAAGTAGTTCTAAGTTCTAGGGGACTGATGACCATAGATGTTAAGTCCCATGTGCTCAGAGCCATTTGAACCATTTTTGACTGTGCGGCTTGTCCCGGCGGAGGTTCGAGTCCTCCCTCGGGCATGGGTGTGTGTGTGTGTGTGTGTGTGTGTGTGTGTGTGTGTTTTTGTCGGTAGGATAATTTAGGTTAAGTAGTGTGTAAGCTTAGGAACTTATGACCTTCGCAGTTAAGTCCCATAAGATTTCACACACATTTGAACATTTTTGGGGTTCAAAATCACCCCCACTCCCCCTACCAATACCACCAAAAAGTGGTGTGCCATACTACATTAACCCCTTCAGCCCTTCTGGCTACAGTTTTGTACATTAACTTTTACTGTGCCTTAGATGTAACAGAAGTATTTTTACCAGTGGAAACATGAGGTACACAATTGTAAATGTTCAACCTTTTCATCATGCACAAGTGCTGCCAAATGTTGGGCACCACTTTCAAAATATCAGCAAGTCAATGTAGGAGTGCACAGCAGCTTGTGACATTGCTTGTGACTGCACGTGGGTGTGGTTGTTTTGTAAGTAGGCTGTTTAGGTTATCATGTTGGTAACGTCACCCAAAGCTCTGTATGAAAATCACTCGCTGTGCTGCGTGCAGTCTGTGGCTGGTTGGCATTGTTGGAATATTCGCCATTGTAGTGTTGGGCAGTTGGATGTGAACAGCGCGTAGCGTTGCGCAGTTGGAGGTGAGCCGCCAGCAGTGGTGGATGTGGGGAGTGAAATGGCAGAAGTTTGAGAGCGGACGATCTGGACGTGTGTCCATCAGAAACAGTAAATTTGTAATATTGCATATCATGAACTGAATTTTATATGACGACTGTTGAATATTATTAAGGTAAATACATTGTTTGATCTCTATCAAAACCTTTCATTTGCGGACTATGCCTATCAGTAGTTAGTGACTTCAGTAGTTAGAATCCTTTATGTAGTTGGCAGTAGTGGCTCTCGCTGTATTGTAGTAGTTCGAGTAACGAAGATTTTTTAGAGGTAAGTGATTCATGAAAGGTATAGGCCATTCTTTTGTAGGGAATTTTGAAAGTCAGATTGCGTTGCGCTAAAAATATTGTGTGTCAGTTTAGTGTTGATCAGAATAGGTACGGAGCGAAATGTCTGAGTGCGTTCAGTTCTGCTCAGCTGTTTGAAAATCAAATAATGTAAGAGGATTATCAGCACTGTCTTTCATAAATTTTTCTAAGGGGACGTTTCAGTTTATCTGTATTCAACTGTATAATTGCAAATTGTTATTGTTATTTTGCCCAGTAATTATTGAATGATCGTTTTACTATTTATTACAATAGAGAATATTTGGTAATTATTTTAGTCCATAAAATAAAGACGACTGTATAAAGTACATTTTGCAAAAGAGTGCATATATTTGTATAAATCTTGCATCTAAAATCACTAAAAAATCTCGTAAGAGTATTACCACATAAATAAAAATTTTCCTTGCTCCAGAAAAAATTGTGGTCTGAAAGAGCTAATATAATTTCTACTGTCACATTATTCATGTACCTCATGTATATGTTGTTGCCTGCTTATGGCTTAGTATTTACACAATACCATATAAGTAACATTCATAAAAACTGGCCATCACATTTTCCCAATTTACTTGTAATTAATGCTCACTGAATATGGTATGTTCACAATGTAACGTTTATTCTTTGTAATATAAATACTTGTAATGTTACCTTGATTCTTTGGAAAAAAAAATTCACTGTCGATTTAAAGCAATGTATATATTGTAATACAAGAACTTCTTTGGCACTGCTTTACACCAAAACACAGCTGCCTGCTAAGTCACACTTTATTGCAACTATACTTGATTCAAAATTTCAGAGAGCCATATGATGTTAATATAATTGTTACTGTAATATTCGTTTTATCTTACCTCTATGTTACTTCCTGTATATAGCACAGTATTTACATAATACCATGTAAGAAGCATTCACAAAGCTGGTTACTACATCTGTAAACTTCACCTGTAATATTATATGCTCATAATGTAAGGTCTATCTTTGTGTTTTAATTTTCATTATGTTATGTCTATTCTTTAAAAACAGCCATACTGTGAAATCAAAGCAACCTGTATATGGCAATATCTCTGAGAGAGATCAACTGTGACACTGTTGTGTTTGTAAAATTGCAATCTTTGTGTCAACTTCACATGTGGTTCAAAATAGCTCTGAGCACTATGGGACTCAACTGCTATGGTCATAAGTCCCCTAGAACTTAGAACTACTTAAACCTAACTAACCTAAGGACAGCACACGACACCCAGCCATCACGAGGCAGAGAAAATCCCTGACCCCGCCGGGAATCGAACCCGGGAACCCGGGCGTGGGAAGCGAGAACGCTACCGCACGACCACGAGATGCGGGCTTCACATGTGGCAAATACTTTTTAGAGTGTGTGTGTGTGTGTGTGTGTGTGTGTTGCTTTGCACAGTATGGTGTCATATAAGAGGTGCATATATCTTGAAACATTTGAAAACTACAATCCTGCAACTTCGCAACAAAATTGCGCGGAATTTTCGATCTAAGTACTATAACCACTTAACCTCACATATTTGTTTACTCTGTATTTCATCGTTTGGAGGTTAGTTATGTTCACATAGGGCTGTTTTCTACCGTAGGGCACCAACACACCAAGAATATTTCGCTACAGTGGAAGAATAAAAATCGAAAAATTGACAATTGTGTAAAGTGTACCTTGGAAATCATGTGAACAGCCGTCTGATGATGAACTTGTCAGTTCGAAACCGGTTACGGCGTTGTTTACTTAAATAAATAGCAGTACTAATAACGGCTGGTTGCTGTCTTCTTCTTTGTAAGAATCAACCTACATTAATACCATTTTATATTTTCACATATATACCCATTTCCAAATCTCACCGCTAAGTTTTGAAGAATAAACCAGCATCAAAACCGAGAGCCTCGATAACGACAACGAATTCTATAAAATTACGAGCTAGTTTAAAACGGTTTACTTTTCAGCTTCCTGCACAGGGTCCGGTAGGAAGACTTCCGGTGTTTTAAAAAGTAAGTACAAACAAATGAACGAAGACACAGCGAAAATACTTTTATTTGTGAACAACAAGTACTATGTCATTAGCTTGTTGCAAACATTACGTCCAGCAAATGGCATCAGCCATTGTTGTCACATTGACGAAGCGTTTCCCGAAAGTTCTCCACGCTTCTTCGTGTCATTTCCGGTCGAATGGTAGCCACTTTCTGGGTGACTGCCTCCGTAAGTGGTTGCAGGTGTTTGGTGCGGTGTTTGCACACTTGAGCCTGTAAGCGTTCCCACAGAAAAAAAAAAATTGCAAGGTGCTTAATTGGGTGCCTTTCCGGGCCAGGCGATGATGTCTCGTGAACATAGAAGACTTCCAGGAAACAACTCTCTCAAAATTTCGAGAGAATGCCAGGAAATGTGACCTCTGTCTGCCTCTTGTTGGAACCAGTCTTCTTCTCTTCATGGTCCCCAACAAACTGGTGTAACGTAGGCCTCTATCATGTGACAGTAGCAGTTCGAATTAACCATTACCGTAACGCCATCATCTTCGGAAAAAACGCGGATCCCAACACCAAACCGAACAACAGCGCTCAAACTGCCGAACGATGGCTGTGAAGCGGTCGTTGATGAAGTTCGAGGATTTTCTGCAGCCGAGTAGCGGAAATTTTGTTTCTTTACAGTACCTGACAAGTGGAACTGGGCCTTATCAGAAGAAATCAAAACACCGCCACCGGAAATGTTCTGAAGTATTTCCTCACACAGTTGTCGAGTTTCAAAAATTAGATCACTTGAGTCTTGGATAACCATCATTTTGTATCGGTGCTACGTGAAGATCGCCGTGCAGAATTATTCTTACACTCCCGTCCGGAAATCCCACAGCAGTTGCTTGCGTAAGTGCTGAAGGCTTTGGAGGTTGCTGGACGGACCATCTCACAGGCGCAAATTTTCCGAGATTGTTACAGGCTGACGTCAGCCAGAAGATTTTATTTTCAGTGCTGAACCTGGCGTTCTAAAGTCTATTTTCTATTAGGAACAGAATCACGTCGCTCAAGTTCGAACCGAATGCCAAATGTTCGCTGAGTAATAATCACATAGCCACTATTACGATTATACTACCCCACAACAAACCCACGAAGCTTACGTAACAAAGCCTTTGCGCCTACTGAAAATAGCAGATATCCCGCTTCCGATCGGGACTCCTTCCTCATCCCGACCACAAGTCACATCTCGAACTCTCCAAATACGGAAGGTCTTTCGCCGGGCCCTGTATTAGGGCCAGCCTACGTGGATGGGCTTACGACTTGACCCACAACTGTCCACGTGGATGGGCTCACAACCTCACCAGCAACTTTCTGGCTGGGTAGAGGGGTACATTCCCAGGGTGACCGTACCTGTTAATAACAAGTTCGACACAGTCCACGAGAAGCTCAGTAAGAGCAGAAGGAAAGGGACAGACATTCCCCGAAGAGACATACAGTAATAGACAAACTGACTGCCCGAATGTGGGTGGAAACGGCTGAAGGAGACAACACTCCCATCCAGAACGAATTTCCACTCTGCATCTGATTTGAAACATGCTGGTAGATTAAAACCACCGGACCGGTACTCGAACCGGAAGAGGCGAAAGTCCCGAATTCGAGTCTCGGTCAGGCATTCTGTTTTAATCTGCCAGAAAGTTTCAGCATTCCCGTCATTTATACACTGACGTGACAAGTCATTGAATACGTCCTAGTATCGTGTAGGACTTCCTTTTGCCGGGAGTAGAGCAGAAACTCGACGTGTAAAGGACTCAAGAAGCCGTTTGAAGTCCTCTGCAGAAATACTGCGCCATTCTATAGCCGTCCATAACTGCGAAAGTGTTGCCGGTGAAGGATTTTGTGCACGAACTGACTTCTCGATTATTTCCCCTAAGTGTTTGATACGATTCACCTCGGCGATCCGGAGGTAGGGAGCGTGGCCAAATTATTCGCTCGAATTGTCCAGAATGGTCTTAAATCCAGTCGCGAACAATTGTGGCCCGGTGACATGGCCAAAGTAATCCATAGAAATTCCCTTGTTGTTTGGTTCAAAACGGCTCTGAGCACTATGGGACTTAACTTCTAAAAAAATGGCTCTGAGCACTATGGGACTTAACTACTGAGGTCATCAGTCCCCTAGAACTTAGAACTACTTAAACCTAACTAACCTAAGGACATCACACACATCCATGCCCGAGGCAGGATTCGAACCTGCGACCGTAGCGGTCACGCGGTTCCAAACTGACGCGCTTAGAACCGCACGGCCACACCGGCCGGCATTTAACTTCTAAGGTCATCAATCCCCCAGAACTTAGAACTACTTAAACCTAACTAACCTAAGGACATCACACACATCCATGCCCGAGGCAGGATTCCAACCTGCGACTGCAGCGGTCACGCGGTTACAGACTGAAGCGCCTAGAACCGCTCGGCCACACTGGCCGGCTAAGTCCCATAGGGCTTAGAACAATTTGAATCATTTGATTTAATTACTTGGTTGTTATGTTATAGCTATGTACTAAGTACATACATAAATAATAATAATTATTGTTGTTATATAAAAACATTTTATATGTTTTAATTGAGGAAAGAATAGCTAAGTGCATGGCGCCAGTATGTACCATGGCGGGTTAACACCTCCGTTGTTCTGGATCAGTGGTCGTCAAACTATTTTGCTCAAGAGCCAGTACTGTTATTGTGGGTAGGCACCTCAGGTGGCACACGAACCGACCGTATTAATAGTTCATACCTAAGTAAATTTCTATGTAATGAGCCCCTAATAGACCAGCTATTGCAAAGATGTGGGAAGTGGCCATCGGCCTCAAAGTGAAATGAAATGAGCGTATGGCATTGTTGGCCGGGGGGCCCCATGCGGGGGAGTTCGGCCGCCGTATTGGAAGTCCTTTTTAGTTGCTGCCATTCGGCGACTTGCGGGTCAATGATGATGAAGGACACTGAACACCCAGTGCCCTGCCGTGATTCGAACCCGGGCCCACTGCGTGATAGGCGGAAGCGCTACCTCTACGCTACGGAGAAGGGACGGTCTCAATGTACTGATCGTTAGAAGTCGGCACTATTCGGAACATTTCGTGTTGGGTGCGTTAGAACGCCGTCAACCTCAGTGACACAAACAGGTGACACTATTATTGCCCGACGAAGTGTTGTCTTGTGAGACTATGATTAATAACATTACTTGTTTTTATATTTAAATGCAATATCCAATACGAGATACGATCAGAAATGATTGCTAAATGTTTTGAATGTCGTTTTTCTTCTAGTTATTGCGCTGTATTATAACAGCCGTAATTTAATGTCATGTATCCAGCTACGAATTTGTACCGTGTATGTGGATGAAAGTCTCCGTAATGCGCACTTACGAATTCTTGTTAATTCCGTTTGAAATTTATACCGTAGCGGCTGACAAGTACGAGTCGTACACGCCCGTGAGTTGTCAGCACTGAAAGAAACCAATAAAATATTCCCTCGTCCCACATCTTCTACCCCCGCAATGGCCGTGCTACGTATCCTCAGCCATTGAGGTAAACGGTCTACTTTACTTAACTCATGGCCAACTTCAGCAACGCTAATAAATAACTAAAACTTAAAAAGTATTACTGCCCCTCTAAGTTTTTTTTTTCTACTGAGAAAGAAAGCTACACTCTTAAGAAGCTCTTAACGTTAGTTGACGTTTTCCGATTCGGCTGTCACTAGATGCACTCATTTCCCCAATCACATCGTAACTGCAAAAGTAACACTGTTATATTTTCACGACTAAACCGTTCGTCCTGTTTCGATGAAATGTATGGAGAAAGCTTGAACCCTGGTGAAGTACATAGGCTAGTGTCTAGTACAAGATATTTATTGATTTGAAGAATATCAAGCGAATTTAGGAAAAATATTTACTCTTGAAAAAAGCTATTTACTCTTTTACTTCTGAACTTTACCATATTTGTGGAAATGCTTTTATTCAAAAAATGTTCAAATGTGTGTGAAATCTTATGGGACTTAACTGCTAAGGTCATCAGTCCCTAAGCTTACACACTACTTAACGTAAATTATCCTAAGGACAAACACACACACCCATGCCCGAGGGAGGACTCGAACCTGCGCCGGGACCAGCCGCACAGCACATGACTGCAGCGCCCCAGACCGCTCGGCTAATCCCGCGCGGCAAATGCTTTTATTGATCGATACGATCTACGTAATACAATTCAATGTAAAGAATACAATGCTTACACAAACCTCTACGTGTTTAATCCATACTTCCATACAAATATTATTAAATGCCATGTGATGGCACGTGAAGTTATTGTACGTAAAAACGCCTACATACAATTACTCAGCCCCACAATACACTGAGAACCGCAGGCAGCACGAACTTGGGTCGGGCCACATGCGTCGCGCGGACCGCAGTTTGAAGAACATTACTCTGGACTCTTTCTTTCTCCCGTTAAGTCACCAATTTTTCAATTTTACTCTCCGCTGGCCTTTCCACAACCACGTTTTGCTACGGCAACATGTAGCAGATTTTCTTCTAATAAGTTTGCTCTCCCGTTCTTTCTGCTTTCTCTATAGCCTATTTCCTCCTGATCATTTATTTTATTATAGACTTCCAGTATCATCTTTGCTGAAGTTCCGAAGATCAGCACTTCAGTTCCATTCAGCGTTTACGGTCCACTCGTACATTTTCCAGAATGTCCTCCTCACTTGCAATTCTTTATCAGATTTCACTAAAGCTCATTACAGAAACAACAGCCGGCCGTTGTGGCCGAGCAGTTCTAGGCGCCTCAGTCTGGAGCCGCGCAGCTGCTACGGTCGCAGGTTCGTATCCTGCCTCGGGCATGGATATGTGTGATGTCCTTATGTTAGTTAGGTTTACGTAGTTCTAAGTCTAGGGGACTGATGACCTCAGATGTTGAGTCCCATAGTGCTAACAGCCATTTGAACAGAAACAACGAGATTGCATATTTTTTGCCTCTCTTTCCGAGAATCTGAACACCTTCCACGTAAACATCGCCTGTTACTTAAAGAAAAAAATGCCATCGGTCTTTCAACAGGTTAACGCACGCTTCATGGTTTTCTATCTTCCGCTAATCTGTCCATCTCTACGTAGGTACTACATCCAAAAACCTGCACGACCCTCACATTCTAGCCTCTGTCTGTGCCCTGCTGGGCCTTCTAGCGAAGTTAACTAACACTGGGTTTCGTATCAGATGACGCACTGACTCATATATTCCATCTCTCTCTCTTCCTCTAAAATTTTTGTCCTGTACATTTCCCTGAAGTTCCATGGGAGATATTCCCTGGAGACTTAACACATGACTTTCACCTTGCTCCTTCTTTTAGTTAGTATTTTCCACGTATTCCACTCAGTGCCGATTCTGCGGAGAACGTTTGAAACGTTTCAAATCTCTACTTTTCCTTTCTTTGTCAAAGTCCACGATCCAGTATCATAACGCTGCGATCTAGACTTACATTATTATGAAAGTATTTTTCAAATTAATGTCTGTCTTTGACATTACTAGACTGCTTTCAGCGAAGGATCCTCTCTGACAATTGTAGTCTGAGTCATATGTCGTCCTTGCTACCTTCGCTACGGATTGCGGCCCAGGTAGCACAACGACTGACCTCAGTGTGCTACTTGGTCTCTGACTTTGATACTGAGTTAGTCGTTAGTCTCATTTCTGCAGCTCCCCAATACTTTCGTCTACGTTTGATTGAATCTTAGCCCGTAATCTGTGCTCAGTACACTGTTCATTCTACTGTTCCTCCATTTCACAGAGGATAGCAGTGCTATCGCCTAACTTACCACTCATGTCACATTATCAACATTTTATCACAACAAGACTAGAGGAAATTCCTATGTGTCGCACGAAAATAGTGAACTGTTCCCCCCCCCCCCCCCCACACACACACACACACAAAATCGTGGCCGGGCGAAATCTCTCACGAAATAAGCGTCAATCGTCAATTTTCCGTTGCCCAATAGTGCATATGATGCCGGTTTACGTTACCGCTGTTGGTGAATTACGCTTCGTCGCTAAATAGAACGCGTGCAAAAAATCTGTCATCATCACTTAATTTTTCTTGTGCCCAGTGGCAGAACTGTACACGACGTTCAAAGTCGTCGCCATGCAATTCCTGGTGCATAGAAATATGGTACGGGTGCAATCGATGTTAATGTAGCGTTCTCAACACCGACGTTTTTGAGATTCCCGAATCTCACGCAATTTGTCTGCTACAGATATGCGGATTAGCCGCGACAGCAGCTAAAACACCTACTTGGGCATCATCATTTGTTGCAGGTCGTGGTTGACGTTTCACATATGGCTGAACACTTCCTGTTTCCTTAAATAACGTAATTATCCGGCGAACGGTCCGGACACTTGGATGATGTCGTCCAGGATACCGAGCAGCATACATAGCACACGCCCGTTGGGCATTTTGATGACAATAGCCATACATCAACACGATATCGACCTTTCCCACAGTTGATAAACGGACCATTTTAACACGGATAATGTATCACGAAACAAATACCTCCGCACTGGCGGAATGTTACGTGAGACCACTTACTTATACGTTTGTGACTATTAAAGCGCCATCTATCAAAAAGCGAAAAAAGTGGTACAAATAAAACATTCATATTTCTTTACGTACTACACGAATATGTAATAAAAAATGGGGGATCCTATTTTAAAAAAACGCAGTTGATATCTGTTTGACCTATGGCAGCGCCATCTAGCGGGCCAACCATAGCGCCACCTGGTTTCCCCCTTCAAGCTATACGAGTTTCGTTCTTTGTAGTTTTTTCGTTTGATGCTTATTTCATAAGATATTTGGCCCGGTCACTATCAGTGGACCACCCTGTATATATATATATATATATATATATATATATATATATATATATATATATATTCGATGACCGATGTGGGCAGCGAAACTTCTCGTTGGTACTGAACCGCACCCAGCTCAGGATCACTAATTCTCTCAGCATATTTGCCGTAAATTCATCGCAAGACGGCCTCAGACTGAACCGCAGGGATCCAGTCACGACCACTGTGCCATACGACAACACACTGAAAACTATGTGGGCCGGCACCCGCTCAAGTTCGGCAGGTTGCTCGCTCTGCCAGACACAATGTGTGGTGGGGGAGGGTGGCCGGTCGACGCATTGTTATGCCGGCAGGTTGCCGACGAGTTCAGCAACCTCTGCCCGGGTCAGGGATATTCCCAGCAGGTGAGTCAAGCAGCAGGCGTACCTTTCGCCATTGTTTCGCGTATCCATGCGCGCAAAACGACCGCCGCGGCGCCCCGGGCTCCGACTGCCTGCCGCACCACTTCGTGCGGAGCGGGCAATTGCTGCGGCCGCCGGGTAGCTCTGGTAATAGCCAGCGGCCGGCACTCGAACCTCGCGACCGTGTAACGCCGGCGGTCGCTCGGCCTGTCAACTATACCAGGTGTGCCCGTAAAGTAACGGGGATGGTGCTGTCAGGGAGTAAGTACGCATCCGCCAGAGATAAACGACCAACAGCTGTTAGGCGTGAAGCGTTCACTGTCAAATGGGCATCTCTGGTGTTTGTAGAGGAATCAGTGAGGCCGTGACCTTTGTTTGTGTAAAAGATCTTATTCTGTTTTGACGGAAAAATAAGAGTAACAATAGAGAAGCGAACGGTTGTGAAGTTTCGCATGAAACTTGAAAAAAAAAACTGCTACTGAAACCCATCTTTTTTTAAGAACTGTATGGCGAAGACTGTTCTTCACGAAAGTGAGTTTCTGAGCGGTTAAATCGTTTCTAAGATGGCTGAGAAGTCGCTGAAGATGACTCACGCACAGGACGCCCCTCAACATAAAAAAATGGGTGAAAATATCGAAAAAAAATACGTAATACGATTCGATCTGACAGTTAAATCGATAGCTGAAACTGTAGGTTCAAATGGTTCAAATGGCTCTGAGCACTATGGGACTTAACTTCTGAAGTCATCAGTTCCCTAGAACTTAGAACTACTTAAACCTTACTAACCTAAGGACATCACACACATATCCATGCCCGAGGCAGGATTCGAACCTGCGACCGTAGCGGTTGCGCGGTTCCAGACTGTAGCGCCTAGAACCGCTCGGTCATCCCGGCCGGCCAAACGGTAGGAACTGACAAAGAATGCGTAAGTCAAATTTTACACACACAATTTAACTTGAGAGGACTGTGTGCGAAACTAGTGCTGCAAATTCTCACGATCGAACAAAAACAAGCTCGTGAAAATATTTGTACAGACACTTTGAATGCCACTGAAAATTATCCTAATTTCTTCGAAACAATGGTAACATGTGACGAACCTTGAATTTTCACTTATGATCCAGAAACTAAGCGGCAGTCCATCCATACGAAGGGTCCAACTTCACGGAGAACGAAAAGAGCTCAAAATAGTAAATGGATGTTCAAAGCAATGATGATTTTTTTTTTACGTTCATGGAATTGTGTATCTTCATTGGATCCAAGAAGATCAAACTATTAATCAACATTACTACTTTGCGGTCTTTGTTCAACTCGATGACAAAATAAGAAATAAACAACCCGAATTGTGGAACAACATGTCATTGGCTCTGGAGCTAAACGATGCACCGGCTAAAGAAACATTAATAGAAGAGAGGTCCGAAAAGCTGTTGAAATGTCCAAGAATGTATGTAATTTAAATAGGAAGGATGGCTATAGGCTTCCGGCATCGTGGCTCCCCTCCATCAAGGAAGTGAATATGCGGCCGCGGTGTGCGAGCGACATAAACAACGCGCTGCACGTCACCTCGGCCGACAATAATATTTTGAGTAAACATTCCCCCTCTCTTGTTCTGTCCGTTTAGAATCTAGTCAGTGATGACGGCAAACCAATAGCAGTAGCAGGAATTTCAACCAATAACCATTCTACACGTACATCTACATGGATACTCCGCAAATCACATTGAAGTGCCCGGCAGACGGTTCATCGAACCACCTCCACGATAATTCTCTCTTATTCCAATCTCGTACAGCGCGCGGAAAGACCGAAAACCTATATCTTTTCGTACGAGGTCTGATTCCCCTTATTTTATCGTGGTGATCGTTTCTCCCTATGTAGGTCGGTGTCAACAAAATATTTTCGCATTCGGTTGGTGACTGGAATATCGTGAGAAGATTCCGTCGCATCGGAAAACGTCTTTCTTTTAATGATGTCCACCCCAAATCCTGTATCATTTCAGTGACACTCTCTGCCATATTTCACGATGATACAAAACGCGCTGCCTTTCTTTGAACTTTTTCGAAGTACTCCGTCAGTCCTATCTGGTAAAGATCCCACACCGCGCAGCAGTATTCTAAAAGAGGACGGACAAGCGTAGTGTAGGTAGTTTCCTCAGTAGATCTGTCACACTTTCCAAGTGTCCCGTTAGTAAAACGCAGTCTTTAGTTAGCCTTCCCCACAACATTTTCTGTGTGTTCCTTCCTAAATTGGAATTGGAATTTATAAGTATTTAGTTGAATTTACGGCCTTTAGATTTGACTGATTTATCGTGTAACCTTTTCTAGGTTAAGTGTGGAATAGGGCCTTTCTATCCAATGACGATGGGCCACCAATAGTATCCACAAAAGTTTAGCCAATGACGCCCCTTCTTTTGCATCAGCGCTCGAATATTAGCCTACGACGATGGCCCGCCAATGGTAGCCACAAGAACTTTGAGTAGTACCCCCACTTCTCTAGCACAAATGCGGGAAACTCCCCTTTTATAAGAGAACGAGGCACTGGTCTCAGACAGTGTTCTAGCAGTATTGGACACCGAACGATCCTGAAGAAGATCCCAGAAGAGGGGCCGCAACGTCGATTACGGTGGAGGACGCGGCCTAACAACCCAGAAGATTTTAACTTTCATGATAACGGCCCCGAAAGTCTGCAGACTTACATCATGCCGCATTGTCTGTTAAGAGGTTAACGGTATGCCGATGTTATATCACCCACCTTATTCGCTTGACCTTGCACCATGTGACTATCTTTTCCCCAAGATCAAATCTATTAAGAAGAACAACATTTCAGTCCGCTGAAGCTGTGAAAGAAAACACGGCTCGCGTCATCAGAGAGTGCACAGAGGAAGACTTCCAGGACTGTTTGCATCAATAGAAAATTCGCAGAGTGCGTTGTAGGGATAGAGGTGAACGGTATACTGTGACAATAACTAAATATGCATACTTCTGAAATAAATTTTTTTACAACGGTAGTCCCATTATTTTATAGCCACACTTCGTAGTCTTAGGCTTGACAGCTGCGAGGACCACAGGTACAGATGGTCATTACCGGGTGTGATTGTGCACAGAGATGGCGATTAAAATTACAGCAGCGTGAAGGCGGCAAGCAACGAACGCCATATTAACTTTTTAAGTGTTCTACGGGCTGGGACGTGGGAATCATTAGCATTTCAGCGCAACCGCACAAAGCTGTTATGAGTAACGCCATCTATATTCCGGACTTAAGGAATGATAGCGAAGAGGGTTTCTCATTCAGAAATCGCACTTAAATGCAGTTTGTTTCTGATAAGAACGTATTACGAGTCGTATAAGAAGGATAAGGTGCTACTAGCAAGTGATGGAATTCGATAGCGGCATGATCGTGGTCTATCAAGCGAACCGTTTATCGTCTGGTGATATTTCTGCTCGTTTCGATCAGGCACCCACGACTCTCATGCTAATATTGCGATGGCCGTCAGGCATTAAAGATGTTGAATCCCAAAGCAATACTGAGGAGCGAGTAAACCTGTGCGCATTTTGGACGATACTGCAGTCGCAGTATCCAGAAAGGCCAAGGAAGACGTCATGATACACTAGATATGGAGAGGAGACAAATGAGGTCAGCGACCACTAAAAGGTCAGTTTGGAAGTAGTCATATTTATTTATTTATTATGCAGGAATTATATGCCTAGCAATACTTTCACAGGACTAACTGAGTTTCTTTAGCTATGATAAGCGCTTTAAACGCTTTTATGGTAAAACCTAGCGCGCAGAGCATACTATACACTGCCGTGACAATACTCTTGGGATACCTCTAAATATCATATCGGATCGCCTTTCGCCCGATTGAGCGCAGCAGTTCCGACGTGGCATAGACTCAAGGATTCGTTGGAATTCTCCTGCACAAATATTGAGCCATGCCGCAGCTACACCCATCCATAATTGGGAAAGTTTTGCCGGTGCAGGATTTTGTGTACGAACTCATCTCTCGGCTATGTCCCATACATTTTCGATGGGATTCACGTCGAGCGGTCTATGTGGCCAAATCATTCGCTCGAATTGTCCAGAATGTCCTTCAAAGCAATCGCGCAGAACTATGCCCTGGTAGCATGAAGCATTGTCCTATGATCATGAAGCCCATGAATGGCTGCAGATGGCCTCCACGTAGCCGAACCACATCTGGTCAACGATCGGTTCAGTTGGACAACAGGACCCAGTCCATTCCATGTACATACAGCCCACAGCACTAGTGAGCCACTAACAGCTTGCGCAATGCCTTGTTGACAACTTGGGTCCATGACATCGTGGGGTCTGCGCCACATTCGAACCCTACCATCAGCTCTTATCAACAGAATTATCTGACGAGACCAAGGTTTTTCCCCGTCTAGGAACGAACTGATAATGTCACGCGCTCACGCTCGCTGCAGGCTATGTGCCGTTAACAAAGGCTCTCGCGTCGGTCGTCAGCTGCTATACCTCATTAACGCCAAATTTCGCCACATTGTCGTAACGGAAACGTCTGTCGCACACCCGACATTGGTTGCTGCGATTATTTCAACCAACTAGCTTGTCTGCTAGCACTGACAATTCTACCAGACGTCTGTGCTCTCGGTCGTTAAGTAAAGGCCGTCGGCCACTACGTTGTCCGTGGTGAGAGGTACTGCCTGAGATTTTGTATTCTCGGCACACTATTGACACTATGGAGCTCGGAATATTGAATTACCAACGCTTTCCGAAATGGAATGTCCCATGCATCTAGCACTGTCTAACATTCCGCGATCAAAGTCTGTTAATTCCCGTCATGCGGCCATAATCAGGTCGGGAACCATTTTTCATCAATCACCTGAGTTCAAACGACAGCTCCACCAATGCGCTGCGCTTGTATACCTTGTGTACGTGATATTACCGCCAGACTAAACTCACTGAAAATTAACATAAGACAAGATATCAAAAGTAAAACTTTTCTTTCATCGATATCGAGACAATATAAGTATCAAAAACTACTTACGTAAGTTTTATTTACGGATTTTGTGTCTAACTAAAAGTACGCTGCTTTGGTTTGTAAAATTTATCGCAGCGTCACAGAGACTAATCGCTACAAGTCAAGTCAGCGATATATTTGATTACTTACATTAGGTGTCTTATTTTTCTTTTATGATAATCAATCTGACTGCTTTTGCTTTTTATCTTTTTGCAAAAAAAAGCACTTGATTTTGTAATATTTATATCCAATGAGAAAATCTTTGATTTTCAATTAATTCTCTTTAAATTATAGATTTCTTTCTCTTTTAAATTAGATTGTCGCAACGTACCCAAAAAACTTCACGTTTAAGTTATTGCAGTCACGACTACCTAGAGTATAAATTTATTATCTTTGCTTTCGCTGGAAAAGAAATCTTTCAAGCTATTATTTTTCAGTTTTGATTAATAAAACGTCATTGAAGGACAATTTACTTTAACTGTAAGTCAGACTGACTAAGAATGAGATGGTCACTGGTTAGATCTCCGGCTACTTCTAGGCTTTTTTTAAACTTTCCAGTAGGGTAGGAAGTGAAACATTCATTACTACGCGTGTGGTAGTAAACGTGTTAAGTAATAGAATCCAGTAATTGAGTGGCTGTAGGAGGATACAGCATTGCTTGGACAGAATTTCTGTTTGCTGCCAATCCGGAATCCGCTTAAGTGGATGTCAGTACAGAGATCGGAGGGCCATACACTTCGGTGTTTAGATCATACTTCTGGTTTGTGGCAAGTTTGCCTACCCACCACGAGGCTAAGAGATCTGATACGGCCTCTGTTAATAGACCTGAAGTCTTAGGATGCGGGCACGACGGACCGATTAAAGCCGATGCTCTCGCTGCTGTCTTTACGGTGGCCGGACGGCAGTCACGTGGCCTGGCAGGCAGGGGGACGCAGCTGCGTGCGTGCAGGCGTGCTTGTCGGCGTGCGTGAGTGCGTGAGGCACGCAGGCTCGCAGTCAGCGGCAGACGCCCGGGCTGCGCGACCCCGCAAGAATGCCACGCGACAGCTGACACGCGCGCTTCTGCCGCGCCGGGGGGCTGAAGCCGCTCCTAGCCGAGCGGGCGTCTCGTATTAACACGCCCTAGTGACAAGAGCGTGAAGACGAACGTGTAAAGAGCGTGTCGGCTCACGTCCGACATGGAGTACAGCTGTACCTCGTCTGGAGTTGATACGTCATGCTGGTGATTCGGTTCGGAAGTAGATTGCAGCAGCTTCTCGGGTACCGGTCGCGCAGTTCCGGTTGATTAACAGAGCTCGAATAAAGTACAGATAGCAAGGGCGTATCGACGGCAAATGAACACCGACAACAACAGATCAGGTATACACGCCGACGTCTCAAGCTGAAGTTGAAGAGACAGAGAAAGCTTACCAGGATTTTGAAAGGGTAATAGAGTACGTAAAGGGAGATGACTAATAGGCATGGGGGACTGGAATGCGTTTGTATGGGAAGGAGTAGAAGAAAAGGTCAAAGGAGAATATGCGACTGGGACAAGTAATGAGAGAGGAGGAAGACTAATTGAGTTCTGTAATAAATTTCTGATAGTAATAGCGAATACTCCGTTTCACTTAGATTACATCAGAGTCAGATAGATTCCGAAATCGGATACTGGATTGTAAGGAGTACCCAGGAGCAAATATAGACTCAGATGGCAATATAGTAGTGATGAAGAGTAGGCTGAAGTTTGAGACATTAGTCAGGAAGAATCAATACGCAAAGAAGTGGGATGCCGAAGTACTAAGGAATGACGGGATACCTTTTGAAGTTCTCTAAGGCTATAGATACAGCAATAAAGAATTGCTCAGTAGGCCGTACAGTTTGAGAGGGAAGGACATAGGAGTACGTAGAGGACGCCCCTGCAGCTTTTTAGATGGGAAGACTTTGCCCCCCACTGACGTCCATTTCTGCTCACATGAGCGGGCCGGTGTGGCCGAGCGGTTCTAGGCGCTTCAGTCTGGAACTGCGCGACTGATACGGTCGCAGGTTCGAATCCTGCCTCGGGCATCGATGAGTGTGATGTCCTTAGGTTAGTTAGGTATAAGTAGTAGTTCTAGGGGATGACCTCAGATGTTAAATCCCATAGTGATTAGAGCCATTTGAACCATTTTACAACACTCTGCATGCACGGAGCGCTAGTTGGCGTCCCCTCCAGAAACAACGAAGGTGAACGAGAGTTTTAATTTGTCGCACCCCAGACCATAAGCCTGAGGTGGATCCACTGTGTCTTGAACGAATGCACTCTACGAAGCAGCGCTCCCCTGGTCTACGTCAAACGCGCTAACGACTATCACTTGCGTGCAGGCAGAATCTGCTTTCACTGCTGAAGACCATAGAGCACCATTCCATCTTCCAGATGATCCTCTTACGGCACCAGTCGAGCCCTGCACGTCGATGCTGTGGCATGAGAAGAAGAGGTCTACTTGCCCGTAGTACCATTACTAGCAACCGGTTCACAACGGTTCGTATTGACACGGCTGGGCTCACAAGCTCTCTTATCAGTGTTGCTGTAGATGTACAATCTGCCACTGCTGCCCCTACAATACGACAATCCCGATCGGCGTCTGTGCTCCACCGATGACCAGACCATCGTCTACGGGTGTGAGAATGTTCACGTGGCCACTGATACCAGCTGCACCGTTGCAGAACCGACGCAGCAAGTCCAACGTGTGGCAGTTTTCCGAAAAGATTGTCCCGCCACTCGGAAGGCCACATTTGACTTCTACCTTGCTCAGTTGGCTGTAGGAAGCCCGAGTCGTTTCCGTGGCACAGTTGCCTGCTTGCTTCACGTGTCCGGACCACACAGAGCCTTCTGGCTGTGAGCACTCCCTGTTGGAGTGTTAACACAGATGGCGCTCTGCTACCTAGGCGGACGACGCTGAAACCATGGTCTGTAAATCTACACTCATGCTCATAAATTAAGAATAATGCTAATACATGGTGAAACAACGCTCTGGTGTGCGGCTTGCGGGTTTAAATCACCTCAGGGTATCTCCATGCGGTGCATTTGACCTGCGGACGTCGCACGGTGGCGCCTGCAGCAGTTTACATACGCAGAGGTGTGTTGGTGCATGTCAGAGTACGGTGCGGCGAGTAAGTGTGCAGACGTGCTAATGGTGACTGTGTGTTGAAAATGGCTCAAAGAACACATATTGATGACGTTATGAGGGGTAGAATACTAGGGCTACTGGAGGCTGGTCAAACACACCAGGTCTTAGCACGCACCCTCCGTGTGCCAAAAAGTGTGATCCCAAGATTATGGCAATGATTCCAGCAGACAGGAAACGCGTCCAGGCGCTACAGTACGGGACGTCCACAGCGTACAACACCACAAGAAGACCGATATCTCACCATGAGTGCCCGCAGACGGACACGGAGTACTGCAGGTAGCCTTGCTCGGGACCTTACTGCAGCCACTGGAACAGTTGTCTCCAGACACACAGTCTGACCTGCAAGATGCATACCACTGACCCCTGGTCACAGGAGAGCCCGTAAAGCCTGGTGTCAAGAACACAACACATGGTCACTGGAACAGTGGTCCCAGGTTATGTTCACGGACGAGTCCAGGTATAGTCTGAACAGTGATTCTCGCCGGGGTTTCTTCTGTCGTGAACCAGGAACAAGATACCATCCACTTAATGTCCTTGAAAGGGACCTATATGGAGGTCGTGGTTTGATGGTGTGGGGTGGGATTATGATTGGTGCACGTACACGCCTGCACGTCTTTGACCGAGGAACTGTAACAGGTGAGGTGTATCGGGACGTCATTTTGCACCAGTATGTCCGCATTTTCAGGGGTGCAGTGGGTCCCACCTTCCTCCTGATGGATGATAACGCACGGCCCCACCGAGCTGCCATTGTGGAGGAGTACCTTGAAACAGAAGATATCAGGCGAATGGAGTGGCCTGCGTGTTCTCCAGACCTAAACCCCATCGAGCATGTCTCGGATGCTCTCGGTCGACGTATCGCTGCATGTCTTCGAACACATACGACTCTTCAGGAGCTCCTACAGGCACTGGTGCAAGAATGGGAGGCTGTACCCCAGCAGCTGCTCGACCAGAGTATGCCAACCCGTTGTGCGGCCTGTGTAGGTGAAGTTCAAATGGCTCTGAGCACTATGGGACTCAGACATCTTAGGTCATAAGTCCCCTAGAACTTAGAACTACTTAAACCTAACTAACCTAAGGACATCACACACACCCATGCCCGAGGCAGGATTCGAACCTGCGACCGTAGCAGTCCCGCGGTTCCGGACTGCAGCGCCAGAACCGCTAGACCACCGCTGCCGGCGTGTAGGTGTGCATATCCTATATTGATGTCAGGGTACATGCGCAGGAAACAGTGGCGTTTTGTAGTATATATGTTTAGGGGCGGTTTTCTCAACTTATCACCGATACCGTGGACATGCAGATCTGTGTCGTGTGTGTTCCCTATGTGCCTATGCTATTAGCGCCAGTTTTGTGTAGTGCCACGTTGTGTGGCACCACATTCTGCAATTATCCTTAATTTCTGAGCATGAGTGTACTATCCCCCAGGTGGCATGTGCCGTCATCGGATCAAAACTGAGGCCCTTCCAGGCGTACTATTTTTTTCCGGCTCTATAATATCGCAGGGCTGTCCTGAAGCTCTGATATCGGTAGTCAGGCAGCAGCCCTCGCGATTGTGTGACGGGACGCTTGACTTCTTTGGGATGGAGCCGTGGTTGCCTCTTTGCAGCTGAGCACTTCCAGTTGATCTCACTGTTCACATCACAGTTTTAACTTCATAATAGCTCTCTGAAAGTTCCCAGACTCCAGCCAACATTTCTAAGCTCTTAGGAAATTTAATTCGCGAACAACACTCAAACAAAAAAATGGTTCAAAAGGCTCTGAGCACTATGGGACTCAAGTGCTGAGGTCATTAGTCCCCTAGAACTTAGAACTAGTTAAACCTAACTAACCTAAGGACATCACAAACATCCATGCCCGAGGCAGGATTCGAACCTGCGACCGTAGCGGTCTTGCGGTTCCAGACTGCAGCGCCTTTAACCGCACGGCCACTTCGGCCGGCAACACTCAAACATTTGACGGTATTCACACCTAGTAAGAACACTTTTCAGCTGCTCCATAAGTTCCCTACATTATCTCTGAAGGAATTAAGCTGTAGTCAGAAACTTAATACGGCACTTCTTGCATATAGAGAGTCCGTGTAAACGGCTGAAGCATTTTGTACCTTGTGTGAGTTTAAAAGTACTCACAGCATCATCGAGTAACCCAACCGATCCCAAATTAGCTCACTGATTATGATCGGTGGATCGCCAGTAGCTACTGTGATATGGGATATAAGATCTGATTTCAAGTCATTTGAAGTTAAACTGAAGCCTACCAGGTATATCGAACGAAATTAGGAACAGTATCTCCGTGTCCGAAGCGAATTCTAAGCTGGGGTTAATATACTCGAGGCAATCTTACGCTGCATTAAACTAGTGAGGAGAACCGTCTTAAATGCCGTTGAAATATTTCTCATGAAGAGACCATCTGACTAATATCGGCGAAAGTGTAACTCCTTACATTTTATTAGAGCTTTTAAACGTTCCAGGCACTTTGCTTCGCTACTACTACTGTGGGGTTGTGCATTAGCCAAAATTTTATTGCTCGAAAATGTTGTCACGCTGTAAGAAGTAATGGTAATGGGCAAAGAATACATTGTTGTGTGACCAAAGCAAGGCCGCATTCTCTGGACACCGTTTAGCAATTGATTTGACGCGCACCGCCGTAACGAGCTCCAGGTGGAAACCACAATTAGGAGTATGGTGATACTGAAAAGCTACTGAACACGATGAGATTCTTAAAGAGAAACACAAGAGAAAGCGCAAATTAACTTTCAGAAACGTTGTGGCAAATATCGATGAAGATTTTTATTTCATCTGGGAAAGAGGTAGTAATTTCTGTAGTTAAGTGGCCACTTAGCAGATTTGTTACAAATACTTGTCCAGCGGAATTACCATGAAACAAACGGTGCGCGAGCTCCACTCCACCACGGTCAAAGGGCTGGTGTTTAGTGGACGGGTGTATGGCCTATGAAATCTTCTGATGAGACTACACATAGGGCCTACACTGTGACAGCGATTGTTATACTTTCTGCATTGAGAAGCAAACGGATAAAGTGGTTGATAAAATGTGTAGCCACTTACTGTGTACCCATAGACCACGAGAAGGCTCTGACAGGTTCAAACGAAACTTATTGTGGGAAGCAGTAGAAAACGCAGAAATCCCAGCGTAATAAAGACGGGGCAACATCACAAGTCGTTCGCCCAGTGAAAGATCTACTTAATGCAGCCTTCCATGAACGTATTCTCTCCAGAGGTTTTGCAGATGCGTGACCTGCAAGATCGCCTGGTGTAAGTACATGTGACTTTTGGATCTGGAGTATCTAAAACAAACGCGTTTACAAGCGGCACATTCGGCCTCTAGCTGATCTGAAGGTCAGCATACAGGAACACGTTTCTCTAATTCAAGCTGAACTGCTGCGAGCGACTGGGTCATCTCGTTTCACGGTTCACAACCTCGTCGACGTCTGGACAAAGGTAGTTAATAATGAAATCAACATTATGCCTTGACCTTTCCTGGCCACGTCCAGTTTCTGATACATTACATATGGAAACATTTCTTGTACCTGTACCTGGTGGTCAAAACTGGAACTAATTTTTTCCAGCATAAATCTGTTCCGCATTAGAACATCTACCAAGTTTCGCTGCCATACGATAATTACAGCCCACACTGAACTTATGAGAGTAGCTTCACCTTAATTATATCCAGGTGATTTTTTTTCCTCATTCCGATTCAGTGCCTCCTCATTTTTTATTCTACACCTCTAACCATAAGTTTTCTTTTGCAGCACCGCATTTTAGTAACTTCTTTTCATGTCCGAGCTGTCTATCATCCAATTTTCACTCTTTTACAAGGCTACCACACGGCAGACAAATACCTTCAAAAGAGAGTTCGTAATTCTTAAGTTTGCAATTTCTTCTTGGTTTCCCTTACTGCTTGATCAATACACAAATTTAGTAACAACGGACAAAGACTGTAATCCTGTCTCACTCCCTTCTCAGAAAATCAAAGACACGAAATAAATTTTATAGAATAATGTGGACCGAAATTAGACAGTCTGTGAGGCTCAGTGCTAAATAAAGCAACAGCGTCAAATCTTCTGCAGTACATGCTCCATAACGCACATCGGAGAAATTACACGACCTTTGAATAAAAAGTTAAACAGCGCGGTTCTATGCAAGGTGAAGATGGCTGATGGCGCGCATGTACCGATCGGTATGGGTGGGTTTTCTATAGACGCTTTGCCCAAAGCATCCGTTTCGTTTGCAGTGGACGAGGACGTCGAGGAAGGACAATGCATTGTGTGTATTTCTACCTCCGTGGCCAACTGTGGTTGAAGCTGTCGAGGCCTCCGAGAACTCAGCCACAACAATCTGTATCTGCACGTCATTACCCGGAACAGAAACGCACTGTCTCACAAACAATGCCGTATCGTGTAAGAATGATCGGTTATGATAACCTGCCCCACGAACTGAGCCACCTACGCAAGGTCTTCTGGAACAACAGCTGGAACATTCATTAAGTAAATCAAGGGATTTCAAGCAATACTCGCAATAATACGACCGACGAGAAGCAGGAAAAGAAACTTGCTTCATTGCTGTTCTGTGGATTCCTGTTGGTCAAGATAAGCCGACTGCTTAAAAAAAAAACACGAGATAAAATCGATCTTGACGCCTCTGACAAAAATCCATCAATTATTGAGACCAGTTAAAGACGCCTGCAGTCTAAGAACACCTGGGCTCCACAAGATACCTTGTGAGTGTTGCCAGTCTTACATCGGACAAACAGTATGCACTGCAGAACAATGCAGGAAGGAACATGAGAGCCGGCCGGAGTGGCCGAGCGGTTAAAGGCGCTACAGTCTGGAACCGCACGACCGCTACGGTCGCAGGTTCGAATCCTGCCTCGGGCATTGATGTGTGTGATGTCCTTAGGTTAGTTAGGTTTAAGTCGTTCTAAGTTCTAGGGGACTTATGACCACAGCAGTTGAGTCCCATAGTGCTCAGAGCCATTTGAACCATTTGAACATGAGAGAAATGTGCTTTAGATGAGCATGCATTAGAAAACGAGCATGGGGTAATATTTGAGGAAACATGGCTCGCATTAACGGCTTCCGGGACAGTGTAATAAAAGAGGCCATTGAAATAAAAATCACCGATAACGCCCTAAATGTGCTGGCATAAGCTGTCGCTAGCAAACTGATCAGCAAAGATGTAGCAAGAAGATCGATGGTAGGCACAGGATCAAGCACACATATCAGGAGAGAGGTCAAAGACAGACTCACAAGCAACACGCCGCAACGCCCTCTCGAGCGCAAGTATTTAGATCGCTGCCGCGGACTGGAGGGGCTCGGTCACTAGTTCCGCCAGTAACTCTGCCACTCAGTCACTCCAAGTTGGCGTCTGTCAGCACATTGCAACCAGATTAGTGTTCATAGCGGGACTTGTACTTCTCCAGCATTGAGGCTAACGTGGATTATTGTTTGGAGAGTTTGTACCACAACACATGGACTCTTTTAAAAGTCAGTAGATTCCTTTTTATGTAAAGAAAGACCTCTCTTAATACGTGTGTGCAGATGTTTTGTAGAAAGACGATACTGGTCACCAAACAACATCCTCTCCCTTGATTCCCACGGTACAAGACTCTACAGTGGCCACACTAAGTAGAGACTGTGGCCTGCAGCTCCTCATGGCGTGGGTTCCAGCAGTCCGCGCGGCTGAAGCGGGCACATCCAACACTGAGTCGACGTATCCCCATATATTGCGATGCCGTGAGCACCAGTGAGGTCCTAGCTGGCAGCTAGTGCACATAAGGGGTGTACCAGCAATCCACTGGCAGTCATACGACTTGACAATAGCCAAGGAGTGCGTGGTCGAAAGCTCGGGAAATTTTAATCACTTGACGCGTCTTTAAACCCGGGAACTTGTTATTTAATGTTACCGCCGAGAGACTCTTCATTCTCACATGCAAGCTCTTTGGATGCGGTCGGGTGACACTGCCACCCCACCGTCGCTATATTGTGTGATTGCTGAGACTGATTTAACAGCGTGTTTACAGCCTCTGAGGATGTCTTCATCACTAGGAGAAAAATGTTGTTGTTGTTGTTGTTGTTGTGGTCTTCAGTCCTGAGACTGGTTTGATGCAGCTCTCCATGCTACTCTATCCTGTGTAAGCTTCTTCATCTCCCAGTACCTACTGTAACCCACATCTTTCTGAATCTGTTTGGTGTATTCATCTCTTGGTCTCCCTCTACGATTTTTACCCTCCACGCTGCCCTCCAATACTAAATTGGTGATCCCTTGATGCCTTAGAATTTGCCCTACGAACCGATCCCTTCTCCTAGTCAAGTTGTGCCACAAATTTTTCTTCTCTCCAATTCTATTCAATACCTCCTCCTTAGTTATGTGATCTACCCATCTAATCTTCAGCATTCTTCTGTAGCGCCACATTTCGAAAGCTTCTATTCTCTTCTTGTCTAAACTATTTATCACCGACGTTTCACTTCTATACATGGCTACACTCCATACAAATACTTTCAGAAACGACTTCCTAACACTTAAATCTATACTCGATGTTAACAAATTTCTCTTCTTCAGAAACTTTTTTCCTTGCCATTGCCAGTCTACATTTTATATCTCCTCTACTTCAACCATCATCAGTTATTTCGCTCCCCAAATAGCAAAACTCATTTACTACTTTAAGCCTCTCATTTCCTAATCTAATGCCCTCAGCATCACCCGATTTAATTCGACTGCATTCCATTATCCTCGTTTTGCTTCTGTTGATGTTTATCTTATATCCTCCTTTCAAGACCCTGTCCACTCCGTTCAGCTACTCTTCAAGGTCCTTTGCTGTCTCTGCCAGAATTACAGAGTCATCGGCGATCCTCAAAGTTTTTATTTCTTCTCCGTGGATTGTAATACCTACTACGAATTTTTCTTTCGTTTCCTTTACTGCTTGCTCAATATACAGATTGAATAACATCGAGGAGAGGCTACAACCCTGTCTCACTCCCATCCCAACCACTGCTTCCCTTTCATGCCCCTCGACTCTTATAACTGCGATCGGCTTTGTGTACAAATTGTAAATAACCTTTCGCTCCCTGTATTTTACCCCTGCCACCTTCAGGACTTTAAAGAGAGTATTCTAGTCAACATTGTCAAAAGCTTTCTCTAACTCTACAAATGCTAGAAACGTAGGTTTGCCTTTCCTTAATCTATTTTCTAAGGTAAGTCGTAGGGTCAGTATTGCCTCACATGTTCCAACATTTCTACGGAATCCAAACTGATCTTCCCCGAGGTCGGCTTACACCAGTTTTTCCATTCGTCTGAGAGAGAAATATTAGACACATAAGCAGGTTTTAGAGCACGGTCTAGTAACACTGAAACCAATCTCTCTAGGATGTGACAGGCCCGTCTCTCTCCTGATTATTTCAGTGATGCTGTGGCACATGGACTGGGAGTACACGGTCCGGTCAGCTGGCGACCTTCCGGCAGTGAAGTAGCCCTTCGCTGGCCGTCACGTCACGTCACGACGTGACAACAGCGCAGGCTGTGTGACCAATTCCAGACCGACATTAGCGCCAGGGGGCCGCCGGTGTTACACCACCTGCCGGCCGGTGCTTCGTTTGCGGCAATGAGACGCAGGAATGCCCGACGCCGTGGCCGTCCATCAGCAGCCTACAAATCGCCACGGACTTCTTATGGGTGAGGGTTTCTTCTCATTCTGTTCGCTTGCTGAGCTGGGGAAGTTCCTCTCTGCGTGCTGTGATTACAGTCTTCGCCATGCCTATGGGCGCGGTACGTCCGGTGCTGACTGTTCTCAGATTCCTCAATCACTAATGCTTTTACATTACATTACATAAACACTTGTTCTATAGATAATGAATAAGACATTTCGTAACGATGTGGAAGATGTCAGTTAAACATATTTTCTCTGCTATATATACAGGGTGATTCAAAAAGAATACCACAACTTTAGGAATTTAAAACTCTGCAACGACAAAAGGCAGAGCTAAGCACTATCTGTCGGCGAATTAAGGGAGCTATAAAGTTTCATTTAGTTGTACATTTGTTCGCTTGAGGCGCTGTTGACTAGGTGTCAGCGTCAGTTGATGCTAAGATGGCGACCGCTCAACAGAAAGCTTTTTGTGTTATTGAGTACGGCAGAAGTGAATCGACGACAGTTGTTCAGCGTGCATTTCGAACGAAGTATGGTGTTAAACCTCCTGATAGGTGGTGTATTAAACGTTGGTATAAACAGTTTACAGAGAATGGGTGTTTGTGCAAAGGGAAAGTTCTGGACGGCCGAGAACGAGTGATGAAAATGTAGCACGCATCCATCAAGCATTTGTTCGCAGCCCAGGAAAATCGACTCGCAGAGCTAGCAGAGAGCTGCAAATTCCACAATCAACTGTATGGAGAGTCCTACGAAAAAGGTTAGTTATGAAACCTTATCGTCTGAAATTGGTTCAAGCACCTGAACGTCAACTACTCGAGGCGATGGATCGGCCGCCAGGCAGCCCGTGACAGAGCACTTCATCACTGGCCTCCAAGAAGCCCTGATCTTACCCCCTGCGATTTTTTCTTATGGGGGTATGTTAAGAATATGGTGTTTCGGCCACCTCTCCCAGCCACCATTGATGATTTGAAACGAGAAATAACAGCAGCTATCCAAACTGTTACGCCTGATATGCTACAGAGAGTGTGGAACGAGTTGGAGTATCGGGTTGATATTGGTCGAGTGTCTGGAGGGGGCCATATTGAACATCTCTGGACTTGTTTTTGAGTGGAAAAAAAAACCTTTATAAATACTCTTTGTAATGATGTATAACAGAAGGTTATATTATGTTTCTTTCATTAAATACACATTTTTAAAGTTGTGGTATTCTTTTTGAATCACCCTCTATAATATCTAAACATTGATCTATTGAGTAGTAGTAGTTGTCATTCAGAAATTCTTTTAATTTGTTTTTAAATGCTGATTGCGCATCTTTCAGACTTTTAATGCTACAGGGTGGCGCACGAAATGTGTTACCAATTGTTTCTTTCACAATTTACGACGCACGTTAGATATCCCGCTGGGATCTCTACAGCAGTACCAGCACAGCTTGGAAAAACATATGAGTTACGAAATGACGTGTAATTCACGATACTGCCGCTAGGAGACTAGTAAGCAAAATGGCTCACAATGGGAAGACTGACGACACAGCAACGATCGGCAATTGTGTTACTTTTTCATGAAACGAAAAGCCTTGTTGTGACTCAGAGGCGTTTTCGGCAACAGTTTAACACACGGTGGGTCCCTTGCAAGAAGACCATCCACAGGTTGTACGATAAATTTGTACAGGAAGGAACAGTATTGGAAGCGAAGCGACCTCAGCCTAAAGCCGTCGGCACACGGACCGTGCTCTCGAACGTTAACGTTGAGCGTGCCAAGTTCAACGTGCTGCTGAACGCTCAGGAACGATGCGACTTGTGCATACGGTACGTGGGCCCCAGCGTGGTATACGCGATCGCAACGCACTCCAGCGACAGTCTGATGTTTCTAGTTCGTAAATTACACTGTTTACTCAACGGGCGCGCGTAAAATTCCCACGTTAGCTCTATTAAAACGCACATTTCTTCCATCGTCCACGTAAAGGAAAGTACCATGTCTGATCAATAAGGACACAGGCTTATAAAAGTTCCATTACAAACAGCGCGGTACAAATTTGGAGTACTTCTCCGCATAAGATAAATATTGTTTCATCATTCCCACATTTTAGTAAGACCCCAAGGTCAGTCTTACTTTATCAATGTTCCTACCCAGTAGCAGACTCTTTGCAACATCTCAATTACGAAGCGTAAAAGAAAAAGGAGCAAGTAGCGCAAGCTGCCCTGTAGATTAAGCCAATCCAACGTAGTCACCCCTCAAAAAAAGGTGAACTTAAATTTACATAACATCAAATATTATAGCGTATACTTATATTAAACTAATAATAAAGTCTAAGAACCTAATAAAAACGCGAATTTTAGGAAAAAAAAGTTGGAAGTGTTAAAACGTGAACCACCGCCCCAACAAAATCTCATCCGTAGACAGCGACGCTACTCACTGCTCTAAACCAACAGCTCCCTGCGTGTCAATAACTATAGTCTGCCCGCATCTCGTGGTCGTGCGGTAGCGTTCTCGCTTCCCACGCCCGGGTTCCCGGGTTCGATTCCCGGCGGGGTCAGGGATTTTCTCTGCCTCGTGATGGCTGGGTGTTGTGTGCTGTCCTTAGGTTAGTTAGGTTTAAGTAGTTCTAGGTTCTAGGGGACTGATGACCATAGATGTTAAGTCCCATAGTGCTCAGAGCAAACTACAGGGTTATTACAAATGATTGAAGCGATTTCACAGCTCTATAATAACTTTATTATTTGAGATATTTTCACAATACTTTGCACACACATACAAAAACTCAAAAAGTTTTTTTAGGCATTCACAAATGTTCGATATGTGCCCCTTTAGTCATTCGGCAGACATCAAGCCGATAATCAAGTTCCTCCCACACTCTGCGCAGCATGTCCCCATCAATGAGTTCGAAAGCATCGTTGATGCGAGCTCGCAGTTCTGGCACGTTTCTTGGTAGAGGAGGTTTAAACACTGAATCTTTCACATAACCCCACAGAAAGAAATCGCATGGGGTTAAGTCGGGAGAGCGTGGAGGCCATGACATGAATTGCTGATCATGATCTCCACCACGACAGATCCATCGGTTTTCCAATCTCCTGTTTAAGAAATTCCGAACATCATGATGGAAGTGCGGTGGAGCACCATCCTGTTGAAAGATGAAGTCGGCGCTGTCGGTCTCCAGTTCTGGCATTAGCCAATTTTCCGCGGGCTACGCGTGAAACTTGCCCGCACGCGTTCAACCGTTTCTTCGCTCACTGCAGGCCGACCCGTTGATTTACCCTTACAGAGGCATCCAGAAGCTTTAAACTGCGGATACCATCGCGGAATGGAGTTAGCAGTTGGTGGATCTTTGTTGAACTTCGTCCTGAAGTGTCGTTGCACTGTTATGACTGACTGATGTGAGTGCATTTCAAGCACGACATACGCTTTCTCGGCTCCTGTCGCCATTTTGTCTCACTGCGCTCTCGAGCGCTCTGACGACAGAAACCTGAAGTGCGGCTTCAGCCGAACAAAACTTTATGAGCTTTTCTACGTATCTGTAGTGTGTCGTGACCATATGTCAATGAATGGAGCTACAGTGAATTTATGAAATCGCTTCAATCATTTGTAATAGCCCTGTATAGTCTCTTACGCCTTGCTAATAACGTTAATCGTACATAATTGAAATTTAACTACAACAAATTGTACCAAGAACAATGCCGATCGAGGAGCTACTCGACCGAATAGTAGCGGCTTCGGTGAAGAATACCAACATAACGACTGGCAGAGCGGTGTGCTGACCCCACGCCCCTCCTATCCACATTCTCCACTGAGGATGACACGGCGGTCGGATGGTCCCGGCAGGCCATTCGTGGCCTGAAGACGGAGTGCTTTTACAAAGATTGGCAAGTTGTTTAAAATGTTCAGAAATGTATAATTGTGCACTTCACAAAAGGAAAAAAGAAACAAAAAAACTTAGCATCCTATGATATCAGTGAGTCACAACAGCAATCCAGAAACTGATACAAATACCTGGGTATAATCCTTTGTAGGAACATGAAATGGAATAGTCACATAGGTACAGTCGTGCGTAAAACAGTTAGCAGACTTACGTATAGTGGTAGAATGGAACATGGGGGATCATTTCGTGGTACGAAAAGTACTCTGCGCCACATACAATCGGATGGCTTGATTTAGATGTAGATATAGGAGACTGCTTACAAACTCGCCTCGAATACTGCTCAAAAGTGTGGAACTTGTACGGTGCGAATCTGACTGGGGATAGTGAACATATACAGAGAAGAGCAGCACTAACGGTCACAGGTTTGATTGACCTATGGGATAGATTTTAACTGAACTGGCAGACGCTTGAAGATAGACGTAAACTATCCCGAGAAAGCCTACTTACGAGGGCAGTTCAATAAGTAATGCAACACATTTTTTTCTCAGCCAATTTTGGTTGAAAAAACCGGAAATTTCTTGTGGAATATTTTCACACAATCCCGCTTCGTCTCGTATAGTTTCATTGACTTCCGACAGGTGGCAGCGCTGTACGGAGCTGTTAAAATGGCGTCTGTAATGGATGTGCGTTGCAAACAACGGGCAGTGATCGAGTTTCTTTTGGCGAAAAACCAGGGCATCTCAGATATTCATAGGCGCTTGCAGAATGTCTACGGTGATCTGGCAGTGGACAAAAGCACAGTGAGTCGTTGGGCAAAGCGTGTGTCATCATCGCCGCAAGGTCAAGCAAGACTGTCTGATCTCCCGCGTGCGGGCCCGCCGTGCACAGCTGTGACTCCTGCAATGGCGGAGCGTGCGAACACACTCGTTCGAGATGATCGACGGATCACCATCAAACAACTCAGTGCTCAACTTGACATCTCTGTTGGTAGTGCTGTCACAATTGTTCACCAGTTGGGATATTCAAAGGTTTGTTCCCGCTGGGTCCCTCGTTGTCTAACCGAACACCATAAAGAGCAAACGAGAACCATCTGTGCGGAATTGCTTGCTCGTCATGTGGCTGCGGGTGACAGGCGATGAAACATCGGTTCATCACTTCGAACCTGAAACAAAACGGCAATCAATGCAGTGGCGCCACACCCACTCCCCTACCAAGAAAAAGTTTAAAGCCATACCCTCAGCCGGTAAAGTCATGGTTACAGTCTTCTGGGACGCTGAAGGGTTTATTCTGTTCGATGTCCTTCCCCATGGTCAAACGATCAACTCTGAAGTGTATTGTGCTACTCTTCAGAAATTGAAGAAACGACTTCAGCGTGTTCGTAGGCACAAAAATCTGAACGAACTTCTCCTTCTTCATGACAACGCAAGACCTCACACAAGTCTTCGCACCCGAGAGGAGCTCACAAAACTTCAGTGGACTGTTCTTCCTCATGCACCCTACAGCCCCGATCTCGCACCGTCGGATTTCCATATGTTTGGCCCAATGAAGGACGCAATCCGTGGGAGGCACTACGCGGATGATGAAGTTATTGATGCAGTACGACGTTGGCTCCGACATCGACCAGTGGAATGGTACCGTGCAGGCATACAGGCCCTGATTTCAAGGTGGCGTAAGGCCGTAGCATTGAATGGAGATTACGTTGAAAAATAGTGTTGTGTAGCTAAAAGATTGGGGAATAACCTGGTGTATTTCAATGCTGAATAAAACAACCCCTGTTTCAGAAAAAAATGTGTTGCATTACTTATTGAACTGCCCTCGTACATAGTTTCAGGAAACGACATTGAATGACGACTCGAGGAATATACTACAACCCCCTACACATGGCTCCCATCGGGAGCCTGATGACAAGGTCAGACTAATTACAACTCGCAAGAAGGCTTTCAGACAGACATTCTTCCCGCGCTCCATGGAACGGGAAAACACCATAATAATTGGTATAATGGGATGTACCCTCTATCACAAACTTCACCGTGGTTTGCAATGGATGCAGATTTACACTGGTCAGCCAGAACAGTATGACCGCTGCCCACTGTAAGGTTGGATGCTTCCCGGTGGCGTTGCGGGAACGCAACGCAGTAAGAAAAGTGTGTAAGCCGAGCAGAGTCGTACGGTGGGTTACCGCAGAGCAGATACGCTCGGCAAATGGAGAACACTGAGAAAAGCGACTTTCCCAAAGAGCAGATTACTATTACGCAGAGCCCGTGAACGAGTATCTCGAAAACTGGGAAGATGGTCGAATGTTCACATGGCACCGTCGTGAGGAACAACAGAAAATGTTAGGAGGACAGTGAAACTAAGACTAGGCGTTAAGTGGTTGGGGTATGGAGGCTTGTCTGCTCTGCAAAGTAGGATAGATGGCGATCTGTGACACCTCCGCGAAAGATCGCAATGCCGGTGGACGCACACGCGTTTCGGAGCTCACCATTCAGGACATGTAGTTGAACAAGGGGCTCCACAGCAGACGACACTTGCGTGTCCACATACTGACCCAACGACGTCGTCAGTTACGATTTTACTGGCCTCTATATCATCGAGATTGGACTGTGTATCACTGGAAACGTGTCGGCTCGTCGGATGAATCACGTTCTTGCTATACCAGGTCGATGGCCTACTCCACAAAATCAAATGGTCCAAATGGCTCTGAGCACTTTGGGACTTGACACCTGAGGTCATCAGTCCCCCTAGAACTTAGAACTACTTAAACCTAACTAACATAAGGAAATCACACACATCCATGCCCGAGGCAGGATTCGAACCTGTGACCGTAGGGTATACACCACATATGCTGTCATCCAGGCGCACCTGCATGGGACATGTGGTATTTATCTTAGACACCATGTCGGCTGTGGACCACCTGCATCCCTTCGTGCTTGATGTCTTTCCTGGCGATGCTATCTTTTAGCACTGTAATTTTCTGTGTCTCGAAGCGAGAATCGTGCTACAGTGGTTTGAGGAGCATGACAGTGAAATAACGTTAACGGCCTGGCCACCAAATTCGCCTGATGTGAATCCGATGGTTTCCATCTGCCCTCTCTATCCAGCGCCATCACCACGAGACAAATGACCAGGCAGTTATTTACGGGAATTACATGACTTGGGCGTAGGCACCCGGTACCACATAGCTCCACAAATCTACATACGAACTGCAGAGTCGATGACACGCAGAATCGGTTATATACTGCGTTACAAAGACGTTCCAGGGAGCTATTAATCAGGTGGTCATAAAGTTTCGGCTCGTCAGTGTAGATAAGTGTACCATTTACGAAAAGTGTGAGGTCACAATTAATATCGTCTGCCAAGTCCTTAATATGCGACAGTAACAACGCCGGAAGTTATTTCAGCAACTGTCGATGACTCTCCACCATAGGTAACACGCTGCGTCGTCGTTACCAGGAAATCACCGGTCCAGTGAAAAATTTATTTCGACACCCGCATATGTGTGATTGTCACAATATATGAGACAGCTACACTTCACAATGTCTTTGATAAGAAACTCGCGATTGTACTACGAGGAAATTACGGCACTGACAACGGATTCGATTATTTCTTGATTCGCAGAAGTCAGTATCGTCGCAGATAGGGCAGCACGAATGTTGATAAGTTTATCTGACCGACGGGGAAACGTCACAGAGATACTGCAAAACATGCACTGGCTGGTGAAGACGGGCGCCAAATATCCCGCGAAGGCCTGCTTACAAAAATATTGGACACTTTCCTGATGCTCCTCAAAATGTTGTTAATTTGATCACGTACCGGCTATTCGTCTTCTCGCCTCATCGTCAGCTGACAACTGAATGTTGACCACAGATGTAATTACGAGTGAGTTACAGGATAATACTGGTACAGACCGTGAATAAATGGATGACATGCAAAATTTTTACAAAAGGTATCACTTTATGTTGTGCAGATAATTTAACTATTTAAATTTAAGTTTCATTTACAAAAGTTAGATTGCAATAGTACACTGAATTTTATTTTTTGTCTTTCGTTAAATTTTTATTATCTCTCCTTAACAAAAAAAAGTAATATTCTCCATTTTACACTCCCTGTATCTCACCATTTTATGTCTCAAGTCTATCAATAATAAGTGGCACATTTTATATGTGGTTTGCGACATTCACCTAATGATGGCCGAAGAAGCCGAAATCCGCTTCGTGACGGATTATAAGAAGGGTTAGGTTCGACAACTTGTCGACAGCGAAAGGACCGCAGTATTCTTCAGGTTCCTTTTTCAATATGCTCTAAACAGAACAGACAAAATCGGTGGTAAACCCTACACTTTCAAATCCAAACCGAACAGTTTTCTTAATAACTTTTGTTGTTTTGTCCAGGGGTCCCTAAGAGTGTCGAACATTTCACAGTGCTTTGTTGACTAACTTATACATAGTACCTGCAGATAGAGCCTTCGCTGTCCTCTGTTATCTTTTTTGTTCGTTATTTTCAAATAATTAACCTTCCGGATAATTTTATACGGTCCAGCTTCTGCTACCACCTGCTGATCTTTCCGCATCTACGTAACTACCACAACCAACACTCTCTATAATTCTAGCCTTTGTCTCACCTGTTATTTTTCCCTTCTACTACTCTTTCCAGCGCCAACTCAAATATTCCTGGATGGCAAAGAAAACGTCGTACTAACTTGTGTCACCTCCTTGTAAGATTCTCTTGTCACTTCTTTTACTGCACGTTATTTTTAGTACTACTTCGTTTCGTATTTTATCCGTCTACCCAGTTTTTAACGTTCTTCAGCAGCCCCATATTGTGAATACTTCCAATTCCTTTTCTCCGGATTTCCAATGTTCCACGTTTCACTTCATACAGTGACGTGCTCCAGTCGCACACTTTCATGGAACTCGCTCCTCAATTCCAAATCAATATCTGATACCAGTAAATCACTTTTACTGAAGAAAGTTACCTTTATCTGTGCCTATAAATTGCTGATATATTTCTTGCTTCAGCCGTTCTGTGTAATCTTGCACATACATACAAAGTGCGTGACTTCGAACTCTCGAAACCGTAAGAAAATGTGGTTGGTCAACAAATCACTCATCCCAAAGACATTTGTATGGCATATTCGAATGCAAACCTGCGCTTCATAACGCAAGAGACATTTAAAGGCTCTCGTATTCAAGATCTAAGACAGGAACTTCAAGCAACGCGAAGAAACGAGGTATTGATATGATAGGATTTGAGAGACATATTTTCACAGTGCTTAGTTAACTAACTTATACATAGTACCTGCAGACAGAGCCTTCGCTGTCCTCTGTTCACTTTTTTGTTCGTTAGATCGATCTAGAATACTGCTACATTTCTCTCCGCTTAAAATAATTATGCTATCTTAACAGCAAACTTTTTCTACAATGTGGAAAACCGCAAGCAAAGTTACATGAGCGTCATTTCGCCGCCAGACTTCGCTCTATGGTATAGAGTGAACTTTCTGAACCTAAGTACAAGCCTGTGTTACAATAGCGTGGCAAAAGACGGGTTATGACACTGACGGCCGGCCGGTGTGGCCGTGCGGTTCTAGTCGCTTCAGTCTGGAACAGCGCGACCCCTACGGACGCAGGTTCGAATCCTCCCTCGGGCATGGATGTGTGTCATGTCCTTAGGTTTAAGTAGTTCTAAGTTCTAGGGGACTGATGACCTCAGATGTTAAGTCCCATAGTGCTCAGAGCCATTTGAACCATTTTTTTTTTTTTTTTTTTTTTTGACACTGACATACCAACACCTTCGTTTGAAAAGCTAATTAATCTAACGTTTGATACTGGATTCTTTTAATGCGATGTTGAGCGTAAAAAAAAGTTTGTTTAGTTAGATGTGCATGTTCTGTTTCACTCTGCTTTGCTCACTTCACTAAAATTTTACATGTGCACTTTGAAGACCGAATAGCTCTGCGACACTATCAGGTCAGTAGAAAGTTTTTGTTGTTCCGAGGGCACAGCTAGTTTAAGCCAAGAGAAATATAGGCGTCAGTCATGACATTGAAATGTGTGTGTTTTTGGTCCTATCATATCGATATTTTCTTTGTTCACATAACCAAAGTTCCTTTCTTAGATCTAGAATAGGTGATTATTCAAATGGCTGTCGAGGTAAGATGCGTAATCACAATTTCGTGTTCTGAGCATTCGAAGTCACGAACCACCTTTGCTAGAATAACACTACCGTGTTGTCCCCAATTTTCATACCAAGCAAGTCGTTGCTCATCTATGTCCTACACTCCTCATCTTCGTCTTCGCTTTCTTCATCCTTGGGTTACATAATGTGCTAATTACGTTTTTCATTCCTTCCAGAAGATCTTCTAAGTATTCCTTACATACTATCGCAAGTTTCTCATTGCCCTTCTTATCCAGATGATGTCTGTATGTATGTACGGAGTGGGTTTAGGTCAGATAATTACACGAAACATTAGAAATAATGCACACGATTCGGTAGGAACGACTGAAGAGAAAGTGCGCAGCATTATTACAGGCAGAGGCAGCTGCTGAGAAGACGGAGTTGGAGCACCGTCAGACGGAGGCCGTGGCTGAACAAATATTGAGACAACGGGACGCGGTGAGGCACTGGAGGGGAAAGGGGAAGGGAGGGGGGAGGCGATCGAGGGGAAGGGGCGGCTGGCACCTCTGGGAGGCATCTCTGCTGCCATTTGGCTTCCCCAGCGCTCAATCAGCATGCAGACACGTCTTCATGGAACCTGTGGAAGGTGTCGCTTGCCGACAAGTGTGTGCCCGCTGCCGCGTCTTTGTTCGCGGCTCTAGCGTCCTTTAGTCCCACCGGCTCCTGCACTGTTGGCGGTAACATGTGTGCTATCGAGCTGCGGTATGTTTCTATGACAAAACGATTACTGTACTTTTCAAGTACTATTGCATCGATATGTTTTCGGAAGCGGCATGTGGCCATCTTTCCACGAACTTTATGATCTCGACATCTATTGAGATAGATGTTAAACAGTAATAAAGACACTGTGGTAACATCCAGAGATCGCCGCCCCACATCAAAGTCGACAACACATATCGATAACACAAATGTCAGTGTGGCTCCGTTGCAAACCGCATCGACAAATCGGGGGGGGGGGGGGGGGGGGCTCCTGAAGACGTCTCTCATCTCAGCCCAGCTGCGCCCTTGCACTATGCAAGAGCTCTCTCCAGTTCGAGACCTCAGTCAACATAATCGTCTAGGACCAACGAGTAGGCAAATTTGTAGATGGGCTTGTCCTATTGTCAATGTTCAACACTGTACACCAAGAGAACAGTTTGTTAAATAATGTATCAGATTGAGATTTTCACTCTGCAGCGGAGTGTGCGCTGATATGAAACTTCCTGGCAGATTAAAACTGTGTGCCGGACCGAGACTCGAACTCGGGACCTTTGCATTTCGCGGGCAAGTGTTCTACCATCTGAGCTACCCTAGTACCACTCACGCCCCGTCCTCACAGCTATACTTCTGCCAGTACCTCGTCTCCTACCTTCCAAACTTTACAGAAGCTCACCTGCAAACCTTTTTCTGATGGAGGACTTCGAAAAAAGTTTAAAACAGGGTATCTCGTTTTGTACTAACGCGAATCAGGACAGTGTCACGCGTATGATACGCGAGTTAGGGTGGCAGTCATTAAAACAAAGGCGTTTATCGTCGCGTCGAGACCTTTTCACGAAATTTCGGCTACTAACTTTGCTGACTCACCTACATAGGAAGAAAATACCATCGTAATAAAAAAGAAAATTTACATCTCTCATTGCAAGATTTTGATGTTCCTTTTTCCGACGTGCAAATTCTGGTGCGGAACGGTTGATAAATAGTAACAGAGCTTTTATGAAACGATTGTCAAACACTTAAGTATGAACTGCAGATTAATCGTGTAGATGTAGATGTGAATAGCAAACGAACAAAACAGGAGAGTGAAGATGGCACCGGCTGCTTTCTGAAAAGGAAACAGGTTACTCAATATAAAGCTACCAACCAACGTATGTTTTGATTCTCTTCAAGAGTGTCGTGTCCAGGTTTAGTATTCACCAGCCTAGCATATTTCCTTGCTGCAGCAAACCATTACTAGATGTTTCGTTTTGTTTTCATACTATACTCATCAGCTAGCAGACGTTGCATTTCATTAAACACCTATCTCAATTCCTAACCACTTTCGGCGACTCTGCTTTGTTGTAAGTGAACCGTACAACGTTGTTTTTAGTCGCAGACAAAAAATTCCCACGTGGAGATAGATTTTTACTTCTGACATTCCCTCTTCAATGCAAACCAAATTAAAAGGAGAACTTAATAATAATGTCGGTCTACTATTTTTTCAACAGTGTATTTTAGTCGCTAATGAGAATTTCGAAGGACAATTTCGTCTACAGCTCTTCGGTTAGCTTTTTGAAAACCTTCACTGTGGTATCAACACACCTGAAACGCGCGTCTGTGAATTCCGTCGATTTTGTATGTAAGCAAACGTGTGTAAACAACAATTGGAAGACACAGTATTTCGATATCGTATACAACAGAAACCAGGGTAGTTCACGCATGTGCGTATCTGGCGCTTTGACATCATAATTAAGGTCCTTCGGAAGTCAACTGAAAAAGAAGTTGTGCGTCGAAATGTGCGCTGATGACTGAAATGCGCTGTTGGAAAGAAGAGGTGTACCAGCAGTTTGGAAAGCACACATTGGCCGAATTTTAGGGCAAAAGAGGTTAGAGTGGTTTGGCCACATCCTTCGAGCCGATTGATCCGTCCCATACGGGGTTCTCTGTTCTCCGCTTGCTGGAAAACGTCCAAGGGGACGTCCGACGACGCAGTCGAGTACTAATAAATCCTCAAATAAGTTGAGCCGACAGCAGTGGAAGATGAAGCCAGAGACAGACAGCTATGGACTGTCTCCTGCGGTACATCTCACATCTGCTGACTGTTTTTTGTCGTACTTTTCTAATGCGTTCTATTATAATTTTTTTATAGTATGCAGATTTCTTTTGTTCTTTTCTGCTTTAGGCCTGAAATCCCCGTTAATGCAATAAATGATGATGGTGATTAGAAAGAGTTTATATTTAAGTTTGTCACTCATTTCACACTGCAGGTTTTGCAAAGAATTGTCACTATGGCTACCACGAGATAAAAATTAAATATGGGTTGCGACAATGAGCATCTTTCTTGATTTTTGTCTCACGTCGTTGCGGTTGTGCTGACTACTCCAGTTTGCTTCATTAAAAGAAAATATATTATCCTTCAAACCTTACAACTGATAACAACATCGCGCACTACAAGACGCCAGTCATTTAATTCATCATGTGTTATATGCAGTGGCGTAATCTTCCAGTGAGAACGAAGAGATTTTGAACTGAACTGTCTATAATCTTTATCTGAACCAGACGGAATGTGAGACTCTAAATGAGTAAAAACATAAGTCAATGCAGACGAGTTGGAAAAACAGTCCTATAATGTTCGAATAGAATGTTGGTAGTGAGCTCCCTGACACAGTCAGTCGATTAAATATCTAGCGGTAACGCTGCAAAGCAACAAATAGAGAAAAGAGCCTGTGAGTTTGCTTGTCGAGAAGGTGGACCGTTGACTTCGGCTACTGGGAGAATTTTAGGGAAGTGAACAGTAGTGTAATAGCCTCACTTTGGTTGAATCTACGGGTAACAAATGTAGCAGCATGCCTCTGAATCGCACCAATGCCTTTCTTTATTCCAACCTGGCGGTTCTCCCAAACACTCCAGCAGTACTCAAGAATGGGTTGCAATAGTGTTTTATACAATGTCTTCTTGAGTACTGTTGGAGTGTGTGGGAGAACCGCCAGGTTGGCATAAAGGAAGGCATTGGAGCAATTCAGAGGCATGCTGCTAGATTTGTTACCTGTAGATTCGAGCAAAGTGAGGGTATTACACTACTGCTCCATGAATTCAAATGGGAATCTCTGGAGGAAAGACAATTTTTTGGCGAAGCACTGTCGGGAAAGTTCAGAGAACTGACGTTTGCGACAGACTGCAGCACGATTATATGGCCATAAGGACAGTGAAGATAAGATAATGTAAATCAGAGCTTTTATGGGAGCATACAGACAGTCATTTGTCCCTCGCTCCACTTGCGAGTATATCACGAAAGGGAATTATTTGCAGTAGTACTACGTACCCTCTACTGTGAACCCTATGGTGACTTGCCGAGTGATTATGTACATCTACATCTACATCCATACTCCGCAAGCCACCTGACGGTGTGTGGCGGAGGGAACCTTCAGTACCTCTATCGGTTCTCCCTCCTATTCCAGTCTCGTATTGTTCGTGGAAAGAAGGATTGTCGGTATGCCTCTGTGTGGGCTCTAATCTCTCTGATTTTATACTCATGGTCTCTTCGCGAGATATACGTAGGAGGGAGCAATATACTGCTCGACTCTTCGGTGAAGGTATGTTCTCGAAACTTTGACAAAAGCCCGTACCGAGCTACTGAGCGTCTCTCCTGCAGAGTCTTCCACTGGAGTTTATCTATCATCTCCGTAACGCTTTCGCGATTACTAAATGATCCTGTAACGAAGCGCGCTGCTCTCCGTTGGATCTTCTCTATGTCTTGTATCAACCCTATCTGGTACGGATCCCACACTGCTGAGCAGTATTCAAGCAGTGGGCAAACAAGCGTACTGTAACCTACTTCCTTTGTTTTCGGATTGCATTTCCTTAGGATTCTTCCAATGAATCTCAGTCTGGCATCTGCTTTACCGACGATCAACATTATATGATCATTCCATTTTAAATCACTCCTAATGCGTACTCCCAGATAATTTATGGTATTAACTGCTTCCAGTTGCTGACCTGCTATTTTGTAGCTAAATGATAAAGGATCTATCTTTCTGTGTATTCGCAGCACATTACACTTGTCTACATTGAGATTCAATTGCCATTCCCTGCACCATGCGTCAATTCGCTGCAGATCCTCCTGCATTTCAGTACAATTTTCCATTGTTACAACCTCTCGATACACCACAGCATCATCTGCAAAAAGCCTCAGTGAACTTCCGATGTCATCCACCAGGTCATTTACGTATATTGTGAATAGCAACGGTCCTATGACACTCCCCTGCGGCACACCTGAAATCACTCTTACTTCGGAAGACTTCTCTCCATTGAGAATAACATGCTGCGTCCTGTTATCTAGGAACGCTTCAATCCAATCACACAATTGGTCTGATAGTCCATATGCTCTTACTTTGTTCATTAAACGACTGTGGGGAACTGTATCGAACGCCTTGCAGAAGTCAAGAAACACGGCATCTACCTGTGAACCCGTGTCTATGGCCCTCTGAGTGTAGGTGTAGATGAAAATAAATATAGGAAATTTCCGGCTCGGCCAACGTGAGCGTTCATTGACCAGACGTCTGAGCGCGTGTTGTTTATCACCCGCAGGTACTTGGGGACCCGTAGCTAATGGATGCTTGGGAGGCGTTCGTCGCCCCGGCGGACAAAGCATTGCGACAGAGGTGCTGGTGGCTACAGGTGGCACGGCAGCTTATCTCACTGATTAGACGTAACGACGGCGCAGCGGCACGCGCGGCGGCAGGAAGGACGGCCGCGTAATGACTGGCAGCACACCGGCTCTGCTGGGGAAGCCCGTGGCGCTGGCTGGCGTCGCCCTGGGCTAGACGTGAGCGCGGCGGCTGGCAAGTGCATCGGCCGCTACACTTAGGGGGCTCCGGAAAGGCTCAAAATCATGAAAAGTTCAATTTTTACTTTTTTGCGTTTTCTGAATCTGCAGACTATTACCTTTTAATAGATATATAATTTATTCAATTCCGAAGACTACAACTATTTTTAAATTTTTTTTTTAAATGTGTTCTACATGGGCGTGACCCACTGTGGCGCTGTTAAACTGCTGTCAAATGGTGTTATTATTAACGTCCGTGTTCATCAGGTACATTTTAGTGATGTGAGATAAAGTATGTGTTGTGGCTAACCTGTGATGGTTCAATATATATCGCTGGTGTGATTATCGATTGTTTCATGTTTATTTACTCTGTCGTTATCTCGATTAATTCTGTTTCTTGAGCCTCTGTTTTGTTGAAGTATAATAATGAGTAAAAGTAAAGTTGCTGTTGCGACTTTCAATGATGGCAACATTGTAAGGTGCAAGGTATTTAGAAATATGGGAATGGAGATAGGTTCTAACATGGTACGAGCGATGCTTGCTTTAGACAAGGAACGCCTTCGGGCTGCAGACAGGGCTGTAAAGAGTCTAGAAATACAAGCAAGAGTAAACAGGGGGAGGAACAAGAGGAAGCTGGAGGAGGAGTTTGCAGAGGATGAAGATAATCCATCCTATGGACCTGGAATGCACTAAAAAGTTAATCCAATCTTTGTCGCTCGATTCCCAAAACTTTTATTTTCTCATACTAATTACATGTTTTCTAAGGATCTTCCAAACATATTTGTTTCAAACTTTCAGTAAATGTTACACAGTACCTTCTGCATAATTTAACACAGCCTTTTTCCAAAAAAACTGTATATTTTTGAATATATAAATAAAAAAATTGCAAAAAAATGTTGTGAATTTTCATTACAATTGAAAAAAGATCATCTTTAATAACTGAACTAAAATTTTGTAAAATCCCTGTGTTAAGTTGTAGCCCATATTCCAATAAATAATCTGTAAAAAGTTCAACTTCCTACCTCAAATACTTTGTGAGGAAAGATGTAATTTATAAGCGTTATTTTAACATTGCAAGTATAGGGCGTTCCGGAGCCCCTTAAGGCATTTGTGGCTCTTTGCCAACACAAACGTTCTGTTTCATTACTTAACTAAAACGTCGAATTTAAGAAGCATCTACAGTAGTGTTGCAGCTGCAATGAGGCTACTTGATATAAGTGAAAAAGCGAGAATTACTGCCAATTACAAATACAGGGCAGAACTAAATTCCCTTTGCAAACTTTGAGGACTTGTAATGGCGACCAAGATGGTTAAGTTTAGCCTAGTAAATCGTGCCTGGAAACGTATCATTTTCCCACCGCACACAAATACTACAACACACGTTGCTGTCTGACTCCTGTTGCTTGTCGTCTGGGTCCACTTAGAAGTATGTCTCAATGTGATGATCACTGAAGTCAACTCAGATACATTTTTGGACAACATGGTTGTGGAGAGAAGCAGCGATTAGCATGATTAATAAAAAAAATGGCTCTGAGCACTATGGGACTTAACATCTATGGTCATCAGTCCCCTAGAACTTAGAACTACTTAAACCTAACTAACCTAAGGACATCACACAACACCCAGCCATCACGAGGCAGAGAAAATCCCTGACCCCGCCGGGAATCGAACCCGGGAACCCGGGCGTGGGAAGCGAGAACGCTACCGCACGACCACGAGATGCGGGCGATGATTAATCAATAACTCAAGAACAGTATTAATCGCATTTATTATTGTTATAATGGCGCCAACCGGTTTCAACCCGATGTAGGGGTCATCTTCTGGGCGTTTACACCATTGGTCGACTGCTGATAGTTTCCTGCCGTTATGCAGACAGGAGTGACACCACCAGCAGTCGACCAATGGTGTAAACGCCCAGAAGATGACCCCTACGTCGGGTTGAAACCGGTTGGCGGTATCATAACAATAATAAATGCGATTAATACTGTTCTTGAATTATTGACAACTCAGATACGGTGCTGCCATACGATATTCCACTACACACGACAATGTTAAACCCTCGATTTCCTGTATCAGAATGATGTACCCTGTGTTCTGCCATATTTTAAAGTGGGCTACCAGTCTCTTGATGGCTGAACATTTTTATCACAATTTGACAAAAAATATTCAGAAATATACTGCTTATCATTTGAAATAAATTATGAAATAAATATGTATTCCTGAAAATGTCGCTTTATGCTCCAAAACTAGTTGTATCATAAAATAAATATTAATCATACATCTGAAGCGATCTTTTTCATCACGGTACAATTCTATAGCAGTGGATGCCCATAATACAAAAATTGCTGCATTTATTGAAATACCTGTTGTTTTCGAAAGTTTCCAAGATTCAACAACTTGATTGAAATATGATCATCTTGATGTTGAAGCTCTTTTGTCTGTGTTTGCTTTAACAATAACGTATGTTTTTAAGTGGGGTACGCCTTTAGCGAAACAATTTTGCTTTTTGTCCCAGACATGTTTCACTGCAGTTGCAGCATCATCATTGTTTTTATTGTTATGGCTGTTTAACAGTAAAAAAATTCCTTATGTTTAACAGTGATAACAATAACAAAACCACTGATGATGCTGCAACTGCACTGAAACATGTCTGGGACAAAAAACAAAACTGTGTTTTGATAAAGGCGGACCCCAATCAAAAACATATGTTATGGACTGAAATATGTTCATCGCTAACAGTTCAATAGACCACCTCCAACTGACCACTAGAAGCAAAACAGAAGTACAGTTCAAAGTCAGTAGGGAAATAGTTGCACAATCATAACACTCCCTAGTTTACATGGAAACAAATATTTATAGGCTTCTAGTACAACTCGCTAAGTTCACATCGTTCATTAAAAAATTATCGTCCAACTAGCTACTGGCTGCCCTATCTCATGTAACAACCCTGCCTACTGTGCACATGCACGCTCTAACTTAAGGAGACATTCACCTTCACGGAACGCCACTTTCGGAATTTCTCAACCGATCACAAAGGATCACCTTCTCTCGACTTCTGAAACTAAAAAAAACACACCATCTCTACCTCCAGAGGGCACACGACTCCCACAGCCCATGAGGACTGCGAGCCAACTTCTCGATTTCCAGAGTTCCCCAAAACGTTCCAGGAAATTATTTAACTTCTAGGAATTCCAGCCACACAGAACCATGAGCAGAATGTAAGCATTTTATATTACCATTTTCTGCTCCCATTAATAGATCTTGTGTAAGGTGCTGATTCCTAGCAGGACTTATACAAGTTTCTTTGCAACTGGTGTCATAAATTATGGCCATCATGGGAAATCAAAAATCTGCAAGCCAGCAATGTAGGCTCCGCCCATAACCCATTTAGGAGGATTAGGGAAAGACCAGCGTATCACTTCCAGGTTGGAGAACACCACCTTCCCTCAGGGGGTCACAACAGCCGCCAGACGAGGAACACTGAACTGCTATGGGCTTAAGCTGTTTATGTCAATTACGAGCAAAACATTCATTTCCTGCCACTGGTTTCTAAGGTCAAGACATTAAGTTTAGGGTCCTCTAGCACCTGTAGAAGTTTGACCCTGAATGCCTGGGATTCTTCAGTGCGTAGACGGACCAGCAGGTGGCAGTTGGGAGGGAGGCAGACAACAGTATCTGGTGCAGTGGGGGGGGGGGGGGCAGGGGGGAGAGACGGATGGCTCGCGTGACCGGCCGTGTGTTTGTCGACGCCGTGGCGCGCAATTAAAGCGGACGCCGTGTTTGGAGTCGCATTTCATTTCCATACATTAGGCCGCGCCGGGCGCCCACCTGCTTTTCTAATTTTTCCGAGGTTCCCGCGCCGCTCACGTGCCGCTCGTACGTCTGCGTTGCCTGCCTGGCTGTTCCCCTGTTCCCCTGGCTGTACGTAGCTGCAGGGACGTGCCCGCTCGTCCGGACCTCCCGTGTTATCTGCGGCCGCCCATCTACAAGACAGCATCGTCAGCAAGGGAAGGGGGCGCCCTATTATACCGCGGTTCAGCTGATGTTTCTGCGATGCACCGCATCACACACACACACACACACACACACACACACACGACACTGGGATCATTACTACCGCACCAGACTAACGACGTAACAAAGTGTTTCTACTCGAAAGCATCCGTCGTTTTAGAAAAGGAGCGTTGACACGAGGTTCGTCTCTGGTCACAAGCAATCCATGTTCAGCCATTTTTTCTGTACGTAGTGTGATTTCTAACCACTTCCTACTTCTCAATACGACTGCAGCGCCCGATGGTTTCCCTGCCAAGACGAATACAAAATTTTTGAGTAGGTTGTCCCATGTCTTGATCACAATTTATCACAGAGAACAGCTACTGCCGCACATAAGTACGATGAGCAATGAAAAATTTCCACTGGTACGGAAAGAGCGCAGTTGCGTTTATCTACGCAAGAACAAGTAGGATTGATCCACAGAACAGGCGCCCTATACCAGTCATCTAAATATGCCACTTTGTGGTACATAGCGGGAGGTGATTTGCACTGTAAATGCCCGCATCTCGTGGTTGCGGTAGCGTTCTCGCTTCCCACGCCCGGGTTCCCGGGTTCGATTCCCGGCGGGGTCAGGGATTTTCTCTGCCTCGTGATGGCTGGGTGTTGTGTGCTGTCCTTGGGTTAGTTAGGTTTAAGTAGTTCTAAGTTCTAGGGGACTTATGACCACAGCAGTTGAGTCCCATAGTGCTCAGAGCCATTTGAACCATTTTGCACTGTAAATTCCTCCAGTATGTAATATTTCTGGCTTAGTCAGCCATCATATTAGGCTCCAAGAAGCTGTTCCCAGAGCAGTGGAGATGCAAGAAGTATATAGACGACGAAATGTGGTGTGAGGTACCTGCGACAGATGTCAGATTCTTTACCATTCCCGTGAGAAAGACCGCCTGCATAATGCTACTGCTCTGTGATTGGCTGCTGTGTTCGGAGCAAGGGCGCCAAAACGTTAAAGTATAGTTATTATTATTATTATTATTAGTTAAACTACTCATAGGAATGAATTCACTTTTTAATACAAATATCTCTCAACAGCTGACTATCAATCAGACATTTTAGAATTATTAAAAACAATTTAAATCAAAAACATAAGACTGACGAAATTGAAGACGAAGCACTTCGGAAGCGTTGGGGTCACGCCTTTTCTGGTATGGCGCGCGAAGTGTTTCGGCCTGTTCGTCACTCTGGATTAGGCAGTCGAGATGTACAGTCATGTTGTCTGTGGCAGGATGTGTTTGCCAGTATTCAGTATTAGAAGATTTACTCCGGTAGTCATGAGGCACAGACACGTGCCACAAATAGTGTAAAGATACATTTTCGTTAACATTGTGTTTGATCAGGTACTTTGCTATATCAGAAGATGCTGTATTAAGATCATGTAGTCTTCTCGTGTGGCTATATTAAAATACGCGAGTGGCATCCCAAAGAAATGACACATTATTTCAGAACAGAACCTCGCTAAAAGTCAGTTTCAGCCTCATGATACAGAACCTACGACCCGCGCGCTGTTTTCTGCGCTGGGGACATCAACTTGAAGACAGCAGGTTAGTGAACTATAACAGAGCCTTCGTATTCCACACAGTGCAGTGGAAACAACTAGGCGCCTCACATGTACTGCATGCACAGAAGAATTGTGCTCAGTGACACGTCATCTGCAGTAACGCAGAGGAGGTAAAGGAGGATGATCGTTATTAAACACCAACAATCAATTCATTCTTCCTTTCTTGCCGTAAGTTGCGAATGGTGCACTGGTAGAATGGTTTTGGCAAGACTCCTTGAGAAACCTAAGCTCTCTAATCTTCATGATCCTTCCGCGAGAGGTACTTACAAGGGAACCTCCCCATCGCACCCCCCTCATATTTAGTTATAATTTGACACAGTGGATAGGCCTTGAAAAACTGAACACAGATCAATCGAGGAAACAGGAAGAAGTTGTGTGGAACTATGAAAAAATAAGCAAAATATACAAACTGAGTAGTCCATGCGCAAGATAGGCAACATCAATGATAGTGTGAGCTCAGGAGCGCCGTGGTCCCGTGGTTAGCGTGAGCAACTGCGGAATGAGAGGTCCTTGGTTCCAGTCTTCACTCGAGTGAAAAGTTTACTTTCTTTATTTTCGCAAAGTTATGATCTGTCCGTTCGTTCATTGACGTCTCTGTTCACTGTAATAAGTTTAGTGTCTGTGTTTTGCGACCGCACCGCAAACTTACAGTTCGGAAAATATTCATTGACCTTGTTATTGAGGTCGCGAGCTATATTTTCTGGATTCATATTGCCCACGGAATACATCTCACGTATTTAATGCGCTCTCATCCAAAGTAGCGAACAGTCAACTGCCAGCCAGGGAGCCTCGTTAGCAGGAATACTCCTCTTCCGTGCGCTGTAGTCGACTGACGTCGTGTGCTTCGATGTTTGTTTAGGTGTAGCGTCCCCACACTACGCCGCAGTTACCTCGCATCGGAAGGACAGATAATAATTGTCTGAAAATAAAAAATTAAAATTTTCACTCAAGGGAGGGCTTGAACCAAGGACCTCTCGGTCCGCAGCTGCTGACGCTAACCACGGGGCCACGGCGCTCCTGAGACCCGGATTATCCTTGTTGTTGCTTATTCTCCGGATGGACTACTCAGTTTGTATATTTTGCTTATTTTTTTCATAGTTCCACACAACTTCTTCCTGTTTTCTCGATTGATCTGTGTTCAGTTTTTCAAGGCTTATCCACTGTGCCAACTTATGACTAAATCTGAGGGGGTGCGATGGGGAGGTTCCCTTATTAGAAGGAAGCAATACGTTGGCTGGATCTTCTAGCAACGTGCACTCTTTTGCAGCGTCTACCACTAAAGTGGGACGAGCATCTCTGTCACGCTTCCATGCTTTACTAAACGAACCTGTGACGAAAGGCGCTGCTCTTCTTTGAAGCTTCTCTATGTCATCTACCAATCCTGTCTGGTAACGGTCACGCACTGACGAAAAATACTGAGGTGTCGGTCGAATGAGAGTTTTGCAAGCTACCACCTCCGTGGGTGAACTACATTTCCTGACGACTCTTCCAGCGAATCTGTCTGTCATCTGCCTTCCCTACGATTACTTTTATGTGAACGTTCCAGTTTAACTCGCTCCTTATGCAGGGTGACAATTATGGAACTATATGAAACAAAATCGTCGTAACTTCTGAACGGTTTTGAGCGCGAGTACTCGCGTCTGCTCAGGCACGTGCTCGCGAGCAGATGCAAGGTCGCTGAGTACGGCGGGGGGGAGGGAGGGGGAATGCGCGCGCACGTTTGAATGTGATCTCGCGTTCTTAGCAGATTTAACTAGCCATCTGAATGCTTTGAACATTTTACTACAAGGTAAAGATCTGCTAATTACTCATTTCATAGATCGAATACGAGCTTTTAAAATGAAACTGACACTTTGGGTGAGTCAGCTGGAAACAGGAAACCTAGCTCATTTTCCTAAATTATCATCCATGCAAGATGTTCACAAAGACTGTAACCCTTATTCACATAGTTTAGTTGATCAGCGCTTTCAAGATCTGACAGCACTACACAGTGATTCTGATATGTTCTCCTCTCCATATTCAGCGAATATTTAAGAGATTCGTCCTGAGCTGCAGCAAGAAATTATTGACCTGCAGTGTGACACAGAATACATAGACAAATTTCAGAGCAAGAAAAACATTTTGGAATTCTGCAGACACTTCCCTCAGGATAGATTTCCTCGTTTGCACAAACTGGCGGCTACAATAATATCAATGTTCGGTTCCACGTATATTTGTGAACAACTGTTCTCTGCAATGAAATGTAACAAGACGCGCCTGAGAAACGCATTGTCTGATCGAAATTTAAACTGCGCGCTGCGCCTAAAATGCACTTCGAACATAGATGCAATTGTAAAGGGCAAAAAGTACAAGATAACCGAGAATCCCACACTTCAGTGACACCTTTTATTGTGTAACAGTTCACAGATTAATACGAATGTAGAGGCATACACTAAGCTAATAAAATTACGTGGCACGTGTACATTCTCCGTTATTTGTTTCATTTGTCGCAATAATAATTCGTGAGTGATATCCCTGCAGATGGCCGCGGATTTACATTGACTGGCGGCAGCTGTTGTGTGCCCCACGTGACTTTCCCCACTCTCCGCTCTGGTCCGGTAGTGGGGGTAGCGTGCTCGCGCTGCTCCGTGCTCGCGCCTTGCTGTTCACAGCTTGCTCTGCGAGCACGTATTTTGTGAAGCCCTGCGTTAGGACGTTCAAAGAACACGGTTGGCCGCGGGGCATGGTGGGAATGAGTATGCACTGTATGATTTAGTTGAGCAACGAAGACCACTTTCATTTGGATGGCTTCGTCAGTAAGCAAAATTGGCGCATTTTGGGGATCGAGAATCCGTATTTCGCGATCGGGAAGTCTCTTCAACCTCAACGGATGACTCTGCGGTGTCCAATGTCCAGTCACGGAATAAGCGGTACGACGGTCCATGATAGCACGGTGACTACCGAATGGAACGTGAAGGTTTTGGAAGATGTTTCATTCCCGATTTTCAAAGTGATCCTGATTTTGACAAGATGTGGTTCACGCAAGACGAAGCTCGACCTCATCGAAGCAGGATAGTGTCTCATGTCCTGGAGGAGCACCTTGGGGACCGCATTCTGGTTCTGTCGTACCCAGAGGCCACTGGCATGGGCCTCGATTGGCCGCCATATTCTCCGCATCTGAACACGTGCGACTCCTTTTTGTGGAGCTATATTAAAGACAAGGTGTACAGCAATAACCTCAAAACCACTGCTGAGCTGAAAACAGCCCTTCAGGAGGTCATCGACAGCATCGATGTTCCGACACTTCAGCGGATCATGTAGAATTTCGCTGTTTGTCTGCGCCACATCATCGCCAATGATCGCAGAGATATCCAACGTGTCATAACACCAATCCGAATAACTGTAGCGACGTTTACATGTCGAATGAAGTGTGTGCACGCCGTAGTTTGTAACTAGTTAAAGTTTTTTTTCATATACTTCAGTATTTGTCACCCTGTTCATATTCCCAGACATGTAATGGATATAGCTGCTTCCAGTGACTGTTCGGCAATAGTGTGTTCACATGATATTGGGTGTCACTTCTAGTTGTAGCGTAATCCTAGAAAATATTCTAACGAGGAGAATACTGCCCTAACCCAATTTCCCAGAAACTTTGCGAATTGGAAGAGGCGTGAAAATAAGCGAACAGGTGTTTCGGCTTATCCGTAGATACTCGATCGTTTCTGAGAAAACGGTGGCCAAAGTTTTCGAGGTACTTTATGTGCCTTTTAGAGAGTGAACAGTACTTTCGTGTCCCGTGTCCGAAACCCGATAATTGTTTTTGTTGGTCATTTATCGCCACATGCCCGTAGAAAATCACTACACGAATGTTTTCCAGCGTATATTAAAGCAACGTTCTCCTTATCCATCTACTAACTATACTCTGGTGAATGAATTAAAGAAAAAAAAAATGTCGCTGTGGCAAACTTGCCTTCGTGCATTGCTCGAGGTGTCCGGCATTTCTATGTTTCGAATATTTCTACGACCTTCCTGAAGAACAAACATAAGTATAACGTAGAAGAACTGATATAAGTACGTGAGAATTTAAAAAAAGATTGTAACCGCTAAAAACATTACACACTACAGGGTTATTACAAATGATTGAAGCGATTTCACAGCTCTACAATAACTTTATTATTTGAGATATTTTCACAATGCTTTGCACACACATACAAAAACTCAAAAAGTTTTTTAAGGCATTCACAAATGTTCGATATGTGCCCCTTTAGTGATTCGTCAGACATCAAGCCGATAATCAAGTTCCTCCCGCACTCGGCGCAGCATGTCCCCCACCAATGAGTTCGAAAGCATCGTTGATGCGAGCTCGCAGTTCTGGCACGTTTCTTGGTAGAGGAGGTTTAAACACTGAATCTTTCACATAACCCCACAGAAAGAAATTGCATGGGGTTAAGTCGGGAGAGCGTGGAGGCCATGACATGAATTGCTGATCGTGATCTGCACCACGACCGATCCATCGGTTTTCCAATCTCCTGTTTAAGAACTGCGGAACATCATGATGGAAGTGCGGTGGAGCACCATCCTGTTGAAAGATGAAGTCGGTGCTGTCGGTCTCCAGTTGTGGCATGAGCCAATTTTCCAACATGTCCAGATACACGTGTTCAACCGTTTCTTCCCTCACTGCAGGCCGACCCGTTGATTTCCCATTACAGAGGCATCCAGAAGCTTTAAACTGCGCATACCATCGCCGAATGGAGTTAGCAGTTGGTGGATCTTTGTTGAACGTCGTCCTGAAGTGTCGTTGCACTGTTATGACTGACTGATGTGAGTGCATTTCAAGCACGACATACGCTTTCTCGACTCCTGTCGCCATTTTGTCTCACTGCGCTCTCGAGCGCTCTGGCGGCAGAAACCTGAAGTGCGGCTTCAGCCGAACAAAACGTTATGAGTTTTTCTACGTCTCTGTAGTGTGTCGTGACCATATGTCAATGAATGGAGCTACAGTGAATTTATGAAATCGCTTCAATCATTTGTAATAGCCCTGTATATATACAAAAAGTACACTGAGTCGTAATTTTGGTAGTGGATGGCAGCGCATACAGTTTCTAGCCCATACAATATCCGTTCTGAAGATGGAGTCACACTGTTCCAGGTCACGCGCATTAACCCTTTAAGTGACAAAAAGTTTTTACCAGCATAACAGTGAAATACATGTAAGTATGTAGTCTTTCGGAACAGCAATAAAGAACCGGCTCAATTTATTGTGTATTCTTATGTCTACTATGAGGTATGTGATAAGTATTCATAACAATGAAACAGGAGAAAAACAGTTGTACATGAGAATTCCATTTACCCACTAGTGGCGTGGATATTTACCAGCGTCATCTACAGGACTGGCTGTTAAGCTCAAAGATTTTTTTACCTAATTGCCCTAATACAGAACTACGCTGAATTTCACTACGGTTGCAGAAGCTTACGGTCATATATTCTGCAGAAATGTTGAATCGTAATTTAGGCTGCATTATTTTCGTCCACTATCCAGCTTACGTAATATTGTGTGTACGCTGAATAAAATAAGCGCGAGAATAACAGACGCCTAGCAGTATCAAAATTCGGAAAGAGACAGAAGAACTGTAGACTACAGTAGGCGACCATTCACTGCCACGAGGCGGTGCAGTCATCACGACCCTAGCGCCTAGCTGCACGGGATCCAAAACACCATGTTCCGCGGTGGTCTAGCGGTTCTAGGCGCTCAGTCCGGAACCGCGCGACTGCTACGGTCGCAGGTTCGAATCCTGCCTCGGGCATGGATGTTTGTGATATCCTTAGGTTAGTTAGGTTTAATTACTTCTAAGTTCTAGACGACTGATGACCTCAGAAGTTAAGTCGCATAGTGCTCAGAGCCAGAGCCACCATGTTCCGCTACCACTTCCATCTGGTTAGTCTGCCGGGGCTCAAAAACTAGTTGATGGTAATAAATTGAAGCCATCTGAAAAACGGCCTGGTTGCATATTGTTCCTACATAAACCGCCAATTAAAATCACAGTTGCAGTTCGTCATCGACAATGCATATAATGAACGATTAAGTCAGTTAAGACATCTATTTAATACCTTCACCATTATAACGAAAAAATTGGGAACTCAAGCGGGAAACCATCTAGGAATAGTTAACTTTAGACCATAAGGAGCAGCAAGTAACATATTTCCTGGCTTCACCTGCGTGCTAGTCATGTTAACTATTTTGGTCGCCACAGCCAATGCCCGGCTGCATGGACAGGGGGGAGGTGATGCACTGGTCTTTCCCCAGTCCTCCTAAATGCGCCTTGGTCGGAGCCGACAACGGTGATTTAAGGGCGAGTAATTTCTCCGTGAAGGCCAATCTTTTCCAGCACACGTTGCAGAGAAACTTATCGAATTATATTGAAGATTCGTAGGTTAAGACCGTCTGTTTAGCTTTCTTCAGCTACAAAAAGAAAGTCCCGACTTAAAAAATAATTAATGTTAACAGCAACAGAGGACCGACAGACCAACAAAATTGAAAGGGGCTTCCGGAAGACTCAGCAGTAAGAAGAACTTTACAGAAGCGCTAGAAAGCTCCTTATTGGTTCAAATGGCTCTGAGCACTTTTGGGACCTGACATCTCAGGTCATCAGTCCCCTAGAACTTAGAACTACTTATACCTAACTAACCTAAGGACATCACACACATCCATCCCCGAGGCAGGATTCGAACCTGCAGCCGGCCGAAGTGGCCGTGCGCTTCTAGGCGCTGCAGTCTGGAACCGCGAGACCACTACGGTCGCAGGTTCGAATCCTGCCTCGGGCATGGATGTGTGTGTTGTCCTTTGGTTAGTTAGGTTTAACTAGTTCTAAGTTCTAGGGGACTAATAACCTCAGAAGTTGAGTCCCATAGTGCTCAGAGCCATTCGAACCTGCAACCGTAGCGGTCTCGCGGTTCCAGACTGAAGCGCCTAGAACCGCTCGGCCACAACGGCCGGCAAAGCTCTTTATTCTGACTGTCTGGAGGCCTAAATATTAAATAAATTCGTGGAGTGATTTGGTACTCATGAAATCGAGGAGTCAGTCGGCAGCCAAAGTGGGATTGAAGTGGCAAGTCGTGGGCGCTCTGAGGCATAGGCTGTGTTTGAGTGTTTATCATTTCGAAAGTGGCGAGTCAGTATCCCTTTTTAATCCAAGAGGTTAGTTGTCCAGAGGAGAAAGCCTGCAAAAGCATTCGAAAGAACGTACCCGTGCAAGTCCAAGGGCATGGAATCACGTTTAGCCAACTTTCTTTTTTTTTTACAGCGAATGTTGCGGTCTAGTATGCGTGGATTTTTTCAGTAGCGTCAGAGGGGAGAGTGGAGCCAATAGTCAGCTGGAAGACGATGTTGGATGTAAGTGATGAACTTGGGAAAGGCTAACTGAGGTAAACAAATTCCATTTTTCTCCGTGGAAATTTAAGTGTGGTGTTTTAGAGTGACTCTTTGTCTTTGAACTGTATTCCTCTTTTGTTCTTGTGAGGAATATCGGCCGAAGCTGCTACTGGCCAGTTGGAAGCTGTGTGTGACCAGTAAGTGGTGTACATTTTCTAGTCCAGTGATCCGAACTCTGAGTGGTTAGATAGGTAAACGGCTTTAATTATTAGCTTTGGTGGGAAGTTTAATCCTCTATGAGAGGAATGACTAATAGTTTCGGCTCGGGAGCTACATTGTGGAAGTAGAGGTTACCGGAGGGCCGCACCTTTTAAAATGATTTCATGCGTTAACTAGCTATAAAATTGTTACATAAAAATTCTGACAGAAGCCATAGCGGGCGGATGCGGCCCGCGAGCCTTAGCGACGGCGTTTCGACGAATTTCCTAGTCATTGTCAGCTGTAGGACGACGACGACGACCACCACCACCACCACCACCACCACCACCACCAACGACCGTCACATCTCTTTCTCGACACTTTACCTGAACAAGACGAGAAGGCAAGCCGTCTAAACTTTGAGACAAGACGACGCCACGACTCGGCTAATAACACGATAAGTTTTCATCCAGTTTAATCCTGTCTCGCGTTCCCGATGAAATCTGCTGAGCAATAAGTCGCGTAATTTGTCACGTGCTCCGTACATTACGTAATTTCTGGCTGCGGCTACAAGTGAGATTTCGCGCGACGTATCGGAAGCTCCGAAGTACGTATGATGGAGACGTTCCCAGTAGAGGGGGAAACTTGTAGGGAGATAAGAATAACAATATTTAAATACATTATGGAGGGTGTCGGGTAACGTTGATACCCAGAAATTTAGTTCGAGTCCCATGTGAGCATATCCTAAAGCCGTCCTCACACCGGACGAGTAAGCTGACGTTGACGTAAACCGGGACAGTAAATCCAATCGCTCCAGACACAGCACCATCCTCACATGGAACGTCCTGGTTAACGTGATTTGCGGCGGCAGGAATCTGCAGCGACAGCTATTAGCTGTTTACGAAAACGGACGCGCGTAAAATTCCTACTTTAATATGCTAAAACACAACATTTTCTCGCTTGTCCAAACGCTGGGATTTTGTGTTGCCTCCGGTACACACTTTTAAAAACTTCAGTTTACTAATAAAACGAAAATGACATTTAGATGTCCAGTCAGTAAAGACTTCAGCTTATATTTACATGACGTCGAATATTACAAAAAAATATTTTTGTTAAATTAATAAGAAAGACCACAAACTTTTAAAAAAAGGCAAAGTTAAATTAAAAAAAAATGGGTACAGGAAGGTGAGAACCTACTACCGATTTATAAACTCGGCATCTCTAATCACTACGCCATACTGAAATACAACTTGTGAACTTTTATGGTTTAGTTCATACTTAACTGAAAAATGCAGAAGGTTGAAATTAACAGTACAGATAGTCTGCAAGAATCGGCAGTCCTCTAACCGAGGTGGTATCAAGAATGGTGTCCCACAGGGTTCAGTCTTGGATCCCTTATTGTTCTTAATATATATTAACGACTTGCCATTCTATATTCATGAAGATACAAAGGTAGCTATTTTTGCTGATGATACAAGTATAGTAATCACACCCAACAAGCAAGAATCAGCTGAGGAAATTGTAAATAATGTCTTTGAGAAAATTATTAAGTGGCCGCGGTGGTCTAGCGGTTCTAGGCGCTCAGTCCGGAACCGCGGGACTGCTACGGTCGCAGTGCCTCGGGCATGGATGTGTGTGATGTCCTTAGGTTAGTTAGGTTTAAGTAGTTCTAAGTTCTAGGGGACTGATGACCACAGATGTTAAGTCCCATAGTGCTCAGAGCCATTTGAGCCAAAATTATTAAGTGGGTCTCTGCAAATGGACTCTCACTAAATTTTGAGAAAACAAAGTTTATACAACTATGTACAGTAAACGACGTAACACCATTGATAAATAGATTATGAACAGAAGTCTGTTGATAAGGCAGAATACTCAAAATTTCTGGATGTGTGCATTGATGAGAAATTGAATTGGAGGAAAGACATCGATGATCTGCTGAAACGGCTAGGTTCAGCTACTTATACTATTAGAGTTATGGCAAATTTTGGAGATACACGTATCAGTAAATTAGCCAACTATGCCTATTTTCAGTCACTGCTTTCATATGGCGGCATATTTTGGAGTAATTCGTCATTAAGAGAGGAAGTATTCATTGCAAAAAAGCGTGTAACCAGAATAATAGCTAGAGCCTACCTAAGATCTCCTTGCAGACATTTATTGAAGGAACTCGGGATATTCACAGTACCTTCGCAATACATATATTCACTTATGAAACTTGTCGTTAATAATCCATTCCAATTCAAAAGTAACAGCGAAGTCTGTAGCTACAACACTAGAAGAAAGGATGAACTTCACTATTCTGGATAAAATCTCACTTTGGCACAGAAAGGGGTGAATTATGCTGCCACAAAAAACTTTGGTCATCTGCCAAATAGTATTAAAAGTCTGACAGTTAGCCAACCAACATTTAAAAGCAAATTAAAAGAAATTCTGAATGACAACTCCTTCTACTCAATAGATGAATTCTTAAATATGAAGCTGTAACTGTAAAAATAAAATAAAATAAAAAATAAAAGTTAATTCGTTATTTTATGTGAAAGAAAACTTACGTTATAGTGAGACGTTCCACACAACTATGAAATGTCGTATTCATGACCTATGGAACAAGGATTAATGTACGTATGAAATGATAATTAAATCAAGACCCTACGCTGTCGATAGGCGTTGATATACATGAACGGGGACAGTTGAAAATGTATGCCACGACTGGGACTCGAACCCGGGACCTCCTGCTTACATGGCAGACGCTCTATCCATGCTTTTTTTTTAAATATTTTGTTCGGTATTGTTCGTTGCGTTTGGTCTGAGCGGACGTCACAAGACATCCGGTCAAATTGATCACCGATTCCTTTACTCAGTTTTTTTATTACAGAGGGCGAGCAGCCCTCACCGAACACGCTGAGCTAACGTGCCGGCATCCATCTGAGCCACCGAGGGCACAGGAGATAGTGTGACTGCAGGGATTTATACCTTTCGCGCTCCCCGTGAGACCCACATTCCCAACTTAATGTCCACACACTCCATTCGTAGTGACCCTGCCCGACACACTCATTACTCGCGGCAGTCTTACCGAGTCCCGTAAGAGTTCGGACATGTCCGAAAGAACAGATACCATCTTCATATAATGTATATATGTATGTTTTCATTTAATTGTGCCAATTGTTCTTGGTCTCTTATAGCTGTGTATATATTAGTTTCTGTTTCTCTGCCGTCAATGTGTGGTTTATGTTTACTGTTGTCCACAGAGGAAGACGTTATAATATAAGAAGCACCAAATATGGATCCGACAGAAAAATGACCAACTCCAATATGGCGTCTCCGAAGTTCTGCAAGTGATGTGGAGAGCGTTCTTGTTTCTTATCATTTTAATGGGGGTAGGACGTCGAACGGGTCGACTTGGAGCACGAGAGGCATCACAGGACATTTTAATTTCCACTGTCTATACTTTTACAAATAAATTCATGAAACTTTGTCAGCATCACCAGGAAGGATTCAGGATTCACACTCATTGCAGTGGAAGATCGAAAACATAACAAAACAATTTCTTTTACGTGTGAGATTTCATCATTCTTTCACTTACTAATGGCTGCATTTGTTGCTATAGGTACACTTTTCTTCATAAGCTAGAGAGATTCTTCGATGTATTTTGCACAACATACAAACCATACTTACAGGTGTATGAAACTCTAGAATTTATTTAATTTATGGAAAAACGAATGAACTGTCATATTTTAAACTTCATGTTTAGAAAAAACAAATTTTCTAGTTCATTACTAAATTTTCCCACAGTTTTTAATAGATTTGTAAAATTCTAGAGTTTCATACACCTTTAAGTATGGTTTGCATGCTGCGCAAAATTCATCGAAGAATCTCTCTTACTTATAAAGAAAAGTGTACCTGTAGCAACAAATGCTGCCATTAGTAAGGGGAAAAAAGGATGAAATTTCACATGTAAAAAAAATTTACTTTCTTATGTTTTCGAACTTCTACTGCTGTAAGTGTAAATTCTGAATCCTTCCTGGCCATGCTGAAAAGTTTTATGAATTTATTTGTAAAAGTATACAGGGTCTTACAAAAAGGTATGGCCAAACTTTCAGCAACATTCCTCACACACAAAGAAAGAAAATATGTTATGTGGACATGTGTCCGGAAACGCTTACTTTCCATGTTAGAGCTCGTTTTATTACTTCTCCTAAAATCACATTAATCGTGGAGTGGAAACACACAGCAACAGAACGTACCAGCGTGACTTCAAACACTTTGTTACAGGAAATGTTCAAAATGTCCTCCGTTAGCGAGGATACATGCATCCACCCTCCGTCGCATGGAATCCCTGATGCGCTGATGCAGCCCTGGAGAATGGCGTATTGTATCACAGCCGTCCACAATACGAGCACGAAGAGTCTCCACATTTGGTACCGGGGTTGCGTAGACAAGAGCTTTCAAATGCCCCCACAAATGAAAGTCAAGAGGGTTGAGGTCAGGAGAGCGTGGAGGCCATGGAATCGGTCCGCCTCTACCAATCCATCGGTCACCGAATCTGTTGTTGAGAAGCGTAGGAACACTTCGACTGAAATGTGCAGGAGCTCCATCGTGCATTAACCACATGTTGTGTCGTACTTGTAAAGGCACATGTTCTAGCAGCACAGGTAGAGTATCCCGTATGAAATCATGATAACGTGCTCCACTGAGCGTAGGTGGAAGAACATGGGGCCCAATCAAGACATCACCAACAATGCCTGCCCAAACGTTCACAGAAAATCTGTGTTGATGACATGATTGCACAATTGCGTGCGGATTCTCGTCAGCCCACGCATGTTGATTGTGAAAATTTACTATTTGATCACGTTGGAATGAAGCCTCATCCGTAAAGAGAACATGTACACTGAAATGAGGATTGACACATTGTTGGATGAACCATTCGCAGAAGTGTACCCGTGGAGGCCAATCAGCTGCTGATAGTGCCTGCACACACTGTACACGGTACGGAAACAACTGGTTCTCCCGTAGCACTCTCCATACAGTGACGTGATCAACGTTACCTTGTACAGCACCAACTTCTCTGACGCTGACATTAGGGTTATCGTCAACTGCACGAAGAGTTGGCTCGTCCATTGCAGGTGTCCTCGTCGTTCTAGGTCTTCCCCAGTCGCGAGTCATAGGCTGGAATGTTCCGTGCTCCCTAAGACGCCGATGAATTGCTTCGAACGTCTTCCTGTCGGGACACCTTCGTTCTGGAAATCTGTCTCGATACAAACGCACCGCGCAACGGCTATTGCCCCGTGCTAATCCATACATCAAATGGGCATCTGCCAACTCCGCTTTTGTAAACATTGCACTGACTGCAAAACCACGTTCGTGATGAACACTAACCTGTTGATGCTACGTACTGATGTGCTTGATGCTAGTACTGTAGAGCAATGAGTTGCATGTCAACACAAGCACCGAAGTCAACATTACCTTCCTTCAATTGGGCCAACTGGCGGTGAATCGAGGAAGTACAGTACATACTGACGAAACTAAAATGAGCTCTAACATGGAAATTAAGCGTTTCCGGACACACGTCCACATAACAACTTATCTTTATTTGTGTGTGAGGAATGTTTCCTGAAAGTTTGGCCGTACCTTTTGTAACACCCTGTAGACAGTGGAAATTAAAATGTCCTGTGATGCCTCTCCTGCTCCAAGTCGGCCCGTTTGACGTCCTAGCCCACTTAACCTTTCGTTGCACGGTGGCAAAATATCGTGGACTTTATTTTGTGTTTCTCTGGCGGCAGTGTGTCCTCAATGTGAAAACCGAGCGAGGTGGCGCAGTCGTTAGCACACTGGACTCGCATTCGGGAGGATGACGGTTCAATCCCGTCTCCAGCCGTCCCGATTTAGGTTTTCCGTGATTTCCCTAAATCGTTTCAGGCAAATGCCGGGATGGTTCCTTTGAAAGGGCACGGCCGATTTCCTACCCCATCCTTCCCTAACCCGAGCTCCCGCTCCGTCTCTAATGACCTCGTTGTCGACGGGACGTTAAACACTAACCACCACCACCATCAACGTGAAATAACACTAGTTCTGCGTAGCTCTGCACTAGGACTTGTCTATTCTGCAGCAGAGTACTGTTCCCCAATATGGTTAAATAGTGCTCACATCAAGAAGGTGGATGCAGTCTTGAACCAAACGATGAGGATTATCTCTGGAACCATCAGGTCAACTCCTGTCCAATGGCTGCCTGTATTGAGCCATATCCCGCCGCCACATTTGCGCAGAGAACACGCACTTGTCAGGGAGTGTCGAAAAATCCAAAATAGCCCAGATCTTCCTATCCACACCCTGAGTAATGGAATTGAGCAAAATAGATTGAAATCCAGACGCCCCCCTCTCGCAAGTGCCAAAGATCTGGTAAAGAACGCTTTTATTCTTGAGGACCGCTGGAGAGAAGAATGGGAGGAAAAGACACCGCCTCAGGTTAACACCTTATTGGGAACATCTAACAGACCTCGGGGCTTTGACTTGCCCCGCAAAATCTGGTCTACCCTTAACAGGATCAGGACGAGCCACGGCCGTTGTGCGGACTCCTTGTACAAATGGAGCATAGTGCCATCACCACAGTGCGACTGCGGCGCTGACAGGCAGACAATTCACCATATCGTGGTAGAATGCCCTCTGAGGGCCTACCCTGGGCCAACAAGGGACTTCATGGATGCGACTAACAGTGCAATCGATTGTATTTCTAACCTAGATGTTTGTTTGTGATATTGTAACTGTTTTGTGTGTTATGTACTTTTAGATTTTTCATACGTGATTCGTACTTGCCATACGCTAAATAAAAAATAAATAACACAAAGTAACACCACGAAACACATACAGGTACACGCAAAGGTCAGCTAACGCGGCCCGTGCGCGGACAGCTTGAGGCTTTGCCGGCCGCGGCCGAGTGGCGGCGACGGCGGCGCCGGACCTGGAGCTGGAGATGCTGTCTCGCAGCCGCGGGCCGGCGCGTCCAGTTCCAGTACCACCCACGCGAGAGCGCGCCATCCTGGAACGAGCCTATTCTTCGGCGGGCCCACCCCGCGATTCCGATAAGGGCGGCGGCGGAGGCAGGAATGCGCACTTAAATATTACGACTCCTCTCCGGGAACTCGTCCGGCCCGGCTCCAGAGATACGCGGCGCGCACATTAATTTAAAGTGTAGAGCTGGAGCGATGCGAGATCTCGCATTAACGACGCGCGCGCCGCGGCTATTGGAATTGTTCTGGCCGGGCCCGCCGGCGGCGCGGCAACGACCCGGGCCAGGCCGGGCGCGCGGTCGTGAGCGCGCGCGGTCGTGTGAGCCGGTCGAGTCCGCTCGTGTGAGCGCCGGCCCCAGATGACGGCAGATAGCGTCGCCACGGCTGCCAACACACGGCGGCGCGCCGCGCCCCGCTGTCTCCGATCCGTTTCGCAAGTCGCCGCCCGGGTTACCTGGCGGGCAGGCTTGAGCAAGATGTCTGTGCCCTTTGTCCCGGCTGCACACTACACGCTCTTACGTCATTCTGCAGGCGATTGGTGGAGGACTCCAGTGCGTTATTACGAGCGAGAAACACACGTCCAGTAGCGTAAATGCAGCCCGATTTTCAATTGGTTGAGGCCAAGGGTACACCAGCGCGGCGCGTGTTTCTGCGGTTCACTGGTTTCTCTCTGCACAAAAAGTGCAGGGCGGGAAACATCACAGTACGCCTGACTCGGCCTGTTCCACCCCACTGCTCCACGCACAGTTCACTGCGGCCGTCTCGCAAGAAGTACGCAACTGGCCATTAAAATTGCTACACCAAGGAGAAATGCAGATGATAAACGAGTATACAATGGACAAATATATTATACTAGAACAGATATGTGATTACATTTTCCCGCAATTTGGATGCATAGATCCTGAGAAATCAGTACCCAGAACAACCACCTCTGGCCGTAATAACGGCCTTGATACACCTGGGCATTTGAGTCAAACAGAGCTTGTATGGCGTGTACAGGTACAGCTGCCCATGCAGCTTCATCAAGAGTGGTGACTGGCGTATTGTGACGAGCCAGTTGCTCGGCCACCATTGCCCAGACTTTTCAATTGGTGAGAGATCTGGAGAATGTGCTGGCCAGGGCAGCAGTCGAACATTTTCTGTATCCAGAAAGGCCCGTACAGGACCTGCAACATGCGGTCGTGCATTATCCTGCTGAAATGTAGAGTTTCGAGGGATCGAATGAAGGGTAGAGGCACGGGTCGTTACACATCTGAAATGTAACGTCCATTGTTCAAAGTGCAGTCAATGTCAACAAGAGGTGACCGAGACGTGTAACCAAGGCACACTATACCATCACGCCGGGTGATACCCCAGTATGGCGATGAAGAATATACGCTTCCAATGTGCGTTCACCGCGATGTCGACAAACACGGATGCGACCGTCATGATGCTGTAAACACAACCTGGATTCATCCGAAAAAATGACTTTTTGTCATTCGTGCACCCAGGTTCGTCGTTGAGTAAACCATCGCAGGCGCTCCTGTCTGTGATGCAGCGTTAAGGGTAACCGCAGCCGTGGTCTCCGAGCGGGAAGTCAATGCTGCTGCAAACGTCGTCGAACTGTTCATGCATATGGTTGTCTTGCTAACGTCCCCATTTGTTGACTCAGGGATCGAGACGTGGCTGCACGATCTGTAACAGCCGTGCGGATAAGATGCCTGTCATCTCGACTGCTAGTGATACGAGGCTGTTGGGATCAAACACGGCGTTCCGTATTACCCTCCCTGAACCCACCGATTCCATATTCTGCTAACAGTCATTGCATGTCGACCAACGCGCGCAGCAATGTCGCGATACGATAAACCGCAATCGCGATAGGCTGCAATCCGACCTTTGTCAAAGTGGGAAACGTGATGGTGCGCATTTATCCTCCTTACACGAGGCATCGCAACAACGTTTCACCATGCAACGCCGGTCAGCTACTTTTGTGTATGAGAAATCGGTTGGAAACTTTCCTCCTGTCAGCACGTTGTGTGAATGCTCTGAAAAGCTAATCATTTGCATATCACAGCATCTTCTTACTGTCGGTTAAATTTCGCGTCTGTAGCACGTTATCTTCGTGGTGTAGCAATTTCAATAGCCGGTAGTGTAGTATTCAGAGTCTTCCAGTTGAAAAATCGGAGACACCTTGGTCTTATAACGCTACAGATCTTTGCTACTGTGAGTCAGTCGATGCTTGACACTTCTTAACCATTTAACCTCAAGCGATGTATATATCGGGTGATTATTATTGACGTTTGAAAACGCCCCGAAGCAATGCAGATGGTTCTGACAAGTAATTTAATATACGACACGGGGGGGAGGGGGGGGGCGTAAATGTCGGGAAATACCCCAAAAGTGAATTACAGATGTTGAACGTGGCCGACGAGTAATACGAGCCCTTCAACAAACTTGTGACGTCACACTAGTCAGCCTGTCCGCGTAATTGCGCGATCGCTCGGCTCCCTGCAGGGTCCTCCAAGGGAAATCAGTTTGTAATTGAAAAGGTACTCACTGAAGGTCGTAACATTGTCGTGTGGTATCGAGAGCTTGCATGCATTAAAACGCGAAGTCAAGCGTTATTACACTCGTCTGAAACAGTTACCCGCTACCCGTCGGAGAGGGCCGATGGCAGACTCTTGAGACCTGCGGTGTCACGTGCTGTGACGTAAGCGCCGCAACCTGTCTTTCTCGTGGGCCTCGATGTTGGACGTGTGACTGTCACCGGATGACATACCTCGCCGCACGTGCTATTATTGGGCTGGTCGATCCTACCCTTGCCGGCAGGTGCGGTGCCTACACATCGCTCCGCTAAGCCACTCTGTTTTCGTACGTGTAATTAAACGCAATTACCACCACCGCAAGCACTACTGCGTCAACTTCGATAATGGAAGAACGAAACCAGAGTACCCTAACGGGGCGATGTCTAGCACTGCCCCTACCGGCGAAGGTTGGATCGACAAGCCCAACAGTAATACATTCAGTACCACTGAAGCTTCACATCTTGGCGCTCAAATTAAATTGAGAGAAAGTTTCATTCATATCGCTGTCACGGTAAAAAGAATCGCTACCATAGATAACGTCAAAAAACGTATAAATTTTTCGAAAGGTTTCTCGTGTAGTAAGTCACCATTGTGTTACTTTGAGTACTTTATGATTGACGTAACGATAACCAGTCGGATACAGAAGCAGGTACGGTCAGTTTCCAAACAAAATGGAACACTGAGTCGTGGGGGCTCATTCCACTATCGATAATTTTTAGCTGGCGTCTCACCAGAGGGCGCGGATAACCCCCTTGTACGGTTATCGCTGCGTCGCGTAGTCTTCGAAAGCGGCCGCTAGAGTCGCGTCTAAAGGTAGAGGCCTCCGAAGAGGGCGGCGCCGGCGGCTGGCGGGAGTTTTCGCGAAGTCTGGAGCCGGGGGTGGCAGCAGCAGTGCTTGGAGCAACACACACGCGTTGCGGATCGGCGCGATCTTTTTTTTTCCGAAATTGTCCAGTCTTATTCGCCAGGACTGGGCAGAAGGCAAAGGTCTGATGTTGTAAGCAATAGTTATTCAGCTCTGTGCACCGACTTTCGACTCCGCAAGCTGTTTGAACAGATGTTCGTGTTTATGTTCATTGAGTCGTCATGCACGCCTTGTTACTTGGCTCTGTGATTTTAGGAATAGTGTACTGCCCTCTATGCTCTGTGATTTTGAAGTAACTTGTCTTAATCTGCTGGCTAGCGTTCTCTCTCAAAAACTTTGCCATGGTTAATGTTCTTATGGTCATGTAATCTGCCCAGTTGTCACGCGTAGCTATTTAATGGGCCTACGTCTTATCTAGTTAAAAAAACTGTTTTAAAATTCTGATGCAAGAGCACCAGTCGTTCAAAGTTTTACTGTTTTCACGATGTTTTAGAAGCTGGAGGACACATTAGTATTACTATTATACAGCCGTTTTAAGCTTGTTGCTAGCTCTAATTGTAAGACCCAAGAGGATTGTTTATAATAGAGGGTGATTCAAAAAGAATACCACAACTTTAAAAATGTGTATTTAATGAAAGAAACATAATATAACCTTCTGTTATACATCATTACAAAGAGTATTTAAAAAGGTTTTTTTTCACTCAAAAACAAGTCCAGAGATGTTCAATATGGCCCTCTCCAGACACTCTAGCAATATCAAGCCGATACTCCAACTCGTTCCACACTCTCTGTAGCATATCAGGCGTAACAGTTTGGATAGCTGCTGTTATTTCTCGTTTCAAATCATCAATGGTGGCTGGGAGAGGCGGCCGAAACACCATATCCTTAACATACCCCCATAAGAAAAAATCGCAGGGGGTAAGATGAGGGCTTCTTGGAGGCCAGTGATGAAGTGCTCTGTCACGGGCTGCCTGGCGGCCGATCCATCGCCTCGGGTAGTTGACGTTCAGGTAGTTACGGACAGATAAGTGCCAATGTGGTGGCGCTCCATCCTGCTGAAATATGAATTGTTGTTCGAGCAGAGGGAACAGCCAATTCCCTAACATCTCCAGATACTGTAGTCCAGTTACAGTAGCACCTTCGAAGAAAAAGGGACCAAAAACTTTATTGGCTGAAATGGCACAGAAAACGTTCACCTTAGGCGAGTCACGTTCATACTGAGTTGTTTCCCGCGGGTTCTCAGTGCCCCATATACAGACATTGTGACGGTTGACTTTCCCATTAGTGTGGAAAGTTGCTTCATCACTAAACACAATCTTTGAAACGAAAGATTCATCTGTTTCCATTTGAGCAAGGATAAAATCACAGAAATCGATTCTTTTAATCTTATCAGCTGCAGACAGTGCTTAAACCAATTTCAGACGACAAGGTTTCGTAACTAACCTTTTTCGTAGGATTCTCCATACAGTTGATTGTGGAATTTGCAGCTCTCTGTTAGCTCTGCGAGTCGATTTTCCTGGGCTGCGAACAAATGCTTGCTGGATGCGTGCTACATTTTCATCACTCGTTCTCGGCCGTCCAGAACTTTTCCCTTTGCACAAACACCCATTCTCTGTAAACTGTTTATACCAACGTTTAATACACCACCTATCAGGAGGTTTAACACCATACTTCGTTCGAAATGCACGCTGAACAACTGTCGTCGATTCACTTCTGCCGTACTCAATAACACAAAAGCTTTCTGTTGAGCGGTCGCCATCTTAGCATCAACTGACGCTGACGCCTAGTCAACAGCGCCTCAAGCGAACAAATGTACAACTAAATGAAACTTTATAGCTCCCTTAATTCGCCGACAGATACTGCTTAGCTCTGCCTTTTGTCGTTGCAGAGTTTTAAATTCCTAAAGTTGTGGTATTCTTTTTGAATCACCCTGTATTTATTACTGGATGAAATTACAGCTCCCTTTCTGTAGTTCAGTTAGCGAAGCTTATTTCCTAGGGCGTATGAACTTACTGGAAACGCTCTATAAGTGCAATCATGGTTAACCCGTAACTTTACCTGCAGTATAATCCAATCGGCCACTTCTTTTTCTTGTTTAAAGTTGCTGGGAGAGAGCTCCGTCCCGGCGGGTTCTTTCCGCGTGAGCCTGGCTTACTTGCGGCCGTGTGCGCATCTCTCGAGCATTTCTTAGCGGGGCTTGATATTTGTTTGCAGTCGCGCCTCCTCTCTGTCTATGCTAGCGTTGAGTATACACGGTGTTTCAAAAATGACCGGTATATTTGAAACGGCAATAAAAACTAAACGAGCAGCGATAGAAATACACCGTTTGTTGCAATATGCTTGGGACAACAGTACATTTTCAGGCAGACAAACTTTCGAAATTACAGTAGTTACAATTTTCAACAACAGATAGCGCTGCGGTCTGGGAAACTCTATAGTACGATATTTTCCACATATCCACCATGCGTAGCAATAATATGGCGTAGTCTCTGAATGAAATTACCCGAAACCTTTGACAACGTGTCTGGCGGAATGGCTTCACATGCAGATGAGATGTACTGCTTCAGCTGTTCAATTGTTTCTGGATTCTGGCGGTACACCTGGTCTTTCACGTGTCCCCACAGAAAGAAGTCACAGGGGTTCATGTCTGGCGAATAGGGAGGCCAATCCACGCCGCCTCCTGTATGTTTCGGATAGCCCAAAGCAATCACACGATCATCGAAATATTCATTCAGGAAATTAAAGACGTCGGCCGTGCGATGTGGCCGGGCACCATCTTGCATAAACCACGAGGTGTTCGCAGTGTCGTCTAAGGCAGTTTGTACCGCCACAAATTCACGAAGAATGTCCAGATAGCGTGATGCAGTAATCGTTTCGGATCTGAAAAATGGGCCAATGATTCCTTTGGAAGAAATGGCGGCCCAGACCAGTACTTCTTGAGGATGCAAGGGCGATGGGACTGCAACATGGGGCTTTTCGGTTCCCCATATGCGCCAGTTCTGTTTATTGACGAAGCCGTCCAGGTAAAAATAAGCTTCGTCAGTAAACCAAATGCTGCCCACATGCATATCGCCGTCATCAATCCTGTGCACTATATCGTTAGCGAATGTCTCTCGTGCAGCAATGGTAGCGGCGCTGATGGGTTGCCGCGTTTGAATTTTGTATGAATAGAGGTGTAAACTCTGGCGCATGAGACGATACGTGGACGTTGGCGTTATTTGGACCGCAGCTGCAACACGGCGAACGGAAACCCGAGGCCGCTGTCGGATCACCTGCTGCACTAGCTGCGCGTTACCCTCTGTGGTTGCCGTACGCGGTCGCCCTACCTTTCCAGCACGTTCATCCGTCACGTTCCCAGTCCGTTGAAATTTTTCAAACAGATCCTTTATTGTATTGCTTTTCGGTCCTTTGGTTACATTAAACCTCCGTTGAAAACTTCGTCTTGTTGCAACAACACTGTGTTCTAGGCGGTGGAATTCCAACACCAGAAAAATCCTCTGTTCTAAGGAATAAACCATGTTGTCTACAGCACACTTGCACGTTGTGAACAGCACACGCTTACAGCAGAAAGACGACGTACAGAATGGCGCACCCACAGACTGCGTTGTCTTTTATATCTTTCACATCACTTGCAGCGCCATCTGTTGTTGAAAATTGTAACTACTGTAATTTCGAAAGTTTGTCCGCCTGAAAATGTACTGTTGTCCCAAGCATATTGCAACAAACGGTGTATTTCTATCGCTGCTCGTTTAGTTTTTATTGCCGTTTCAAATATACCGGTCATTTTTGAAACACCCTGTATGTTACCTGACTTGCACTACAAACGAAATTTTCTTGTCGGCCAAGATGCCTTTGCTTAACTGTCTGCGCACAGGATATTCTCTCTTTAATGTTTAATACATATTGCGTTCTTGTTCTACGTTTTACTGTAAAACTTTTTGTGTAAACCCTTCGGGTAATCCCTGTTATCTTTGTTAATATTTGTCTCTTGGGGTATGCCTAACGTCTTCGACTTGAATTCGCTTGATGAAATTGATCTACAACTGTTTTAATTATTTTAATTGTCTGGTTTATTTAAAACTGTAATTTAAAATTTTTAAAAAAGGGCAATATTATTAACGTCTTATTTCTTGAGTTTGTTTGAAGTTATTATTGTTGCTGACTCACCCACTATTTTGAACGCCTGTAATGGCAATTAACTTCAATTTTTGTACTTGTTTTTCAAAGGGGACCTGTTGTTATCAAAGAAAATATATAAAAATAAATGCTGTTGTCCAGAGGTAAGTGACGTTAGTTACAGGGGCCTAGGCCTTTCGTGACTTTTCACTGATCATGGTAATTCTCCCTTGCAAATACATTTTCATTTAGTCTTATCCCCGAGTCTCATATTTCCTGCTGATGCAGGACTTTCGTCCTTTAACTTCGTAGTGAAAACACGCTACTAGGTATCTCTGTAGCAGTAATCAGATGTGACAAATACCATTATCTGGAACCAGATTTGTTGCGTGAACTTACATACCGAACAATTCAAGAGCCGGATCTGAGACAATATGGGGCTTTGATGTCGTCGCGTTGCTAGTAGCCGTTCCATGTTAGTCCTTTACTCCTGTCAGAAGCACAACAGCTGCTTATACATGTAACAACAAAGGTTACGCAGTGTTTGCACGTTCTCTGATAACACGAGACTTGCGTAAAGACTTTGAGCTTTCCGTGTTCCCTTTTCGTTGTGTAAACGTTGTTGTGGAACCCTTACCGCCAACATTCTTGAACAAAGTGTGTGGCGCCTCTTCTAATCTCTGGCAACTTTCTGTATCGTCAGAAGAAAACAATAGCATAATTACGTGATTACGAGGAACACTGTTTACAAGTGAGTGTAGAGATAAGCGATGTGTAATCATAACGTGACATTACGCCAGATGCCACGGAAGACAAGAAAACTCTTTCCCATTCGATGACGCTACACCCACAACCCACAAAAAAGTTTAACATACCTTGGAGATGAGAGGTAAGCGATCATCCAAGTGACGTTCGGGGAACGATTGTACACGATTTGAAATTTGTTTCCTCTGGTGTATAACATGGTGTCGTTCGCTGAAAATTACACGTTTTCAGCAAAACACGTAACGGTGAACTGCAGCAGCAGGTGAACGCTACATTCTCCTGCAGGCAAGAAGGGACCCACGTTGATCAGCCAGTGCAGTTGCAGCCACATTTAATAGAACTGCCAGACACGCAGTCTCGCTCTCCACAGTGGCACGGCGGTTACATGTGGCTGGTCTCTTCGGTCAGTTAGCAGCACGTCGTATTACGTTGACATCCGCACATCGGCCGCACTGTTTGCAAAAGTGCTAGGAGCTAACAGACTTTTTTAATCGCTTCTTTATTATTAACGACCACCACCTGATTTCTTAAGGTGTTCTTTAATTGGCCACTTACTCGTCACGTCTAGTTGAGGTGTCTGACGCTGGACGGGACCGATTGCTGCTCCCTCTCGCATCCACTTTCGCAAATACCGTTGACCAAGTGCGGCCACATGCAGGCGCGACTCATATTTTTATTTTTATTTTATTTTCTGTAGCATTTTTAGGACCACATAACTGAACACAAAATCTGGGAACAGAACATGATTCTTTTGGTGGTCGAGATGTTACGGTGTGGGGACGCATAATGTTGGATCAACGTACTGACCTCCAGATCTTTGAAAAGATTACAAAAAAAAAATGGTTCAAATGGCTCTGAGCACTGTGGGACTTAACTTCTGAGGTCATCAGTCCTGACTGGGTGTTGTGCGATGTCCTTAGGTTAGTTAGGTTTAAGTAGTTCTAAGTTCTAGGGGACTGATGACCATAGATGTTAAGTCCCATAGTGCTCAGAGCCATTTTTGTCACCAGTCCCCTAGAACTTAGAACTACTTAAACATAACTAACCCAAGGACATCACACACATCCATGCCCGAGGCGGGATTCGAACCTGCGACCGTAGCGGTCGCGCGATTCCAGACTGTAGCGCCTAGAACCGCTCTGCGATCCCGGCCGGCCACGGTGGTTCATCTCCCTCATCGGCGGCCCAGGTCAGGGCTTACCATTGCAGTTCGAGTGCGATCCCTTTTCTCCGAACTGGAGTCCTTGCCTTTACCACCTATACTTGAAGTTCATTCACGAACACCTCCATGGCGTACACCTAGGCCGCGGCTTCGCCTGGACCTTTCACATCACCCTACGGAGTCAGTTAATCCTGCGACTCTCCGTTGTCACTTCCTCTCGATTGTCGACATGAAGTGCTTTACACCGATGGCTCGATGGCTGATGGTGACGTTGGCTTTGTCTATGTTCATGGAGCCAGTCGCTGTGGCCGAGCGGTTCTAGGCGCTTCAGTCCGGAACCGCGCTGCTGCTACGATCGCAGGTTCGAATCCTGCCTCGAGCATGGATGCGTGTGATATCTTTAGGTTAGTTAGGTGTAAGTAGTTGTAAGTTCTAGGGGACTGATGACCTCAGATGTTAAGTCCCATAGTGCTCAGAGCCATTTGAACGATATACTCATGGAGGACATATTGAAGAGCACTCCTTGTCATACAGCTGCGGTGTTTTCACTGCAGAGCTGGCGGCCATATCTCGTGCTCTTGAGCACATCCGCTCATTCCCAGGCGAGTCACTTCTCCTGTGTACTGGCTGCTTGAGCAGCCTACAAGCTATCGACCAGTGCTACCGTAGTCATCGTTTGGTACCGACCATCCAGGAGTCCAGTCGTTCAGTGGTGTTTCTCTGGACCCCAGGTCACGTTGGAATCCCAGGCAACGGACTTGCCGACAGGCTGGCCAAACAGGCTAAGCGTAAACCGCTTATGGAGATCGGCGTCTCTGAAATTGACCTGCAATGTTTTGCGGCTTTGGGAGACGGAATGGCATAACGTCAGTACGCACAACAAGCTGCGTGCCATTAAGGACACTACGAATGTGTGGAAGACCTCCATGTGTGCCTCTCGCAGGGACTCTGCGGTTCTCTCTCGGTTCCGCATTGGCCATACGTGGCTGACGCACAGTTATCTCCTCCGTCGGGAGGACCCACGTCAGTGGCTCAGGAATGACGGTCGTCCACCTCTTGCTGGACTGCCCACTTTTAGCCGCTCTGCGGTGGACTTTTAACTTTCCCAGCACCCTACCCTCGGCGTTGGGCGACAATGCCTCAACAGCAGGTTTAGTTTTACGTTTTATTCGTGAGGATGAGTTTTACTATTTGGTCAAAGTTTTAGCACATGTCCTTTGTCCCTGTGTGTCCTCGGTCGGCCGCGGTGGCGGAGCGGTTCTAGGTGCTTCAGTGCAGAACCGCGCGACTGCTACGGTCGCAGGTTCCAATCCTGCCTCGGGCATGGATATGTGTGATGTCCTTAGGTTAATTAGGTTTAAGAAGTTCTAAGTTCTAGGGGACTGATGGCCTCGGATTTCAAGTCCCATAGTGCTCAGAGCCATTTGAACCTGTGTGTCCTCCGCCCTAGTGTTTTCAGGGTGGAGGTTTTAATGTGTTGCAGAGTGGCTGGTTTTTCCTTTTTATCCTCATGGTGAGCCAGGCATGGTAACCTGATTTCTTGTTTTAACCTCTTTTACCTCTTTCTTGCGTCTTTGTGGTTTTCTTGTCCCCTTTCGTCCATCTGTTTATTGCCCTTCAGTCGTTGTTGTGGTTTTTCCTTTCATTCTGTTTTGTGTTGTAAGTCTCACTCTCTAATTCTCACCCTTGTGGCATTGCTTCCTTCGGAACAAGGGACCGATGACCTCGTTGTTTGGTCCCTTCCCCCCTCTTTTAAACCAACCAAGCAACGAACCAACGAACCCAAGGATGCACAGATACGTCCGACCTCCTGTGTGAATCTCAGAGAAGCTAACTGGAGTAAAAGGGACAGGCACTGTAGATAGGTGGCGCTCGGTGGCAACGTGGATCGGCCGAAAGGCAATGGCTCTGAGCAGTATGGGACCTCATATGTGAGGTCATCAGTCCCCTAGAACCTAGAACTACTTAAACCTAAATAGCCTAAGGATATCACATACATCCATGGCCGAGGCAGGATTCGAACCTGCGACCGTAGCAATCGCGCGGTTCCAGAATGTAGCGCCTAGAACCGCTCGGCCACCCCGACCGGCTCGGCCGAAAGACTTGCCGAGATCGTCCGCCCAGTTGCGGTAGGGCTGTGTCCCGGATGGTGCAATGGTTAGCATACCTGCCTAGTAAGCAGGAGGTCCCGGTTTCATATCCCGGTCTGGTACGTATTTTCAGTCATCGCAGCCGACAACAGCGATGCCCTTCAGCTTATATGTGTTTCACAGCTGCGGATTCTGCGTGGGGTCCGTTGTTTCAGGCCTGACGCCCGACGAGATTGTGACCGATGGCTCGTTATCTCTGCAGCAGAGGGAGGTGGGTGGGTGGGTGGGTGGGCGTGGCGCGGTGTGGGAGGATATCCGGTAGGCGCCTGGAGAGCGCACGGCGCAGGCGCGGCCGCGGTCACGACGCCCCGCGGCCGGACGCCGCTCCAAACAAGTGGCTGCATCCGGGAGTCGGCCCGCCGGTAGATCCACTGTGCACCTCACTGGAAGAACGGACCTTACCAGCTGCCGCGTCTCGTCTGGAAGGCAACGTCGGGCAGTCTACAACTGTTTTGAGTACTCAGAGGTATGTAAGAATTTGCGAGGCAGAAACTAACCCCTACGAATTGTCAGGGTCAGTCCTCGGACATAAACTTCCTAAAGCAGTGCGAAGCATTCTCTTTATTTTTTACGGTAACTATCACCTTTGAAGGTTAGGATACCTCCGAGCACAGGTCAGTATGAAACATTTGCAACGTGTTAAGATTCGCTGAAAGCTGAATGTAGTGTGGAAGACTTGAGCGCATCCTCCTTGATTATGTTCATGATAGAAGCAGTTCTTTTGTACTTGTTCATAATTCTATATCAGTCACATGGAAATCTTAACGAACAAACAACGAACCCCAGACAACAGGTTTTTTTTTACTTCTAATCGATAATCGCAAGGAAATACATTCTGACACGAAAAACAACCCCGAGGGAACTATCCGAATGCGACGGAAATCGGATGATGTGATGTACCTGTACAGAGAAATGTTGTTGTTGTTGTTGTTGTTGTCTCCAGTCCTGAGACTGATCTGATGCAGCTCTCCATGCTACTCTATCCTGTGCAAGCTTCTTCATCTCCCAGTACTTACTGCAGCCTACATCCTTCTGAATCTACTTAGTGTATTCATCTCTTGGTCTCCCTCTACGATTTTTACCCTCCACGCTGCCCTCCAATACTAAATTGGTGATCCCTCGAAGTCTCAGGACATGTCCTACCAACCGATCCCTTCTTCTAGTCAAGTTTTACAACACATTTTTCTTCTCCCCAATTCTACTCAGTACCTCCTCATTAGTTATGTGATCTACCCATCTAATCTTCAGCATTCTTCTGTAGCACCACATTTCGAATGCTTCTGTTTTCTTTTTGTCTAAACTATTTACCGTCCATGTTTCACTTCCATACATGGCTACACTCCATACAATTACTTTCAGAAAAGACTTCCTGACACTTAAATCTATGCTCGATGTTAACAAATTTCTCTTCTTCAGAAACGCTTTCCTTGCCATTGCCAGTCTACATTTTATATCCTCTCTACTTCGACCACCATCAGTTATTTTGCTCACCAAATAGCAAAACTCATTTACTACTTTAAGCCTCTCATTTCTTAATCTAATTCCCTCAGCATCACCCGACTATATTCGACTGCAATCCATAATCATCGTTTTGCTTTTGTTGATGTTCATCTTATATCCTCCTTTCAAGACACGGTCGATTCCGTTCAACTGCTCTTCCAAGTCCATTACTGTCTCTGACAGAATTAGAACGTCATCGGCGAACCTCAAAGTTTTTATTACTTCTCCATGGATTTTAATTCCTACTCAGAATTTTTCTTTTGTTTCCTTTACTGCTTGCTCGATATACAGATTGAATAACATCGGGGATAGGCTACAACCCTGTCTCACTTCCTTCCCAACCACTGCTTCCCTTTGACGTCCCTTGACTATTGTAACTGCCATCTGGTTTCTGTACAAATTGTAAATAGCTTTTCACTTCCTGTATATTATCCCTGCCACCTTCAGGATTTGAAAGAGAAATAATGATTACAACTATAGAAAAAGTGGATTATTGATTCAAGAGAAAGAGCTGCGCAAAATGACCAAGTCCGTAACGCAGTGATCCACCTGTGGCGCTCATGCACGCAGTTATTCAGCCTCTTAATAACTTACAGAGTTGTTGAATGTCCTCTTGAAGAATATCGTGCCAAATTCTGTCCAAATGGCCCGTTTGATAATCTCGAACTGGCTGGAGGACCCTGCCCATAACGTTCCAAACGTTCTAAATTGGGGAGATATCCGGAGACGTTGCTGGCCAAGGTAGGGTTTGGCAAGCACGAAGACATGCGGTAAAAACTCTCCTCGTGTGCGGATGGGCATTGTCTTGCTGAAATGTAAGCCCGGGATGACTTGCCGCGAGGGGCAACAAAACGGAGCGTAGAACTCGTCGACGCACCGATTTGGTGTAACGGTGCCGCAGATGACAACCAAAGGGGCCCTGCTCCGAAAAGAAAGCAGACCGTCATTCATGGTTATGGTGGGCCGTATGGCAGGCGACAATCAGGTCTGTATTCCGCCGCTGTATGGGGCATCTCTAGACACGTCTTCACTGGTCATCCTGCCTCAGTTCGAAGCAGGGCTCAACACTATTCGAGTCAAGGAGGTTCCACGCCGAAGACTTGTCTTGAGACTCCTCAGATAGCGGTTGGACACCAACCGGACTGTCACACACTATACGGCCCTTCTACAGACATGCGCAATGCCTTACTGTTAAATTAGAAATACATACATCAATAATACTGTTCAATCTCCACAAGTATATGACGATGCTATGCTGATTATATGTTTTGACGTTGCCATTATGGCCTTATCACTTTAGGACATGGTGTAAAAAAGATCTGCGGATGGTCATTACGGACTGAAACCGGTCATCGTCTAAAGAATTCATATTGTGATCAAAGACTGGAATAAAAAAAACATTTGACAGTATTGGACCACTGTTTGTCTATGCGACCATGTCGCAGTTGGTGAGTAATACATTTTATTACGTGAAGTACAGTTGATATGGTTCTACGCTGCCAGTTATTACTGGCACGGTGCTTGACTGAATCATGTCGATTAAATATCAACGTACAAAGTTGTGAAACGATATGAAATCGAATATGCATATCTCAGTCGGAGAGAAGGCGAGAATGGTGGACACCGGTTGATAGGGAGAATTCTGGGACGGTGTGCCGCATGCACAAATGAGATCACTTGTGTAACCTATTCATGGGTACTGTTCAAATATTTAGAATACCAATTGGATCGGACCGAGCGAGGCGACGCAGTGGTTAGCACACTGGACTCGCATTCGGGAGGACGACGGTTCAATCCCGCGTCCAGTCGTCCTGATTTTGGTTTTCCGTGACTTCCTTAAATCTCTGCAGGCAAATGCCGGGAGGGTTCCTTTGAAAGGGCACGGCCGACTTCCTTCCCTTATCCGGTAAAGACCGATGACCTCGCACTTTCGTCTCCTCCCCCCAAATCAACCCAACTCAGCCAACCGGATTGGATTAAAGGAAGGAAGTAATTCAAGGGCGTGCTGCTAGATTTGTGTTACGCGAGTGTTACGGAAACGATCGTGAGCGCAAATGGGAAACCTTCTAGAGAAGAAGACACTTTTTCACGGAATGTTATTCAAGAAAGTTTAGATAACCAACATTTGCTGAAGACTATAATAGTCATACTGCCTCCAGCGATCATCTCGCGTAAGACCAACAAGGTAGATCAGGGCCCGTACAAAAATATACAGATAATCATTTTTCCTTCGTTGCATTTACAAGTGGAACAGATGTATGTGTTTGACGGATAGTTTAGTAGAGCGTAGGGCTGGCAGGTAGGATGGAACGTGTGAAGGTGGGCGTGTGTGTGTGTGTGTGTGTGTGTGTGTGTGTGTGTGTGTGTGTCTACCTTCTTAGCTGAGTCCGAAAATTCAAGATAGCGCGGTGACGCGTGACTTCGGGCCAGCTGGTTCGAATCCTACAGATGGAAGATTCTTCCATCTACAGAGTGGCCTCAATGGACAGATCAGAGTCCAAACTGTGGATCATTCACTTCTATTAAATCACAAACGTCCCTACAAAGTCCCTCGTGGAGTAAAAGCATGTGACACTTCAGAATGTGAAGCCATTTCTGTAACTTAGGTATCAGTTAAGCGCTTATAAGGACAGCTAAATGGTTAGTAAGCCACTTTATGTTAAGTGGAAGAAGTTCTTTAGGAAACAAGTACCATTTCCACCGTTTGCCGACACATTCATCAATAGTAAGCTTCCGCAGGAGCTGATTTTCTCTATGAATTTTTCTAACTGTCGTGCATTGAAATACAGAAATGCAAAATTATCATTTTTTTCGTGAGATCGACAATGATTATTTGAATTGCCTAGTTTGATTAACGTGAAAAGGAACCTAATCTGTCTATAGCGTAAAATGCGAGTTACTTTATTTACGATTTCAGACAACAAAAACAGTGTACCAATCAGTTTAACTCGAACAACGGATTAAACACGCAACAGGTTCGTTTTCGATTATTTTTACATCAGCCGCTTATAGCCTACATTCTGCCCTTAGGGGATCAACCTACAGTAGCTTTACACAGTTATTGAGTAATGCATGTATCTTGATTGTTTGAAATAACTCTAAGTATTCCTGAATTATGCTATTTTTACGTGTCACTCCCTTCTCTGCTCCACCCCTATGCTAGGGGTTTATCCCATTCAGAGTATTTGTTACACATAGTACGCTGTCTAAGCACACAGTTACCTAGAAATTGTGTACCAAGTGAAACTTTCTACCATATTAAAACTGTGTGCCGGACCGAGACTCGAACTCGGGACCTTTGCCTTTCGGGAGCAAGTGCTCTACCAAGTTTGTAAGGTGGGAGACATGGTACTGGCAGAAGTAAAGCTCTGAGGACGGCCCGTGAGTCGTGCTTGGCTAGCTCAGATGGTAGAGCACTAGCCCGCGAAAGGCAAAGGTCCCGAGTTCGAGTCTCTGTCCGGCACACAGTTTCAATCTGCCTGGAAGTTTCATATCAGCGCACACTCCGCTGCAGAGTGAAAATATCATTCTGTGTACCAAATAGTTGAAATTTGTCCAGGCGTTCCAGCGCTCTATCGAAACCAATCCTCACCCTCCATGCCACGGTTAGCGCGGCTCCCGCCGTCGGAGGTTAGAGTCCTTCCCCAGGCATGGGTGTATGTGCTGTCCTTAGCATAAGTTATTTTAAGTTACAATTACCTATTGTGTAAGCCTAGAGGCTGATGAGATCAGCAGTTTCGTCCCATAGGAACTTCCCACAAAAAAAAGAATGTCACCTACCACAAACATCTACCTATTGCCGTATAATTTATGCAGACAGCTCGTGTCGTCTTACTTTATAGTAGTTCTTGTATTACTAAGGATCTATTATTTGTGGAATGCACAGGTGGGTTGCATCCACGCTGCAATTCTCAGCATTTGTTCGCTGAAATGGTTCTGTTGATTGCCTTCACTGCATTGTACCTCGGGCGCCGACACGGAAAGCGTTTCCTTCTACAAGTTGCTGGTAAAATGTGACACAGTCGAAGTGTGTTTTATCGCCTGCCATTATTACAGTCGCTGCACCACAACAGCCTCAGCAAACACCGAGCGTAAAGAACAGGAAGGCGATGGAACCAAATCGGCACTTGATCTTCTCCCTCGTTACTTTACGTGTTACGAGTTTAGAGGGAAAAAATTTAAAAAGTCTCGAAAACTCGTCCCGAATAGTTGTCACCGCGTGCAAAGGAATGCCGCTGGTGCTAATCCACGTAATGAAACACGATGAGGAATTTTACAGGAAATTAAATCAGTAAATCCTACCTGTCACACAGCTGCTGGATAGGACGGGAACAACACGGAAGCGGTACTCACCTGAAAGAGAAGAGGCATTGTTTATTAATTACACGAAAACAACGTTTGTAAATCGTAAAATGTATTTTTATTGCAGTGGAACCCGTGTCTATGAAACCTGTTCCACATTCAAGTATTCTGTGTGTATCTATATTATTATTTTCATTGTATACCCGGACAACTCGTATAGCACTGTGAGATATCTTTGGATGAAATAAATAAATAAATAAATATACAATGGCGTGCAAATTTAAGGACAAAAATATTATAACTGAATGAAACTTCGAAAGAACTGCTACAGTGTAGGTAACAAAGAAAAACGCAATGAGACGAACAAAGGTGACCCTTTCATTCAAAGACAATATTACATTGAAGTCATTGCGACTCATAATGGTGCCCCGGAAAGTACAAACAGCGCTACATGTGTAGTCACCAACGTGCACGAATGCGGCCCAGAAAGGAGTTTTCTGTTGAGGGATAGGCCAGGCTAATCCATTCGTCAAATATCCTTTCGTTCCGAGAGTCTTTCTCCAGCACTTTTCGATGCAGTCGCGCACCATCATCCATAAAACTGAAGTCATGGTCTAACGCACCATTGAAATGACGCATATGGGACAAAACTACACGATCACCATAACGTTGACCGTTGTGTGTACTGTGATTAATGATTTGGAGGTCAGCACGCACATGCAACATGATGCATCCTCACACTATACCACCTCCACCACCAAAACAATTATGTTCGACACTTATGGACGTACCCTCATGTGGAGAGAGGGGGGGAACACGTAATGAACCCATGACCATTCTCGAACATGGCCGTCTCGGTGATTCAAATGTTAGCGTGTGGGGAAGCAAAATGTTGCTTAAACTTACTAAGCTACATTCGCCGCTCAACATTATTGCGACACTGCATGCCTTCCCCATCTGCGTCTTCTCAGGGGTACATTCGCCCCTGACCTCGTTCTTATGGGTCACAATGATCGATCGCACCGAACAGCGCAGGTGCAACAGCTCCCGGAACGAGAGGAAATTCGGCAAACGGGTTGGCCCCACTAAAATCCCGTCGAGCACGTGTGGGATGCGTTCGAGAGGTGTATCGCAACACGCCTACACGCTCCGACGGACATCCAACAGTTTCCAAACGCGCTGGTGGAGTAGTCGAACATCCTGCCACAGGAACTCTTTATCGACCCGTGTCCAGCTTGGGAGAACGTCGCTGAGCATGCGTCGCCCTCTGTGCCGATCACACTTCCTATTAAGAACCATGTCCCGCCTTTTTTAATGTCCAGCGGCGACTTCAGAGCAACTACGGTCTTTGGGTAAAATTGTCGTTTCTGTTCGTCTCATTGCGTATTCCTTTCAGTTACCTCTTGTACTATACTGTAGCAGTAGTTTCTACGTATGGTCCAAATTTCATCTGGCTATGTTACTTGCCAGTGATAGATACATAATGCTAAAATTACTTTCGTCCTTCAGTTTTGCACACCAGTCAGTGTATATATATATATATATATATATATTCCTGGAAATGGAAAAAAGAACACATTGACACCGGTGTGTCAGACCCACCATACTTGCTCCGGACACTGCGAGAGGGCTGTACAAGCAATGATCACATGCACCAGGAACCGCGGTGTTGGCCGTCGAATGGCGCTAGCTGCGCAGCATTTGTGCACCGCCGCCGTCAGTGTCAGCCAGTTTGCCGTGGCATACGGAGCTCCATCGCAGTCTTTAACACTGGTAGCATGCCGCGACAGCGTGGACGTGAACCGTATGTGCAGTTGACGGACTTTGAGCGAGGGCGTATAGTGGGCATGCGGGAGGCCGGGTGGACGTACCGCCGAATTGCTCAACACGTGGGGCGTGAGGTCTCCACAGTACATCGATGTTGTCGCCAGTGGTCGGCGGAAGGTGCACGTGCCCGTCGACCTGGGACCGGACCGCAGCGACGCACGGATGCACGCCAAGACCGTAGGATCCTACGCAGTGCCGTAGGGGACCGCACCGCCACTTCCCAGCAAATTAGGGACACTGTTGCTCCTGGGGTATCGGCGAGGACCATTCGCAACCGTCTCCATGAAGCTGGGCTACGGTCCCGCACACCGTTAGGCCGTCTTCCGCTCACGCCCCAACATCGTGCAGCCCGCCTCCAGTGGTGTCGCGACAGGCGTGAATGGAGGGACGAATGGAGACGTGTCGTCTTCAGCGATGAGAGTCGCTTCTGCCTTGGTGCCAATGATGGTCGTATGCGTGTTTGGCGCCGTGCAGGTGAGCGCCACAATCAGGACTGCATACGACCGAGGCACACAGGGCCAACACCCGGCATCATGGTGTGGGGAGCGATCTCCTACACTGGCCGTACACCACTGGTGATCGTCGAGGGGACACTGAATAGTGCACGGTACATCCAAACCGTCATCGAACCCATCGTTCTACCATTCCTAGACCGGCAAGGGAACTTGCTGTTCCAACAGGACAATGCACGTCCGCATGTATCCCGTGCCACCCAACGTGCTCTAGAAGGTGTAAGTCAACTACCCTGGCCAGCAAGATCTCCGGATCTGTCCCCCATTGAGCATGTTTGGGACTGGATGAAGCGTCGTCTCACGCGGTCTGCACGTCCAGCACGAACGCTGGTCCAACTGAGGCGCCAGGTGGAAATGGCATGGCAAGCCGTTCCACAGGACTACATCCAGCATCTCTACGATGTCTCCATGGGAGAATAGCAGCCTGCATTGCTGCGAAAGGTGGATATACACTGTACTAGTGCCGACATTGTGCATGCTCTGTTGCCTGTGTCTATGTGCCTGTGGTTCTGTCAGTGTGATCATGTGATGTATCTGACCCCAGGAATGTGTCAATAAAGTTTCCCCTTCCGGGGACAATGAATTCACGGTGTTCTTATTTCAATTTCCAGGAGTATATATATATATATATATATATATATATATATACTGAAGAGCCAAAGAAACTGGTACATCTGCCTAATATCGTGTAGGGCCCCGCGAGCACGCAGAAGTGCCACAACACGACGTGGCATGGATTCAACTGATACCTGAAGTAATGCTGGAGGAAACCGACACCACGAATCCCGCAAAGCTCTCCATACATCCGTATAAGTAAGAGATCTCTTCTGAACGCCAGATATGCTCAATAATGTTCAAGTTTAGGGAGTTCGGTGGCCAGCGGAAGTGTTTAAATTCAGAAGAGTGTCCCTGGAGCCACTCTATAGCAATTCTTGACGTGTGGTGGTAGCATTGTTCCGTCGCAATTGCCCTAGTCCGTCGGAATGCACAATGGAAATGAATGAATGCTCACGTAAGTGCCACCTGTTAAAGTCGTATCTAGACATACCAGGGGTGCCATATCACGCCAACTGCACACGCCCCACACCATTACATCCAGCAGCATTTACCGTCCCCTGCTCACATGCAGGGTCTATGGATTCATGAGGTTGTCTCCATACCCGTACACGTCCATCCGCTCGATACAATTCGAAACGCGACTCTTCCGACCAGGCAACAGTCCTATGTCAGTGTTGACGGGCCCAGGCGAGGCGTAGAGCTTTGTGTCGTGCAGTCATGAAGGGTACACGAGTGGGCCTTCCGCTCCGAAAGCCCATATCGATGATGTTTCGTTGAATGGTCCGCTCGCTGACGCTTGTTGACGACCCAACACTGAAATCTGTATCATTTTGCGGAAGGGTTGCACTTCTGTCACGTTGAACGATCGTTTTTAGTCGTCGTTGGCCCCGTCCTTGCAGGATCTTTTTCCGGCAGCAGCAGTGTCTGAGATTTGATGTTTTACCCGATTCCTGATACACTACATTCCTAAAACTGTCGTATAGGAAAATCCCCAATTCATCGCTATCTCAGAAATGCTGTGTCCCAGTGCCCGTGCGCGACTATAACACTACGTTCAGACTCTCTTAAATCTCGAAAACCTGCGTTTGTAGCAGCAGTAACCGATCTAACAACTGCGCCAGACACATGTCTCCCATAGGCGTTGCCGACCGTAGGGCCGTATTCTGCATGTTTGACGTGTCTGTATTTGAATACGCATGCCTATACAAGTTCCTTTGCGCTTCGATGTATTTAATAAAACTGACAAACTGACTCGAAATGGAGGACAAATGTCCTGTGAACATATGTCCGGAAATGGACGGTGTGCGTACAACGACAAAAAAATAGTCCCGGAAGACATTACAGAGCTACATCGCATCCACGCCACAACAGATGTTCAAAGTGGCCTACATAGAACTGCAGGTGATAGGGATAGTAGCATTGTCATGCAGGATACACATAATCGCACATTGGCCTACATGATGGGGGGCCATTTGCCTGAAGCTTGCACTAGGTTTCGTCTCAATATCCTACAGAACCCGATCCTCCAAATCAGGCGGACGCGCAGTCCGCCGCCTCCCTGAACGTTCGCCTGTGTGAAGTACCTATGATCACACTAATGCCCTTGCAATTCTGCCTGATGGTACAAGTTCTCACTCGCTGCTTCTGTCTATACACAAAATCTTACCTGATCAGACTAATAAAGTCTCTGAATCTATCATTTCATTTATTGCTTTGGTTCATACTCGGTTGCTGTGCTTCAGTTACAGGGTGTTTCAAAAATGACCGGTATATTTGAAACGGCAATAAAAACTAAACGAGCAGCGATAGAAATACACCGTTTGTTGCAATATGCTTGGGACAACAGTACATTTTCAGGCAGACAAACTTTCGAAATTACAGTAGTTACAATTTTCAACAACAGATGGCGCTGCGTTCTGGGAAACTCTATAGTACGATATTTTCCACATATCCACCATGCGTAGCAATAATATGGCGTAGTCTCTGAATGAAATTACCCGAAACCTTTGACAACGTGTCTGGCGGAATGGCTTCACATGCAGATGAAATGTACTGCTTCAGCTGTTCAATTGTTTCTGGATTCTGGCGGTACACCTGGTCTTTCAAGTGTCCCCACAGAAAGAAGTCACAGGGGTTCATGTCTGGCGAATAGGGAGGCCAATCCACGCCGCCTCCTGTATGTTTCGGATAGCCCAAAGCAATCACACGATCATCGAAATATTCATTCAGGAAATTAAAGACGTCGGCCGTGCGATGTGGCCGGGCACCATCTTGCATAAACCACGAGGTGTTCACAGTGTCGTCTAAGGCAGTTTGTACCGCCACAAATTCACGAAGAATGTCCAGATAGCGTGATGCAGTAATCGTTTCGGATCTGAAAAATGGGCCAATGATTCCTTTGGAAGAAATGGCGGCCCAGACCAGTAGTTTTTGAGGATGCAGCGACGATGGGACTGCAACATGGGGCTTTTCGGTTCCCCATATGCGCCAGTTCTGTTTATTGACGAAGCCGTCCAGGTAAAAATAAGCTTCGTCAGTAAACCAAATGCTGCCCACATGCATATCGCCGTCATCAATCCTGTGCACTATATCTTTAGCGAATGTCTCTCGTGCAGCAATGGTAGCGGCGCTGAGGGGTTGCCGCGTTTGAATTTTGTATGGATAGAGGTGTAAACTCTGGCGCATGAGACGATACGTGGACGTTGGCGTCATTTGGATCGCAGCTGCAACACGGCGAACGGAAACCCGAGGCCGCTGTTGGATCACCTGCTGCACTAGCTGCGCGTTGCCCTCTGTGGTTGCCGTACGCGGTCGCCCTACCTTTCCAGCACGTTCATCCGTCACGTTCCCAGTCCGTTGAAATTTTTCAAACAGATCCTTTATTGTATCGCTTTTCGGTCCTTTGGTTACATTAAACCTCCGTTGAAAACTTCGTATTGTTGCAACAACACTGTGTTCTAGGCGGTGGAATTCCAACACCAGAAAAATCCTCTGTTCTAAGGAATAAACCATGTTGTCTACAGCACACTTGCACGTTGTGAACAGCACACACTTACAGCAGAAAGACGACGTACAGAATGGCGCACCCACAGACTGCGTTGTCTTCTATATCTTTCACATCACTTGCAGCGCCATCTGTTGTTGAAAATTGTAACTACTGTAATTTCGAAAGTTTGTCCGCCTGAAAATGTACTGTTGTCCCAAGCATATTGCAACAAACGGTGTATTTCTATCGCTGCTCGTTTAGTTTTTATTGCCGTTTCAAATATACCGGTCATTTTTGAAACACCCTGTATCTTCCGGTTCTTTTATAGACCTTAAGATGGTCGTTGTAGATTGATAGTTGGCAGCTAGTAAGGGAGATGTGTGGAAATTAGTGTGATTCCTGAACCTCATCGGACAATATGTGGTTTCTAATTGGACTTAACAGTTGCCTCACTAAGATGGCGCCGGGACGAGAGCGGCCTTCACAGAGGTTTCAGCTTTTACGCCCCCTTTAACTAGGAAAGGCGGAGGTAATTGGCCCTGTTCAGTGCGGTGGCCGGCACTGCCGGGAGAAACAGCTCATGCACTGGGCGAGGGCGGTACGTGAAATTCCATTTCACAGTTCCCTCTGCTGATGGCTGCGGGAGCAGTAAAAGAGCGTTAACTCAGGTGCCGGCACTTCGCTGAGTGTTTATTTCCTGCAGGTGCTTAGCATTCAGCTAATTTTCTTGCCTAATGGAGACGGTGACCATCTGCGCCCGGTTCTCACGTGTAAGCGACAAGCAAACACTTCCAAGACCAAAATAGAAATTTAAACTTTTCACTCCACTACAGAAAAAAACGGGACTTTTACGCCCTCGTGATTAAAAACAATTAACATTGGAGGAAAGAGCAAAGATGTCGACGGTTGGGCCGGCCGCAGTGGCCGAGCGCTTCAGTCTGGAACCGCGCGACCGTTAAGGTTCGAATCCTGCCTCGGGCATGGATGTGTGTGATGTCCTTTGGTTAGTTAGGTTTAAGTAGTTCTAAGCTCTAGGGGACTGATGACCTCAGATGTTAAGTTCCATAGTGCTCAGAGTCTTTTTTTGCCCTAATCCAACGCCCTCCCTAACACAAACTACAATCCACACCTTTAGCCCATTTTTCCATTTTCCATGCAGCTGTGGTGGCAACAATGCTACGGAGGTGTAGTGATTAGCACACCTGCCTCATAAGCAGGAGACACAGGTTCAAGCCCCAGGCATGGCGTAAGTTTTAATTCATTGCCTGAGCTTCTATCCTTATCGAAGATAAAGTCGAGACTCATATGTCTCCAGGAAAATTTAATTCCATCAGGTCAGCAGATCACTAGCTTATGTATTCCTATTCTGCAGCCGTTGAGTGCTGCTTCTGTGCACAGGTCACATGTTATAAAAATAAAAATGGAGAAGTTCTTAGTCTGATGTTTCACGTCCAACTCTATCAGTGCGTCGTGTGGTGAAGAAAAAGTGCTAGGAGTGGAAAATAAATATGTTCCAGCAGTAGCTCTAGCTGTTCACCAGCAACCGTAATGGGCTTGTTAACAAACCTATTACATTAAATTAAGGGCGTATAAAAACAGCGCAGGAAATTTCTTGGATCGGTACGAGGAATGCCAATTAAAGCTAACTGATGCAGAGCTGGCACGAGGGCGACCACGCAGGTGAGCTTTCACTCGCCGCTTCTCGCTCAGATGCGTGCTCCGGGCGAGATCGTCGGCTTCCACGACACTTACGATTGTATACCTCCTGACACTCTCGAGTCTTTGTTCTGCCGGCGGTGTAAGGCTTGGCAGTTGGCATGCCACCCTCGAGTGAGGATTTTAGAACTTGGGGTGACCGATGGATGCCTAAGATTTGCCTACCTGCGTATCAGAGAAGTGGGAAGAAAGGACGACAAGGGTCCACCTTTTGCACAGGTCGTAGCTATTTGTTCTAGCGCAGGATATCCCAAACTGTGTTGCGCAGAACACTGCTGTTGCACCGAAAGTGAAGAAGTGCTCCGCAAAAAACTTAATAGCATATAGTTCTTTTTCGGCTATTTTTCTTACTTTTAAAATTTTATAATGATTTCTGTGCTGCTGCAAACGTCGTCGAACTGTTCGTGCAGATGGTTGTCTTGCAAACGTCCCCATCTGTTGACTCGGGGATCGAGACGTGGCTGCACGATCCGTTACAGCCATGCGGATAAGATGCCTGTCATCTAGACTGCTAGTGATACGAGGCCGTTGGGATCTAGCACGGCGTTCCGTACTACCCTCCTGAACCCACCGGTCCCATATTGTGCTAACAGTCATTGGATCTCGACCAACGCGCCCCCTTGAAATGTTGCTGCATCTATGGCGCAATAAGGCGTGGGGCCCGGAGATTTCTTCAGAAAGGAAACGTTTCATGAGTAATGAAATGTCTAGCGACAGATAATTTTGACATCAGGATTTTAACTCTGTGAGTGCGCACGTGTAGAGTACGGCAACTACGCGTGCGCTTGCGCACCATGGATGGAGTAGTATTCGAAAATAGCGCGAAACTCGACAGAGGTCGCTCACGTAGCGGCTGCCTTCGCGCAAACGTCTCCACGCCAGTTTTTGGTATAAAGTTAGCGATGAGAACTAAAAACCACCAGAGCAAAACACCTGCCTGAAGATTGCAGAATTGTCGTCAGCCGAAATATGGTGGCGAGAAGTCTACGTAATTGGGTTGCAGTCCCGAAACTTCACTGGAATACCCTATACGCCGGGAAATTTTTGAGCATCGATGTATGTGAGCATTGAAACCTTGTACTTGTTGGCTGTTCTTAGCGTCTCATCTGAGCGGCGAGCGAAGCGTATTATTTGCCGTACACCGGAAATCCATTACGCCGTTGCGTGCGCCGGCTCGCCACCAGGGTGGTGGACCGCAGCGGCCCCCGTGACCTCTGCGGACCGCCCCGCCCACACGTGGTGTCTCTCGCGGCGGTCACACCTGTCAGCCGGCGCTCCGAACTGGCTGAGTGAGCGGGCCGCGCCGCTCGTATCATTATGGCGGGCTGCGGCTCACCGCAGGACACGGAATACGGCCGGGGTCAGCGCTCGGCCGGCCCCCGCGGTCGCCGTCCCAGCCAGACACTCGATACAAAGGCCAGAGCAGGAGGGACACCCGGCCACACTCACATGGCAGTGCTAAAAAAACGAAGAACCGCCGGGTCCCGCCCACTACAAAAACCAGAAATTACCGGCACATACACTACTGGCCATTAAAATTGCTACACCACGTAGATGACGTGCTACAGACGCGAAACTTAACCGACAGCAAAAAAAACGCTGTAATATTCAAATAATTAGCTTTTCAGAGCATTCACAAAAGGTTGACGCCGGTGGCGACACCTAAAACGTGCTGACATGAGGAAAGTTTCCAACCGATTTCTCATACACAAACAGCAGTTGACCGGCGTTGCCTGGTGAAAAGTTGTTGTGATGCCTCGTGTAAGGAGGAGAAATGAGTACCATCACGTTTCCAACTTCGATAAAGGTCAGATTGTAGCCTATCGCGATTGCGGTTTATCATATCGCGACATTGCTGCTCGCGTTGATCGATATCCAATGAGTCTTAGCAGAATATGGAATCGGTGGGTTCAGGAGAGTAATACCGAACGCCGTGCTAGATCGCAACGGCCTCGTATCACTAGCAGTCGAGATGACAGGCATTTTATCCGCATTGCTGTAACGGATCGTGCAGCCACGTCTCGAACCGTGAGCCAACAGATGGGGACGTTTGCAAGACAACAACCATCTGCACGAACAGTTCGACGACGTTTGCAGCAGCATGGACTATCAGCTCGGAGACCGTCGCTGCAGTTACCCTTGACGCTGCATCACAGACAGGAGCGCCTGCGATGGTGTACTCAACGACGAACCTGGGTGCACGAATGGCAAAACGTCATTTTTTCTGATGAATCCACGTTCTGTTTACAGCATCACGATATTCACATCCGTGTTTGGCGACATCGCGGTGAACGCACATTGGAAGCGCGTATTCGTCATCGCCATACTGGCGTATCACCCGGCGTAATGGTATGGGGTGCCACTGGTTACACGTCTCGGTCACCTCTTGTTGGCATTGACGGCACTTTGAAGACTGGACGCTACATTTCAGATATGTTACGACCCGTGGCTCTACCTTTCATTCGATCCCTGCGAAACCCTGCATTTCAGCAGGATAATGCACGACCGCATGTTGTAGGTCCTGTACGGGCCTTTCTGGATACAGAAAATGTTCGACTGCTGCCCTGGCCATCACATTCTCCAGATCTCTCACCAATTGAAAACGTCTGGTCAATGGTGGCCGAGCAACTGGCTCGTCACAACACGCCACTCACTACTCTTGCTTAACTGTGGTATCGTGTTGAAGCTGCATGGGCGACTGTACCTGTACACGCCATCCAAGCTCTGTTCGATTCAATGCCCAGGCGTATCAAGGCCGTTATTACGGCGAGAAGTGGTTGTTCTGGGTACTGATTTCTCAGGATCTATGCACCAAAATTGCGTGACAATGTGATCACATGTCAGTTCTACTATAATATATTTGTCCAATGAATACCCGTTTATCATCTGCATTTCTTCTTGGTGTAGCAATTTTAATGGCCAGTAGTGTAATAACTAGATTCTATGAGGCCATGTTATGATTGGGGTAGACAAAAGAAGTCCTGACACCTACTTTGCTTCACCTTGTATATAGAGAAGTGCTAACACCTTCACCAAGCTTCATGGCAGCAGCTTGACGTGTCCGAGACGATAATTAAAACGAGATAACTGACCTCGTGAACAGAGTGAATGTGAGTGACGGTAGAGTGAATAAGACGAGTCAGTACTGTGCTCCTTTAGTGACACGGAGAGCTAACGGTCGGCGGCCTAGCTGTGTGACCCGCAGCGGGAACCTGCGTCGTTCCCCGGGACGCGGAATGTGGGAGCGCGTGCCGCCAGCCGCCATTGTCTGAGGGGTGCTAATTCCCAGGCAGGCCCGTCTTTCACACGGCGCAGTCTCTGGCCTTTGCTCGAGAGACCCCGCGGCGAAAGTCTGGCCGGTCGGTGCCACACGCGGCTACCGGCGACGCCTTGCCGCTCCGGAGGAACTAACTATTGTTTACTTTCCTGAGGGACTGTGCTAGCTGCAAGGGCACATCAGGCTCCACTGTTACGCTTCAGAATAGTTCAGAAATGTATGGTGCTGAAATATGTCACAATCAGAGAAAAACTCAAATTATTTTTTATTAATGAGAACGAATAAAGGAGTACGGGTAGATTGTCTAGCATTTGCAGATAACATTGTGATCTTGTCCGAATCACTAGAAGAAGCAGTTAACCAAACCACAGAACTGCAGACACAGGCAGGTAAAGTAGGTCTACAGATCTCTATCGAGAAAAGACGATATATGACAAACATCGCTACTGCTCGTAGATGGATGACAATAGGAAGAGGAAAAATTCAGAAGGTGGGAGATCCAAATACCTTGCAGAATGAATAGACATTGAACTGACCGAAAAAGAAGCAATGGTAGTACAAATAAACAAAATGAACTTGGCATATAAATTATCAACACTTACAAAAGAATATTATTTCGATAAATGCAAAATTTAAAGATTACCAAACAGTAATCTGCTCTGAAGCTCTATATGCAGCAGAAACTCTCAACTTAGCAAGAACCGGAATGATCAAGAGGCTAGAACTGTTGGGACGAAATATTCTCAGGAGAATATTAGAACCTCGAAGAACAGAAGATGGTCAATTTAGAAACCGAGCCAACCGGGAACTGTATACCGAGATCGAAAAAATTACTGACGTCATCAGGAAAAGGAGCATGTTCTTCGGATACATCCTCAGAATGGACCAGGGGATGTTAACACGGCGAATCATATAATTTCTGATGAACAAGAAAACCAAAGTACGATGGATCCAAGAGATACAAAGAGATCTGGAAGAACTGAGAATACAGGAACCAGACATATACAACATGGTGATTTTTAAATAAAAAATTCAGGCTTTCGAGGACAGAACGAGATGCAGAACAAAATCATCTTGGCCAGAAGAAACAAGAAGGTTGCAAAGTATAAGAATGGAAGAATATTGGAAAAGAAGACAGACCAGAAAAAACGAAGCTGAATCGAATTATCGTGGTCCTAAGATGGCCACAACGAAAGAAGAAGAAGAAGAAGAAGAATGAGAACGAAGTTGCTCGTGATGATATTATGGTATAGAGCGAGTTGGTTATCAGTGTATTTATTCAGCGAGTGACCTTCCCTGATGAGCTGCAGAAGGTGAATGTCTAGACCAAAACATTATGACCATTCTAGAATGAAATTTTCACTCTGCAGCGGAGTGTGCGCTGATATGAAACTTCCTGGCAGATTAAAACTGTGTGCCGGACCGAGACTAGAACTCGGGATCTTTCCCTTTCGCGGCAAGTGCTCTACCAACTGAGCTACCCAAGCACGACTCACGCCCCGTCCTCACAGCTGGAAGGTAGGAGACGAGGTACTGGCGGAATTACAGCTGTGAGGACGGGGCGTGAGTCGTGCTTGGGTAGCTCGGTTGGTAGAGCACTTGCCCGCGAAAGGGAAAGATCCCGAGTTCGAGTCTCGGTCCGGCACACAGTTTTAACCTGCCAGGAAGTTTCATTATGACCATTGCCCACCACGTCGTTGGATGCAACCTTGGTGGCTTCGCAGGCACGAGACACGGTAACAAAAGGATGTAAGCGGAGCAGACACGAAAGGGGGACCACCCTAGCGAAGATACGGGCTGCAAATGGGGAAATCCATTCAGATAAGCGACTCTGACAAAGATCAGATTATTATTATTGTTCAGAGCCTTGTGAACGAGTATCTCAAAAACGTCGGAAGTGGTCGAATGTTCACGTGCTACTGTCGTGAGAATCTACGGAAAGAGGTAGGAGGACACTGAAACTTTCGCTAGGCGCTAGATGGCTGGATGTCCACGAATCTTCACAGAACGTAGGGGATGGTGATGCTTGCAACCCTGCCGAAACAGGCGCAATGCCGTTGCGTGCACAAGTGTTTCGGAGCACACCGTTCATCGTACATTACAAGGTGCATTTGTTTTCTCCGGACTGGAAAGAGATAGAAACATGCGCATTGTTTTAAAATGAGTCCGCGTTCATTGTAAATACGTCGCAGAGATGGCAGCACCGTATGGCAGATGGAATTTTACCGCCAGCGGCGAGAATGAGAACTGTTTTAAATACTTAAAATGGCGAAGTTTTCCTTACTTGAACAGCGTGCCATCATTCGTTTTCTGAATTTGCGTGGTGTGAAACCAATTGAAATTCATCGACAGTTGAAGGAGACTTGTGGTGATGGAGTTACGGATGTGTCGAAAATGCGTTCGTGGGTGCGACAGTTTAATGAAGGCAGAACATCATGTGACAACAAACCGAAACAACCTCGGGCTCGCACAAGCCGGTCTGACGACATGATCGAGAAAGTGGAGAGAATTGTTTTGGGGGATCGCTGAATGACTGTTGAACAGATCGCCTCCAGAGTTGGCATTTATGTGGGTTCTGTGCACACAATCCTGCATGACGACCTGAAAACGTGAAAAGTGTCATCCAGGTGGGTGCCACGAATGCTGACAGACGACCACACGGCTGCCCGTCTGGCATGTTGCCGAGCAATGTTGACGCGCAACGACAGCACGAATGGGACTTTCTTTTCGTCGGTTGTGACAATGGATGAGACGTGGATGCCATTTTTCAATCCAGAAACAAGGCGCCAGTCAGCTCAATGGAAGCACACAGATTCACCGCCACCAAAAAAATTTCGGGTAACCGCCAGTGCTGAAAAAATGATGGTGTCCATGTTCTGGGACAGCGAGGGCGTAATCCTTACCCACTGCGTTCCAAAGGGCACTACGGTAACAGGTGCATCCTACGAAAATGTTTTGAAGAACAAATTCCTTCCTGCACAGCAACAAAAACATCCGGGAAGGGCTGCGCGTGTGCTGTTTCACCGAGACAACGTACCCGCACATCGAGATAACATTACGCAACAGTTTCTTCGTGATAACAACTTTGAAGTGATTCCTGATGCTCCCTCCTCAGCTGACCTGGCTCCTAGTGACTTTTGGCTTTTTCCAACAATGAAAGACACTCTCCGTGGCCGCATATTCACCAGCCGTGCTGCTATTGCCTCAGCGATTTTCCAGTGGTCAAAACAAACTCCTAAAGAAGCCTTCGCCGCTGCCATGGAATCATGGCGTCAGCGTTGTGAAAAATGTGTACGTCTGCAGGACGATTACGTCGAGAAGTAACGCCAGTTTCATCGATTTCGGGTGAGTAGTTAATTAGAAAAAAAATCGGAGGCCTTAGAACTTGAATGCACCTCGTATTGAACATGGAGCTCCGCAGCAGACCTCCCCTGCATGTTCACGTGTTGGCCCAACGACATCGTCAGTTACGATTGCAGTGGGCACGTGACCGTCGGGATTCGACCACTGATCAACGGAAATGTATCGGTTCTTTGGGTGAATCACGTATTTGCTACGCTAGGTCGATGGTCGTCTCCACAAACACCGTCAACGAGGTGAACGGCGGCTCGAGACGTGCAGAGCGCCACGGACACAGGCTGGAGGGAGCAGTATTGCGCTATGTGAGACGCACTCTTGCGCCTGCATGGGGCCTCTGGTAGTAATCGAAGACCACCTGCATTTTTTCATGCTTAATGTCTTCCCCGACGGCGATGTCATACACTCCTGGAAATTGAAATAAGAACACCATGAATTCATTGTCCCAGGAAGGGGAAGCTTTATTGACACATTCCTGGGGTCAGATACATCACATGATCACACTGACAGAACCACAGGCACATAGACACAGGCAACAGAGCATGCACAATGTCGGCACTAGTACAGTGTATATCCACCTTTCGCAGCAATGCAGGCTGCTATTCTCCCATGGAGACGATCGTAGAGATGCTGGATGTAGTCCTGTGGAACGGCTTGCCATGCCATTTCCACCTGGCGCCTCAGTTGGACCAGCGTTCGTGCTGGACGTGCAGACCGCGTGAGACGACGCTTCATCCAGTCCCAAACATGCTCAATGGGGGACAGATCCGGAGATCTTGCTGGCCAGGGTAGTTGACTTACACCTTCTAGAGCACGTTGGGTGGCACGGGATACATGCGGACGTGCATTGTCCTGTTGGAACAGCAAGTTCCCTTGCCGGTCTAGGAATGGTAGAACGATGGGTTCGATGACGGTTTGGATGTACCGTGCACTATTCAGTGTCCCCTCGACGATCACCAGTGGTGTACGGCCAGTGTAGGAGATCGCTCCCCACACCATGATGCCGGGTGTTGGCCCTGTGTGCCTCGGTCGTATGCAGTCCTGATTGTGGCGCTCACCTGCACGGCGCCAAACACGCATACGACCATCATTGGCACCAAGGCAGAAGCGACTCTCATCGCTGAAGACGACACGTCTCCATTCGTCCCTCCATTCACGCCTGTCGCGACACCACTGGAGGCGGGCTGCACGATGTTGGGGCGTGAGCGGAAGACGGCCTAACGGTGTGCGGGACCGTAGCCCAGCTTCATGGAGACGGTTGCGAATGGTCCTCGTCGATACCCCAGGAGCAACAGTGTCCCTAATTTGCTGGGAAGTGGCGTAGCGGTCCCCTACGGCACTGCGTAGGATCCTACGGTCTTGGCGTGCATCCGTGCGTCGCTGCGGTCCGGTCCCAGGTCGACGGGCACGTGCACCTTCCGCCGACCACTGGCGACAACATCGATGGACTGTGGAGACCTCACGCCCCATATGTTGAGCAATTCGGCGGTACGTCCACACGGCCTCCCGCATGCCCACTATACGCCCTCGCTCAAAGTCCGTCAACTGCACATACGGTTCACGTTCACGCTGTCGCGGCATGCTACCAGTGTTAAAGACTGCGATGGAGCTTCGTATGCCACGGCAAACTGGCTGACACTGACGGCGGCGGTGCACAAATGCTGCGCAGCTAGCGCCATTCGACGGCCAACACCGCGGTTCCTGGTGTGTCCGCTGTGCCGTGCGTGTGATCATTGCTTGTACAGCCCTCTCGCAGTGTCCGGTGCAAGTATGGTGGGTCTGACACACCGGTGTCAATGTGTTCTTTTTTCCATTTCCAGGAGTGTATTTCAGCAGTATAATTGTCCATGTTTCGGACCCAGAACCACGCCACACTGATTTGGGTTTGAGGAGCATTATGGTGAACTCACGTTGACGTCTCGGCGACCAGATTCGCCTCATGTAAATTCTGTGGAGCCCATCTGGGTCGGTGTCGGGAGCCACAGCCGCGTACGCAAATCTTTCGCCCGTTACTTACGCGGATTACATGACCTGTACGTGGACCTCTAACGCGACATACCTCCACAAACGTACCAATAAACTGTCTGATCCCTGATCCACAGAATCAGTGATGCATTTCATCCAAAGACGGACAAATAAGCTATTAGGCAGGTGATCGTAATGTTTTGGCAAAGAACATTTTCGATATTAACTACTCTTCACAAGACCTTCCATGGAGACGCTGCAGTTTGGGCCGTACATGATACGCCACGACTGTAGTCGATCGTGGACTCCATACTGACCACAAACTTCTGTGGAAGAGACATACTGCAGAAGCTGTCACAAACAGCTAAAAGTCCACTGACGTACTGCGTGCTATAATGAATGTGATCTGGAAAACAGATGCAGACATTGGACTAGGACTGTATCGTGCTTTGGTACATTCACAAAGGGGCTAAGATTGTCTACTGCCTCCATAACAACAGAATCCCATTACGTAGGAACGCTGACTAGATTTTATTTTCATCAAACATTGCTCTCTGTGTGTGATTTGTCAACTTGTTGATATTTTTAGTGCGCCAGTGGTGTCAGGCAGTGTTCGGAAATGGTACAGATAGACTAACCGATGTGGTTGATCCAGCAGTCATAAGAAATCGTCAAGTTCCGCGGACACTAAGGCCGAGACGGCAATCGCGTGATGATTCATCAATTGTGCTTCTTACGCTACGCGGTACTACGGTTAGTAAGGCAGGTGTTTGGGAATACAAGACATATGATTCATTTTCCGTCCACAAAGGAGGTACCGAAGATGCACCGCCCAGTTGAAGACAATTCCGGCCTCAGGATCCCTGGAATTAGTGAGATTCCTTGTGATTGCAGGACGGCCTTGCCGCAGTGGATACACCGGTTCCCGTCAGATCACCGAAGTTAAGCGCTGTTGGGCGTGACTGGCACTTGGATGGGTGACCGTCCGCGCCACCAAGCGCTGTTGCCATTTTTCGGGGTGCACTTGGCCTCGTGATGCCAATTGAGGAGCTACTCGACCGAATAGTAGCGGCTCCGGTCACAGAAAGCCATCATAACGACCAGGAGAGCGGTGTGCTGACCACACGCCCCTCCTATCCGCATCCTCCACTGAGGATGACACGACGGTCGGATGGTCCCGATGGGCCACTTGTGGCTGTGGTTGCAGGAGCAGTTACATTGGTCAACCCGTCTGTGTCGTTTCCGACCATTGTCTAGGAAAAATGTTAAATTTCTTTCAAATATATCACATGAAATGTATGTCCCGGCAATATTAGTTCAAAGGTAAAACCAGCTCCTAAAACGGCAGGCTAAAAAAGAGTTAACAGGAATTAGAGTATACGAGAACAATACTTCAATTGAGACAGCGGCTATAACATACTAGTATCAAACGAAGGCCTTAATATTAGAAAAAAATTCTGATAATAAGATTCTGGAGCGGAACACTGCATGAAAGTGAAAAATTACGTGTGGGAAAACTGGAGAGGCAGAGAATCGAAGGGTTTGAGGCGTGGTGTTACAAAAAGGTGCTGAAAATTAAATAAATGAAGTGGTTCTCCGCAGAATCGGAGAGGGAAGGAATATGTCGAACACAATGACTAGGAAAAGGGAGGGTATGGTGATATGTGTGAAGACACCGGGAATAGCATGAAAGTTTGCATGTTACAATCTTCGTCTTCCGATTTCTCACGTTTTCGTCTCCTAATTCACGAACAGTTTTTGCTGCCATAATCTGTATCCAGTGGTCGATATCTGTGAAGTAGTCACATGTGACTGAGCTGCGGCGGTTTATGTTAACTACTCGTATGTTCTTTGGAGTAAGCGGCGGCTCGACCAATGAGAATTCAATGCGGCCGGGGCGGACAGCATTTGCTCTGTTTTCGAAGCAGAAACAAATGTTCTATTCCGTTCTTTTCTGTTCTCGTATCTGCTGCGGCAAAGGTGGTAAGGAGGAAGTGCGACTATTCTGAGATCTATTGAGAGCAAAAGAGAATGGTTAGCGCTCGTGATCTGTGTTTGTGTGAGAAAACTTTTAAGGATTATTGCGGTCCGCATTTCACTGTTGACGAGTGATGGAGGATACGTTAATACTTGCTGCAAATGCCTTGCCCGGCATGCCATGTTCATGCAAAGTTTTCATGACTGTACTCATCCATTATGAGAAATGTGGTGGGAAATGCAGTTTCAACTAGTGCAGGCCAAAATTCGTTTTCGTATGCAGTGCCTTTGATTTGTAACCGAGCTGTGTAAATCCGTTCTTCAGTCTCGTAACTATTCTTTGCATTTTCGATGATTTCGTGTATATTTTGCGAGCGAAGTCTTAGTTTTTGTCATGACGTAGTCTTTATGTGGTTCCTGTAACATTAATTTTGTTCTTTCAGGTAAAATGACTGCATCGTTGGGTTCCAACAATTATCGAGTGATACGAAATATTTCTTTATTTATTCACAGACCTTCCCATCAATAAATAGAGATCGTATAATTAATAATTTGCAAGATCATGGCCGTTTAGCTTGTTAAAGCGCACGCGCACGCACATTATATATATATATATATATATAATGTAAAAAGGATCCTATCGTGGTCATGTGCCTTCAGCATCGTTATTTGTTCAATAAGAATTAGTTTTGATTTAATGCACTCATTCAGTTAGCCTATGACTGCTTGCACTGTTTCTAGTAAGATTCTTAGAGGTTCCAGAGGGTAAGTTTTCATCGAGATCTTCGGAGCAGCACATACTATGCCATGTTCTATATAGTGTTCCTTGAATATTCAGTATGTTCATGCTCTTTGTATGAAAGAGTTTTTGAATTATAATTCTGAGCCAAGCATGCTCAATGCACATGTTTTGTCTAAAAGTTAGGACATATTAAACTTTTCCAAGATCAAATAGAATTTCTTTGTTAGGGAACTTTATCATTGAAGTGAATTACGCATCCCCTACACCCTGTTTAAGGCTTACGCGAACAAAATGCTGCCTGTGTTAAGTTATTCATGAAATGAGGTCGGATCACGTTAAAATAATATTTTTTTGAGTCAACTTTGGTAGACAAATGGGCATTTGAGCCAGGGTAATTTTCTGTAGGTATTTCAATGTCCACTCTGATTAATTTAAACCACATGCACCTTACAAGCATAGAGGGAGCAGTAAAAGAGAAAAATTGTAGATGAAGACAGAGATTATGTTGTTTATAGCAAAACAACATTATCGCAGTGGATAAAGGTGTAAATTTTCGGACGATTGATATGACGTCTCACGCTGAACAAAAATTAAAAGAAAAATAAGTGAAATTAGTATTGGACGAAGATATCTTTTGCTTCGGAAGATAAGCACCTGGTATTTAATAATGGAACATAGGGAAGGCTAATGAATAATGTAGACTTGCTGAAAGAATTCTGGGAGAGAATATATTAAGGAAATCGCATGCTAAACGTCACTGCTTCTATCGTATATCTCGCCTACGAATCACGAGAGTAATATAAGAGAATTAGGATTCGCGTGGAAGCAAGCAACCATTTATCAAGCGCTGCAGTCTAGGTCTAGGAAAAAGAGAGAGAGAGAGAGAGAGAGAGAGAGTGGAGTTGCTTGCTGAGCACGTATATCGACATACATGTAGAAGGAAAACAAAAATCAAGGCAAGGCGCCTTAATGCTATTTATGGAGCTCGAGAAAGGTTGTGAAAGAGTAAGATGGAGTAGAATGAAACTGAATTACCTTACCCTGGGCACGATGTACTCTTCTTTCTGCTTTTTGTTTTACGAGTTAGAAGTTCTAGTTATTCCGGGACTCCAAACCGGACCGTCGAATTCCGCGGCCTGTGCGTGCTGTCAGTTGCGGTCTCTGAGCAGTCACCTCGGGTCAGTTAAAGGCTCCGGCAAATCGTGAAGCGCTTCTCTCCGTTCCTCCCAAAAAGCAAACAGTTCGGAGGTTTGCCCATCGTTTCCGAGACACTGTATATAGCAGTTTCCCATCTCCACAACCTCGGGTTTATTGCTAAAAGTGAATTCTGTTATCCTACTTCGAATACACGCACAGTTTGCTTGCGTTCAGGTTCGTCTCATTCTCTGGAACAGAGCGGAATAAGATGTCTGAAGCCCTGAGACAAATGGGTATGGAGTACACAGAACAATAAACTCCGAAGCCTATTAAAATAGTATTGGTGTAATAAAATGGGTAAATCAAGAAAGACAAGCTCGTATTCAGAAGGGTATACGTCATGATTAAACCTTATCGGAATTTGTGTTTAGCATGTACGTGACGGGAAGAAAAAACAGTGGACGAAAATTTCAGAGAAGGAAAAGAAAAGTGTGCTAGTGGGACAGATGCGAACGCTAAGGATTGCAGCTGACACTATCATTCCTTTCAATCGAGTGGAAGGGTAGTGTTGAAAGACTTGCACCAGGCCGTTAAGTCACACGAAATAATAATAACTGTATGAAATACTGGTTTTCCAACTGATCTCTTGATATTCATACAGACGGTTCTCTTTTCTCCAAACGTCTCTTTAATTTTCTTATATGCAGTATCTATCTTACCGCTAGTGATAGATGTTCCTACATCCATACATTAATTTTGACAGGATTGCAGCCTATCGCCAATGTTATTCAATCTCTATATTGAAAAGCAGTAAAGGAAAAAAAAAAGAAAATTTCGGAGTAGGAATTAAAGTCCAGAGAGAAGAAATAAAAACTTTGAGATTTGCTGATGACTTTGCAGTTTTCTCAGAGACAGCAAAAGACTTGGAAAGGCAGTTGAACAGAATGGACAGTATCTTGAAAGGAGGATACAAGATGAACATCAACAAAAGCAAAACGAGGATAATGGAATACAGTCGAACTAAATCAGGTGATGCTGAGGGAATTATATTAGGAAATGAGAAGCTTAAAGTCGTAGATGAATTTTGCTATTTTGGAAGCAAAATAACTGATGGTCGAAGTAGGGAGGATACAAGATGAAGACTGGCAATGGCAAGAAAAGCGTTTCTTATGGAGAGGAATTTAACATGAAGTATAGATTTAAGTGTCAAAGTCCTTTCTGTAAGTATTTGTATGAAGTGAAGTGAAACATGGTCGATAAACAGTTAAGAGAAGAAGGGAGATAGAAGCTTTTGAAATGTGGTGCACAGAAGAATGCTGTAAATGGGTAGATCAAGTAACTAATGAGGAGGTACTGAATAGAAATGAGGAGAAGAGAAATTTGTGGCACATCTTGACTAGAAGAAGGGATCGGTTGGTAGGACACATTCTGAGGTATCAAGGGATCACCAATTTAGTACTGGAGGGAAGCGTTGCGGATAAAAATCGTAGGAGAGACCAAGAGATGAATACACTAAGCCAATTCAGAGGTTGCTGTACTTACTCGGAGATGGAGAGGCTTGCACAGAATAGGGTAGCACTGAGAGCTGCATCAAACCAGTCTTTCGACTGAAGACCAAAACAGCAGCAAGATGAAATACTGAAGGTAGTTGCGATAAAATGCAGGTATTTTAGGTTATCTACGACTTGTGCAGAAGCTAGACTGCGGTTGTGTGTAAGGACATGAAACGGAAGCAGTGGTTGGGAAATAAATGGGACAGGGTTGTAGCCTATTCCCCAATGTTATTCAGTGTGCATATTGAGCAAGCTGTGAAGCAAACCAAGGATAAATTTGGAAATAAAATTAAAGTTCAGAAAGAAGAAACAAAAACTTTTAAATTTGCCAGTGAGTATGTAATTGATGTCAACGATAACAAAGGAAGATCACTGGAACGGAATGAATGTTTTGAATGGAGGTTGTAAGATGAACATCAGTGAAAGTAAAACATGGTAATACAATGTAGACACTAACAGAATTGGAGAAGTTTTGGCATTTGGGCAGGTACTGTACATAACTGACGATGTACGAAGTAGAGGGAATATAATATGGAGACTGGAAAGAATATGAAGAGCGTTTCTGAGAATAGAAATATGGCAGCAGAGAACAGAGATTTAAATGGTACTATTCTGATGGTATTTGTCTAAAGCAGAGACATGGAACGGAAGTGAAACGTGGACGATAAATCAGAGAAGAAGACAATAGGCGCTTCTGAAACGTGCAACAGAATAAAGTTTTAGATTAGATGGGTAGATCGTGTAATCAGTGAAGAGGTGGGCAGTCTAATTAGGGAAAGGGATATTTATGGGACAACTTGATTAGATCAAGCACTAGTGGTTATGCTGCACAAGGAATCGTTTCAAGCCTTTGATGACTGTCATTACGGTTAACGTTCTCCAGCTGATATGACACACGATGAGGCATCAAAAATTCTCCAGTTTGGTAATGTAGGGAAGTGTATCGGGTATACATTACAAGGGAGACCTAGGCTAAACAGCTAACCGGGAACACCAAACGATCCTGAAGGAGTACGCAGCAGAGGGCTCGAAATGGCGATTGGGTAAGAAGAAACTGGAGTCGGCCATGACGAGGCCTAACAACCTATAAGAGTTTACGTTTAGTGTTCACTGACTTTTCTATAAGCACTTCTTGACTCAAACTTCCTTAGTAGAGGCTTTCACTTAGCTGCATGTCACAATGAGCTTGGGTATTAACCTCTTACATTAGCGCAAGAACTTGGTTGACACTTTCGTCCTGCAGTCGCTGCCTCACAGCTGTCTTTAAAGTTTTCATATGCTATTCTTACTGCCGTTTAATAGTCCTATTCGTAATAAATGAACAGTTACTCCACTGTTAACGGCAGAACAGCTAAGGGTACACAGAGAAGAAGATTCACGGAAGAAAGCAGCAAAAGACGCAAGTCTAATTATGCTTTTGACTTTTGTTACAGCGTGTACTATAAGGCATTGTCAATTAAGCTTGCAGCGTGATGCATGCAATCTCTGTTCTTGTACCATGTTATTACAGAGCGTCCGACCTAACACACCTTAGATTACGAGCAGAAAATCGCTGCGAATAACTGACTTGTGCATAGTGGAACATGGTCTTTGTTTTCTTTCTGGCTTCGTTTCTACAGCTACATCACCGTCCATACTCTAAAAACTACTGTGAAATATGTGGAAGAATGGGGTGTTCCTTTGGACATCGAATGTAAGAAATGAGGGTCTGATCGACTCGAGGACGAACAGTTAGCGTAAAAGCTGTGTAAAGTTGGAGCAAATAACTTGTGATTCCTAGTGATTAAAGTTGTTGAGATTCTGAAAACAATGTAGAAGGGCTTATGTGTGAACTATAAATGGCGAAAGAATGTGGTCAGTTACTGAATTACGGTAGGGTGATTAATTACTTAAAAACAGTTTTGTGAAGGAGAAACATATAAACTTGCTTTTTGTGTGTTTTTTATTTAATAATGTACCACACACAATTAAAGAGGGTGTTGGGGTACAAGTGTAGGTATTTTTATTGGAGACAGAGTAGTGTACTAAACAACGTTACATCAGTATTCTCTTCATCTGCAGACTAATAATTACAGTTTTAGGTGTAGTATATTTTTAGGGTGGTTAGTACTTACAGTCACATGTGGCAAGAGGAAGCCTTTAGTTCTTATTTTCGCAGGGCAGCAGGTCAGGTATTGATGCGTGCACGCAAAACGGCTAGTCTATATTGACAAGTGCAGTCCACTTAGAGCTGCAGTTACGACTGTGCAGAAAACATAAGGTAGTAAATTATGTGACGTGTTTGTGGGTAGGCTGTTAGACGCAGAGGAAAAACAACTGACGCATTGAAGTGGGTACTTATTAGGTGAACAAAGGAAACAGGGTCACGTGTATCTATTAAGAACCAACACACAATTTTGAAGCTTCTTCTTTTACTTAGCAAAAATGAAATAGGAGTAATCAACTGGACAGTTGATAAATTTATTTGGGTGTGCTGGAGTGTGTACGCATGAATCATATTTATTTGTGAGTTGTCAGTGGTATTTGCCACCGGAGTAAAGACAAAGCGAGGGTGGGGGAGGGGACGGGACGATAGTAAAGAAGAATATCGATACATTCTTGGCTATTTCCACTGTACCACGTTTTATTGGGTTTTTATACCGTTAAGTTTGTATCCCATTTACCTACTTAACAGTCTTTCATTCACGCCCGAGTTGGGCGTCGTTCCACGTCTAGTGGCTCTGAGCACTATGGGACTCAACTTCTGAGGTCATCAGTCCCCTAGAACTTAGAACTAGATAAACCTAACTAACCTAAGGACATACACACATCCATGCCCGAGGCAGGACTCGAACCTGCGACCGTAGCGGTCGCGCAGTTCCAGACTGTAGCGCCTAGAACCGCTCGGCCACCCCGGCCGGCCTCCACGTCTAGTACTTATCCCATAAAAGCCAGGGTGGAAATGATGGTAAAACTTTGCTGACTATCATTGGAGTGAAAGTTCTTCAGTTAATTCTATCAGACGTGCTGTGTAATCTTGTGGACGTATGTCCAGCGTTTGAGTCAAGCAGTGAGTGCGGAAAGAATGTTTGCTGAAATGCCAGTGTGCGCGCTATGATTAGCCTTCATGATCCCTACTGGAATGATACATAGGGATCTGCAATATATTCCTGAATTCCTTTCTTACAAGGGAATGGTCAGACTTGTCATGTCGAAATCTGTGTTGCTTTTTTTTACCACTGTGAGTTAACATTGCAAGAAGTCTGTATGCAGAATTTTAGCTGCTGACATGACCTGGAAGTCTGTAAACAATTTTATGAAGTAAGACATTATTGTCGCATGGTTTCCACGCTTATAACTGCCTCTTGTACAACCCTGACCTCTCTCGCTACGTTATACCAACGCCATCTAGGGACAAGGTGGCGTTAGCTACGCGCCGCTCTCTTGCCACAGCGGTGAGAGAGCTGATTCCCCCAGTGAAAGCGATCGCATGATAATTAAACATTCGTTGACAAATATGGCTGATATGTTATCTACGACATTCTTTCCAAATAGCTATGAAATAGACACAAATAAATATACGGTTTAGAACACGTCCAAATTTTATTTCTTGTAATTACCACAAAAATGCGAAACATTGATACATTGTTCAAAACATAGGTTTTTTGTGCACCAAGAACATACAAGTAAAGACGACATATGACAGCCCTGCGAATCACAGACGTTGTTAGATGTCCGTAGACAAAACTGGGCTGGTGTTAGGAATGAAGCAGGCATATTTCGAGGAGTGCCACGCATATTTAATCAAATTCTGAAATCGTGGGGAGGAAAATTGATAATGTACTACAGATTGCAGCTTGAGAATATTGTCACGGTGATAGACAGGAAATTGGAGTGATCAGCACACAATAATTTTCTCTGTTAGTTTTCTGTAAAATGCCTTCCACTGGCGGAAAAATTCTCTGTCTACAGGTTGAATTACGTTGGTCGTGCCGGGTGGAATCTGAAGCATCTCTACTTCTTTGTCAGGGTGGGCTCGAAATACAGCTTTTAATGAATCAGACCTTTTATGACCTGACCACGAATCTAGAAGGAGAAGAGATTTGTTCCCGCAGATCGGAAGAAAAGCATGACGCATGAAAAGTATAACATTTTCGTTTGCCATTTTTCCAGACTTCAATGCGTCTACTACAAGACTGTTTGCGTAGAACATTGTTCTTTTGACACGTGGTCCAAAACGTCCAGTTGGTTCTTGAAGACACACATAAATTTTAGGCAGCAATGAACCATCAAATGGTTCAAATGGCTCTGAGCACTATGGGACTCAACTGCTGTGGTCATACGTCCCCTAGAACTTAGAACTACTTAAACCTAACTAACCTAAGGACATCACACACATCCATGCCCGAGGCAGGATTCGAACCTGCGACTGTAGCGGTCGTGCGGTTCCAGACTGTAGCACCTTTAACCGCTCGGCCACTTCGGCCGGCCAATGAACCATCCAGACTAATTATGGGCATTATAGTGTATGAATGGGTGAGTGCAGTCGTGGACTGTGCAATCGCCTTAATATGTTTTTCCCCTTTGAATGACAGTGTTCTTTTCGCACGCATTTCTTTTTGAAAACCTGACTGATCTGCATTGTACACGTATGATTCGCTAAAATTAGCGATCTTATTTTTTGCATTCGTAAGAAAAGCTTCTATCATTTCGATTTGTGTCACTTCATTTTCCGACCTGTTTCTCGATACAAATTTTGTTATTTTTCTTGCCACAATTTTATGTGATATTTTGAAGCGACTAATCCAACTTTGAGAAGCTGTAAATTCTTTAGCGCCTATCGCGTTGGCAATCTCTAACGCCCAGTCACTCAAAGTTGTATTGCTCACACCAAATGACTGTTGTCTGGCATCGGTAAATAACTCAAAAAGTCGCGCATTTATCTCCGTCGCAATTTCCAGTCGACTATTACGTCGTCGAGCGACTTGCTTTTTCCATCTATACAATTCACGTTCAGAACGGACAAAGCGATACTTATTTTGAACAGTACTGACACGTAGGCGTTTCTTACCACTTTCGTTCAACCAATACGTCACCGCTTTTTCTTTGTCTGATAAGGTAATTGTAGTTGCTGGTGTTACTTTCGGAGATAATTGATGATGGTACGCGGCACTATCACTCGAAGAGTCTTCACGAGTGCAACTTTCGTCGGTGTCTTCGCCGTCTGTAGAGTCACAGTCTGCAATATCGAGTGTTCCAGTTGTTTCTAGCCACATGTCTGCGCCATTTACATGCTCGTCTAGAAATTTAACAACCATGTCGCACAACACATAGTCTTCACGCGTGTTTTCTGTTGATTGCTTCATTTGGCGTCTGTGGTATATCTCTATGGCAAGCAGCAAAACATTTACAGGGTTCGCCATCACCTGTTAGGGGAGATTGAATGTTCACCGTAAAGTGGCTTGCGGAGTATAGATGAACATGTACAGAACATCTTTCATATCTCTAACCAGTTTCAGGACGGTATGTTTCGAAATACGTACCAGAAATTAAAAGGACGTGCATGCCACAGAAACGAATATTCGTTCCCCCTTTCCACCAAAACCTTGCAGCGATATTCCTCTTTAGTGAACGCCGCGGTAAGACGGCCGCTCTACCCGACCATGCGCACAACGCTCGCGACTCGCCATTTCCAGGGGTGGCCAGCCGTCACTGCAAGCGCCAAGCAGGAAACACAGCCATGTTCGTGATTTTTTTTAGGGACTTCCAGTTCATGTCAGCAGCTACAATTTTGCAAACGGACCTTTTGCACAGTTAAATAACAGTGCTAAAAAAATCAATACATGTTTCGGCATGACTAGTCTGACCATTCCCTTGTTAGAATGGTTCTCGTAGCTTTGTAAGTAGCCTTGAAGCGACTATCACATGAGGTTCTTCAACGTTTCGGTGACGTTCTTCCGTGGGAAAAACAAGCATTGGACCACTGGTAGTCCACTTCTTTGCACACATTAGCCCTACATCGTAGGACCTGCTTGATGACTCAAACGTATCGAAGTCAGTAGTCTGAAAACACGGAAGCATATTAAAAGTCACGATGCTTAGATAAGTGTAACTGTATATTCAATTGCCGAAGAGTTAAATCACGTACAACATTTTCCTCGGATTTAAAGCATACTTACCCACTACTGCATTTACATCGAAAGAGCGCTAACATAACTAGAAGATAGTGCTATTACAATGAGTTTATTATTGAAAATTACTCAACTGCATTGTGATGGAAGTCCTCATCTTGTTTCGTTACACTTAGAGCTGTCTGAGACCTACAGGGCGAGAAATGCTGGAGGTGTCGTGAGAGGATAGCGAAGGTTCTAATAAGAAGGATCATTTTCATTAACGATTAATTATCTCCAATGAAAAATTATTTTGTTGTCAGATCACTGAGAATATTTCCGTAATCACTCAGTTTGTTTTACACGAAAAATGAGACGGCGGGACGCAAAGTGCAGTTATGGAACTCAGCTTTACATCTTGTATCCTTGCGAAACACTTTTCAATATTTCAGCGTATGTATATAGAGCCATTTCCAGAATAAGATTTTCACCCTGCAGCAGAGCGTGCGCTGATGCGAAACTTCCTGGCAGATTAAAACTGTGTGCCGGACCGAGACTCGAACTCCGCAATATCCTTTCTTCCAGGAGTGCTAGTTCTGCAAGTTTCGCAGGAGAGCTTCTGTGAAGTTTGGAAGGTAGGAGACGAGGAACTGGCGGAAGTAAACCTGTGACTACGGGTCGTGAGTCGTGCTTGGATAGCTCAGTTGGTAGAGCACTTGCCCGCGAAAGGTAAAGGTCCCGAGTTCGAGTCTCGGTCCGGCACACACTTTTATCTGACAGGACGTTTTAAGGATGCTTTGCTTGACGGGCAAGACTAGTATGCACTGTATCACGAAGACTGCTCGCTAAGTTGTTCGTGCAAATATAGCTATCAAAAGTAGGACAGAAATTGCTTTGATCTTATCGGCCTACAGATTCACCTGCGAAATTAAGTGAGAACTGCAGAGGAAAACTTATTGTTGGACTGGTAGGCAAGAAAAGACATAACGTATAGACAAGACCTTAAGTTTCCGAAGTAAATTAGGAAAACCATAACATCTTAAGTGCTGAATGATATTAACTTTGTGCGAAAGAGTTACAGAAGCTTTTCCTGAAAAATTACGCTGACCGGTAATCCCTACACGTACCCCACACAAAAAATTTCTTACTGCGAGCAGACGGACTCGACGTCTTCGAGGATGCTCATAAATAGACTGGGATCGGTATTCATAACGTACCTGTAGCATAAAAGTGTAAAAGGGAAGACAGAAATGACGGAGCTCACAGTGACTGTAGTTATCTTGTGAACACCTTTATCGACAAGTGGTAGAAAACCTGACGGAGTAACAGGGAGGTTCATAATCTTCACGGGTTATTAGCCGAGTGGCGTCGTTTCAGTGGATTGCTTATCCATCATCTTCAGGCGAAGTGTTGGGATGCTGACTCACTCTCATCTCATACTTTCCCCTCTTTGGGGAAGTGTGTGGGGGAGTTTGTAGCCTTTCGGCTTTTACTGCACTGTGTACTTGTGTGTGTGGTTATTTCTGTATTTTCTTTTTCTTTATTTTAGCTGCTGGACCGCTATCAGATTTCAGCCGCCGACCAATCACGTGCCTGCGGAATCGCACCAGGTGCTTGGCGCCACCAATAGTGGGGGTGGGGGTGGAGGGAGACGCGCGTGCGTGCGTGCGTGCGTGCGTGCCTGCGTCGATTCCCTCCGCAGTCCCCTTTGGACAGGAGCGTTCTTGCCGAATTTTACTAATTGGATCATCCCCAGCTGTACTGGGATGGTAACCACTGGCTCGATTAATTAATTCATTTTTCGCAACCACTAGATGTTTATTAGTTTGGACACAATGTTGGCATTCAGAAGATGTGGGCATCAAAAGGAAGAAAGGAAGATCTGAGTTTAATGTCCATTACAGACGGAGCACTCGCTCTCATTGAAATAGGAAACCGGTCATGTCATTTCCAGAGGAATTGTCCCGGGAAATAATGGAAATCGGGAATCTAGATGACTGGGAGCGGATTCGAACCGACATCCTCACAAATCTGAGTCCAGTATTCTATCCACCGTCTCACCTGGCTCGGCCACGCAGCATTAGCCGAGCGGTCTAAGGCGCTACAGTCATGGACTGTGCGGCTGGTCCCGGCGGAGGTTCGAGTCCTCCCACTGGCATGGATGTGTGTGTTTGTACTTAGGATAATTTAGGTTAAGTAGTGTATAAGCTTCGGGACTTATGACCTTAGCAGTTAAGTCCAATGAGATTTCACACACATTTGAACATTGTTGAACCTCGCTCGCTTTGGGTCTCCAGATATACTAATTTGTGACTGATTAAAGAGTAGTCACAGCTGCGACAAAGTAAAGACGATTATAGACTTCGGCCATTATGGGTAATTCTAAGACATCTGCAGGTCAGCCGGCAGTGTGACATAACTCCTCCACTGTATATAGATGGTTCAAATGGCTCTGAGCACTATGCGACTTAACTTCTGAGGTAATGACAGTGGCTCGTAAAGCGCCCTCCGCCACACACCGTTGGGTGGCTTGCGGAGTATAAATGTAGATGTAGATCCACCCTACAGCGATGATCTAGCCCCTTCGAGACTTCCACTTGTTTGGGCCATTTGTGGAAAACATTTCGAGGGCGATGAGGGGGTGGTTCACACAGTGAAGCACTGGCTCCACCACCAGGACAAGGATTGCTACCGACAGGGCATACACGCCCTTGCTTCGCGCTGGAAGAAGGCCATAAAACCGGAAGGAGATTACGTGGAAAAAAGGGTACGTAGATAAAACACAATTCTTTCGCGTGTGTAATTCTCATAATGTTCAATAAAGAAATGTTTAAGAAAGAAAAATGCGGTGGATTACTTTCTGGGCAACCCTCGTAAATGCTTCTTACTGATATGTGTTCTGGGGGGAGTGGGTGTCATAACCGTTTGGACCCGCACCTTCGTTAAACCCTAATAGACATAGCTGACGGACGAGATCCTGAATTCCGATCGTCGTTTCTTCCATTGAAACGGTACTACTATACGATACTTTCGAAATTGACCGGTCAGGATCGTACAAACATACCGCCGTTTGAGTCTCGTACAGATTCCCCTATGGAGGACATAGTGATAGTCATCCCTGGGGTTGTGAAGCAGCTGAATGGGTTGACAATAAATAAATCGCCAGGTCCTAATAGGATTCCACTTCGGTTTTACAGAGAGTACTCTACTGCATTAGCTCCTTACTTAGCTTGCATTTATCGCGAATCTCTTGCCCAACGTAAAGTCCCGAGCGACTGGAAAACAGCGCAGGTGACGCCTGTATATAAGAAGGGTAGAAGGACGGATCCTCAAAATTACAGACCAATATCCTTAACATCGGTTTGTTACAGGATTCTCGAACAGATTGTGAGTTCGCATATAATGAATTTCCTTGAGACAGAGAAGTTGCTGTCCATGCATCAGTACGGCTTTAGAAAGCATCGCTCCTGCGAAACGCAACTCGCCCTTTTTTCGCATGATATCTTGCGAACCATGGATGAAGGGTATCAGACGGATGCCATATTCCTTGACTTCCGGAAAGCGTTTGACTCGGTGCCCCACTGCAGACTCCTAACGAAGGTACGAGCATATGGGATTTGTTCCCAAGTATGTGAGTCGCTCGAAAACTTCTTACGTAATAGAACCCAGTACGTTGTCGTCGATGGCGAGTGTTAATCGGAGATGAGGGTATCATCTGGAGTGCTCCAGGGAAGTGTGGTAGGTCCGCTGTTGTTTTCTATCTACAAAAAAGGCTCTGAGCACTATCGGACTCAACATCTGAGGTCATCAGTCCCCTATAACTTAGAACTACTTAAACCTAACTGACCTAATGACATCAAACACATCCATGCCGAGGCAGGATTCGAACCTGCGACCGTAGCAGTCACGCGGTTCCGGACTGAAATGCCTAGAACCGCACGGCCTCTGCGGCCGGCTTCTATCTACATAAATAATCCTTTGTATAGGGTGGATAGCGATGTGCGGCTGTTTGCTGATGATGCTGTGGTTTACGGGAAGGTGTCGTCGTTGAGTGACTGTGGGAGGATACAAGATGACTTGGAGAGGATTCGTGATTGGTGTGAAGAATGGCAGCTAACTTTAAATATAGATAAATGTAAATTAACGCAGATGAATAGGAAAAAGAATCCTGTAATGTTTGAATGCTCCATTAGTAGTGTAGCGCTTGACACAGTCAAGTCGGTTTAATATTTGGGCGTAACACTGCAGAGCGATATGAAGTGGGACAAGCATGTAATGGCAGTTGTGGGGAAGGCGGATAGTCGTCTTCGGTTCATTGGTAAAATTTTGGAAAGATGTGGTTCATCTGTAAAGGAGACCGCTTTTTAAAACACTAATACGACCTATTCCTGAGTACTGCTCGAGCGTTTGGGATCCGTATCAGGTGGGATTGAAGGACGACATAGAAGCAATTCAGAGGAGGGCTGCTAGATTTGTTACTGGTAGGTTCGATCATCACGCGAGTGTTACGGAAATGCTTCAGGAACTTGGGTGGGAGTCTCTGGAGGAAAGGAGGCGTTCTTTTTGTGAATCGCTGCTGACGAAATTTAGAGAACCAGCTTTTGAGGCTGACTGCAGTACAGTTTTACTGCCGCCAACTTACATTTCGCGGAAAGACCCAAAGATAAGAGAAATTAGGGCTCGTACAGAGGCATATAGGCAGTCATTTTTTCCTCGTTTTGTTTGGGAATGGAACAGGGAAAGAAGATGCTAGTTGTGGTACGAGGTACCCTCCGGCACGCACCGTATGGTGGATTGCGGAGTATGTACAGGGTGTTTCAAAAATGACCGGTATATTTGAAACGGCAATAAAAACTAAACGAGCAGCGATAGAAATACACCGTTTGTTGCAATATGCTTGGGACAACAGTACATTTTCAGGCAGACAAACTTTCGAAATTACAGTAGTTACAATTGTCAACAACAGATGACGCTGCGGTCTGGGAAACTCTATAGTACGATATTTTCCACATATCCACCATGCGTAGCAATAATATGGCGTAGTCTCTGAATGAAATTACCCGAAACCTTTGACAACGTGTCTGGCGGAATGGCTTCACATGCAGATGAGATGTACTGCTTCAGCTGTTCAATTGTTTCTGGATTCTGGCGGTACACCTGGTCTTTCAAGTGTCCCCACAGAAAGAAGTCACAGGGGTTCATGTCTGGCGAATAGGGAGGCCAATCAACGGCGCCTCCTGTATGTTTCGGATAGCCCAAAGCAATCACACGATCATCGAAATATTCATTCAGGAAATTAAAGACATCGGCCGTGCGATGTGGCCGGGCACCATCTTGCATAAACCACGAGGTGTTCGCAGTGTCGTCTAAGGCAGTTTGTACCGCCACAAATTCACGAAGAATGTCCAGATAGCGTGATGCAGTAATCGTTTCGGATCTGAAAAATGGGCCAATGATTCCTTTGGAAGAAATGGCGGCCCAGACCAGTACTTTTTGAGAATGCAGGGACGATGGGACTGCAACATGGGGCTTTTCGGTTCCCCATATGCGCCAGGTCTGTTTATTGACGAAGCCGTCCAGGTAAAAATAAGCTTCGTCAGTAAACCAAATGCTGCCCACATGCATATCGCCGTCATCAATCCTGTGCACTATATCGTTAGCGAATGTCTCTCGTGCAGCAATGGTAGCGGCGCTGAGGGGTTGCCGCGTTTGAATTTTGTATGGATAGAGGTGTAAACTCTGGCGCATGAGACGATACGTGGACGTTGGCGTCATTTGGACCGCAGCTGCAACACGGCGAACGGAAACCCGAGGCCGCTGTTGGATCACCTGCTGCACTAGCTGCGAGTTGCCCTCTGTGGTTGCCGTACGCGGTCGCCCTACCTTTCCAGCACGTTCATCCGTCACGTTCCCAGTCCGTTGAAATTTTTCAAACAGATCCTTTATTGAATCGCTTTTCGGTCCTTTGGTTACATTAAACCTCCGTTGAAAACTTGGTCTTGTTGCAACAACACTGTGTTCTAGGCGGTGGAATTCCAACACCAGAAAAATCCTCTGTTCTAAGGAATAAACCATGTTGTCTACAGCACACTTGCACGTTGTGAACAGCACACGCTTACAGCAGAAAGACGACGTACAGAATGGCGCACCCACAGACTGCGTTGTCTTCTATATCTTTCACATCACTTGCAGCGCCATCTGTTGTTGAAAATTGTAACTACTGTAATTTCGAAAGTTTGTCCGCCTGAAAATGTACTGTTGTCCCAAGCATATTGCAACAAACGGTGTATTTCTATCGCTGGTCGTTTAGTTTTTATTGCCGTTTCAAATATACCGGTCATTTTTGAAACACCCTGTATGTAGATGTAGGTTTCGCTTGGCGAGTCGATCGAAGCCGACGCTCTCGCCACCTCATGGGTCAAAGTAACGTGACGGGGACTAAGCGAAGATCGGTTTACTGTCGCTTCTGAGTTACTACGAGCCGGTGTGGGCTGTCAGGCCATGCGAGACGGGAGTAAGGTAACACGTGCGGTGCGGTGCGGTGGGAAGGGCAGGTGGCGGTACGTGCGAACGTGTAAGTAAGTGAACAGCCGGCTTTACGGTCGCGCGCCGTCGGCTTAACCGTGGCGCCTGCAGCCAGCCGCCGGGACTGTTTAACGAGGACGCGGGTGCGGTGAGCCCGACGCGGCGAATTGATGGCGCATTCGTTAAGTTTACGGCTCACACCGGCCGCGCGGAGAGCGGCCCGGTACCACAGAGTAGATATCTTTGTCTGTGCCGGTACACAAGAGGCGCAACCGCGGCGACACAGAGACGTACAAGCAGAGGGCTGGGCAGGTAGCAAACAGGATAGGCACTGACGGCGGTGTGTAGGCCGGCAGGAGGCGCCGGTGAACCTGTCTTGACGAGCACGTACTCACCGTGAGCCCGCGCCATAAACCGGGCGCCAGCGAGAATAATTATTGGAAAGAGGGAATCTATAGCACATAGCGTAATTTAAAATTACGAGGGTCACTCCAAAAGAAATGCACCCTACTTTTTGAAAATCTTTTATTCTACATTTTTAAAGGTTTCCAGTGTGTAGATACGTCCTTTACGAGCATTTCTCCACGTAATTTCCATCCCTCTAAACTGCCTTACGCCATCTTGGAACCAGCGCCCGTATACCCGCACGTTAAAATTCTGGACCAACCTGTTGGAGCCACTGTTCGGCACCGTGCACATTGCTCCTTCCAGTTTCTCAAAGATATGATAATCGTACAATGAAGGCTTTCACGACCGGATGGTACTGTTGTTGATAATTCTTCCGGGTTATATGGCCGTGGTCCATGGAATACTTCTATTCCTAACGTTTCGTCCAATACTACGTTGGACATCTTCAGAGATATGGCTGGTCCTGCTGAGTCGGCAGGACCTACCATACCTCTGAAGATGTCCATCGTAGTATTGAACGAAACGTTAGGAATGGAAGAATTCCATGGACTACGGCCATATAACCCGGAATATTTATCAACAAAGAGATGATAGTCACATGGAGCCAGGTCAGGAGTGTAAGGCGGGTGTTTCAGTGTTGTCCATCCGAGTTTTGTGATCGCTTCCATGGTTTTTTGACTGACATGTGGCCGTGCAATGTCGTTCAACAGCAAAACATCCTGCTTTTGCCGATGTTGTCGAACACGACTCAGTCGAGCTTGAAGTTTCTTCAGTGTCGTCACATATGCATCAGAATTTATTTTGGTTCCACTTGGCATGATGTCCACAAGCAAGAGTCCTTCGGAATCGAAAAAGACCGTAGCCATATCTTTTCCAGCAGAAGGTGTGGTTTTGAATTTTTTTTTTTTTCTTGGGTGAATTTGCATGATGCCACTCCATTGATTGCCTCTTCGTCTCCGGTGAAAAATGATGGAGCCATGTTTCATCACCTGTCACAATTCTTCCAAGAAATTCGTCTCCACCATTCTCGTACTGTTCCAAAAGTTCGCTGCATACCATTTTTCTTGTTTCTTTTGAGCCAAACATCCTGGGAACCCACCTGGCACAAACCTTTTTTAACACCAACACTTTCAGTATTCTGCAAACACTTCCTTCCGCTATTCCAACGTAGCGTGACAATTCGTTCACTGTGATGCGTTTGTCAGCAGTCACCAATTCGTTAACTCCCTGCACATTGTCTGGAGTGCGTGCAGTACGAGGCCTGCCGCTGCGAGGACAACCAATATTGCCGTGCCCGCTTTCATCACGTAACCTGCTTGCCCACCCACTAACTGTACTGAGATCGACAGCAGCATCTCCAAACACCTTTTTCAACCTCATGTGGATGTTTCCCACTGTCTCGTTTTCACAGCACAGGAATTCCATGACAGCACATTGCTTCTGACGAACGTCAAGTGTAGCAGCCATCTTGAAGACATTCTGTGACGGCGCCACTCACGTGAACAGGTTGAACATAGTTTGAAAACAAGCGGGAAGGATGTATCCAACACTGTAAAACTTTCACACGTGCAGAATGAAAATTGTATTTTTACAAAAATAGTGTGCATTTCTTTTGAAGTGACCCTCATATATTGACGATGAATACGATGCATGGGTGTTACATTCAAATGTTAAAACGTAGGGTCAACCATCTTTAACAATAAAAAAAGCGTTAAAACTCACGTGTTTCGTGGGAGCAAGCCTTCATCATCAGAACTGTTCTACTAGAATCTTACGAAATCGATATCGATGCAAATATAAATAAAAATACCAAAAATTCGTTATCAGTTCCCTTGTGACCGCGTTTGCCCAAAATGTGCTTAAAAATCTGTTATATCCTAGCCAGTAATGCCAACCGAGCCCGCTGCCAAAAGGTTGGCAGCATCAAAGTCCGGACGCCGTCCACATAAGCAGCGCCAGCGATACAGGAAATCGCCGCAAGTCTGCGCGCGCCACCGCTGGCTTCTGGCTTCTTAAGCGCTGGAGTCGCGAGCGCTAGGACAGTTCTGTATTCGCCGCTCAGTTGTATACTCGCCACCGATTTGTGTACTTGCTAGTCAGTTGTGTGTTCATCGCAGCAGAGTTGTTGTTTGTCGTCAGCCGACGCTGACCTAGCCGCTCCGACTCGAACTAGACAGATTTCTGTAGACACGGAGTTCACTACTGTGTTTCTGTATCTTCGTTAATAAAGATAAGTACCGACTTTTATTTAATCAGAGTGTTTGGGTTTTCATCATTCTGTTCACTGTTCCAGCGGACCGGTCGGCCCGCTATTAAAAGTGTGGCGGTGACTTCGTAAGCCGTTTCTACAGCGAAGTGTTTGTCGCTACGAACCCCGCCACAAAAAAATCATTCTTCCAGTCGATAAAATAAAATAAACTAAAATGAATTGGCGTATGCAGTCCGTGATTACGGGCAGCGTCACGGCGACAGCTATTCACGTTAACGGTCCGTATTCCTGAAGGAAAGATAGACCCAGGTAGAAATGCATATGTAGTGCGACTGTGTACGTGGTGTCCATAATCGAGTAATGACACTCCACCCAGTGATAACAGATAATCCACACCTCTACGCGGATGCCCGGAAGTTGCAAATCTCGTCACGTAATAAATCTCAACACAGTAACTGTAATTGAAGTTGCCAACCACAGAGTTTGATATACTCGTAAGTAGGTTGGAACTTAAACACTGCTGTAGAGGCCGGCCGTTGTGGCCGAGCGGTTCTAGGCGCTTCAGTCTGGAACCGCGGGACCGCTACGGCCGCAGGTTCGAATCCTGCCTCGGGCATGGATGTGTGTGATGTCCTTAGGTTAGTTAGGTTTAAGTATTTCTAACAAGGGAACCTCCCCATCGCACCCCCCTCAGATTTAGTTATAAGTTGGCACAGTGGATAGGCCTTGAAAAACTGAACACAGATCAATCGAGAAAACAGGAAGAAGTTGTGTGGAACTATGAAAAAATAAGCAAAATATAGAAACTGACTAGTCCATGTGCAAGATAGGCAATATAAAGGAGAATCTGAAATGAGGAGCGCCGTGGTCCAGTGGTTAGCGTGAGCAGCTGCGCAACGAGAGGTTCTTGGTTCAAGCCTTCCCTGGAGTGAAAATTTTAATTTTTATTTTCGGTTTACATGACAAATTCTTATGTTTTCATCACATTTTTGGGAGTGATTATCACATCCACAAAAAAACCTAAATCGGGCAAGGTAGAAGAATCTTTTTACCCATTCGCCGAGTGTACAAGTTAGGTGGGTCGACAACATATTCCTGTCATGTGACGCACATGCCGTCACCAGTGTCGTATAGAATATATCAGACGTGTTTTCCTGTGTAGGAATCGGTTGACCTATGACCTTGAGATCAAATGTTTTCGGTTCCCATTGGAGAGGCATGTCCTTTCTTCTACTAATCGCACGGTTTTGCGGTGCGGTCGCAAAACACAGACACTATTACAGTGAACAGAGACGTCAATGAACGAACGGACAGATCATAACTTTGCAAAAATAAAGAAAGTAAACTTTTCACTCTAGGAAAGACTTGAACCAAGGACCTTTCCTTCCGCAGCTGCTCACGCTACCCACGGGACCACGGCACTCCTGAGTTCACACTATCCTTGATGTTGCCTATCTTGCGCATGGACTATTCAGTTTGTATATTTTGCTTATTTTTTCATAGTTCCACACAACTTCTTCCTGTTTTCTCGATTGATCTATATTCAGTTTTTCAAGGCCTATCCACTGTGCCAACTTATAACTAAATCTGAGGGGGGTGCGATGGTGAGGTTCCCTTGTAAGGTCTAGGGGACTGATGACCTCCGATGTTAAGTCCCATAGTACTCAGAGCCATGTGTGAACTGCTGTGGAGACACTACGCTGTTGTCGCTGATAGCTCGCAATGTTGACATACTTACCTTACCTCCGGGCAAGTGGACTCACCCGTCCCACGTCACCGGCGTGCCTACAATCGAGAGAAACAGTCACTTGTGAGCGAGCGGTCTAACGTAACGACGTCACTATGTTTTCGAAGCAGGAACAACGGAGTTGGATAAAGATTGAATGTGCCAGAGGTCTACACCACGACAGTATCATCAAGGTCTTAGAGACGCGTGCGGGGAATCGGCGTTGCCGTACGGAACAGTGGCACGTTGGGTAAAAGCCTTCAAGGAAGGCCGGCAAACTGTGGCAGACATGCATCGAGCAGGTCGTCTTAGCGTCTCTGAAGAAGTGCATGCTGTTGCCGCGTTAGTGGAAAATGATCGGGGCCATACGATTCGTGAGCTCGCCCACGAAAGCAGATTAGCGCATACGACTGTGCTTCGCATCCTGAAGGAACGCCTGGGCTTGCGAAAAATTGCATCACGATGGGTTCCGCATGAACTGGCGGAAATGCAGAAATGGATGCGTTACGACGCTGCTGAGACGCACTTGGAGCGCTATGAGCGCGAAGGAGGGACTTTGGTTCAAATGGCTCTGAGCACTATGGGACATAACCGCTGAGGTCATCAGTCCCCTAGAACTTAGAACTACTTAAACCTAACTAACCTAAGGACATCACACACATCCATGCCCGTGGCAGGATTCGAACCTGCGACCGTAGCGGTCACGCAGAGAGGCTTTCATACGCCGTATCGCAACACTGGAAGAGACATGGGCCACATCGTACGAGCCAAAACTGAAACGCCAATACATCTAATGGCGTCATTATGAGTCGCCCCGAAAGTTGAAAGTGTGTCAGAGCCTCAGTATGGTGAAAGTTAAGGTTATTATCGTGTACGACTGTGATGGTGTTATCCTAACGCATTACGTTCCTCCACGGCAGACCTTCAATGCACAGTATTAACGTGTGTTTTTGGAGCGTCACCAGCGACCAGCTTTGCGAAAGAAGCGGCGACATTTTCTGCGCAACCCACCCATCATTTTGCACGACATTGCGCGGGCGCATACAGCGCAAGCAGTGGCTCGTCTGTTCGGTCGATGGGACTGGGAAGTACTGTACCGTCCACCATACACCCTGGACCATACACCTTGTGACTTTGATTTGATTCCGAAGATGAAGGAACCACTTCGTGACATTCGCTTCAGAACCGTTCCAGAGATTCGACAGGCAGTAGACCGCTCCATTCGCACCATCAACAGAACGGACTCTGCTAACGGTATATTACGCCTTCCACATCGCTAGCAACGGGTTTTACACAACGCTGGTGACTACTTTGAAGGACAGTAACAGGTGCAAACATGTAACTCTGCTGTATCGGTTGTCTCGTATTAGGGAGATGCTTCGTGATCTGAAATGGGAATGCGTGGAGGGAAGGTGACATTCTTCTCGAGGAACACTATTGAGAAAATTCAGAGGATCGTCATTTGTAACTGACTGCGAAACGACTATACTGCCGCCAATGTATTACTTCAAGTTACGACCACGAAGATAAAAGAAATTAGTGCTCTTACGGAGGCTTATACACAGTCGTTATTCCCTCGCTCTGTCTGCGAGGGGAACAGGAAAGGAAGTGGCTAATTAAGGTACGAGGTAGCCTCCGAAACGCATTACACGGTGGATTGTGGTGTATGTACGCAGATGCAGACATACTGGCTCAAGTAGCGTAGGTTTAATTGTAAAGACGCTGTACTTGGAGGGAGCTACTTGTAACACCATTACGATTGTAAGTAGTTTATACAGTGTAATTATGTGAATGTAACTTTGAACTAATTGTTCTGTACTAGTTAAGATCTTTGAATTGTCAAAGGAAGAGTGGAAGTTTATGATGTACACTACTGGAAATTGAAATAAGAACACCGTCAATTCATTGTCCCAGGAAGGGGAAACTTTATTGACACATTCCTGGGGTCAGATACATCACATGATCACACTGACAGAACCACAGGCACATAGACACAGGCAACAAAAAAAATGGCTCTGAGCACTATGGGACTCAACTGCTGTGGTCATAAGTCCCCTAGAACTTAGAACTACTTAAACCTAACTAACCTAAGGACATCACACACATCCATGCCCGAGGCAGGATTCGAACCTGCGACCGTAGCAGTCCCGCGGTTCCGGACTGCAGCGCCAGAACCGCTAGACCACCGCGGCCGGCACAGGCAACAGAGCATGCACAATGTCGGCACTAGTACAGTGTATATCCACCTTTCGCAGCAATGCAGGCTGCTATTTTCCCATGGAGACGATCGTAGAGATGCTGGATGTAGTCCTGTGGAACGGCTTGCCATGCCATTTCCACCTGGCGCCTCAGTTGGACCAGCGTTCGTGCTGGACGTGCAGACCGCGTGAGACGACGCTTCATCCAGTCCCAAACATGCTCAATGGGGGACAGATCCGGAGATCTTGCTGGCCAGGGTAGTTGACTTACACCTTCTAGAGCACGTTGGGTGGCACGGGATACATGCGGACGTGCATTGTCCTGTTGGAACAGCAAGTTCCCTTGCCGGTCTAGGAATGGTAGAACGATGGGTTCGATGACGGTTTGGATGTACCGTGCACTATTCAGTGTCCCCTCGACGATCCCCAGTGGTGTACGGCCAGTGTAGGAGATCGCTCCCCACACCATGCTGCAGGGTGTTGGCCCTGTGTGCCTCGGTCGTATGCAGTCCTGATTGTGGCGCTCACCTGCACGGCGCCAAACACGCATACGACCATCATTGGCACCAAGGCAGAAGCGACTCTCATCGCTGAAGACGACACGTCTCCATTCGTCCCTCCATTCACGCCTGTCGCGACACCACTGGAGGGGGGCTGCACGATGTTGGGGCGTGAGCGGAAGACGGCCTAACGGTGTGCGGGACCGTAGCCCAGCTTCATGGAGACGGTTGCGAATGGTCCTCGCCGATACCCCAGGAGCAACAGTGTCCCTGATTTGCTGGGAAGTGGCGGTGCGGTCCCCTACGGCACTGCGTAGGATCCTACGGTCTTGGCGTGCATCCGTGCGTCGCTGCGGTCCGGTCCCAGGTCGACGGGCACGTGCACCTTCCGCCGACCACTGGCGACAACATCGATGTACTGTGGAGACCTCACGCCCCACGTGTTGAGCAATTCGGCGGTACGTCCACCCGGCCTCCCGCATGCCCACTATACGCCGTCGCTCAAAGTCCGTCAACTGCACATACGGTTCACATTCCACGCTGTCGCGGCATGCTACCAGTGTTAAAGACTGCGATGGAGCTCCGTATGCCATGGCAAACTGGCTGACACTGACGGTGGGGGTGCACAAATGCTGCGCAGCTAGCGCCATTCGACGGCCAACACCGCGGTTCCTGGTGTGTCCGCTGTGCCGTGCGTGAGATCATTGCTTGTACAGCCCTCTCGCAGTGTCCGGAGCAAGTATGGTGGGTCTGACACACCGGTGTCAATCTGTTCTTTTTTCCATTTCCAGGAGTGTATATGTTGTAAAGATTTAATTATGTTTAAAAACGATGAAACTTCATAAAATATGTATGCTCGTAAAAGAGAAATTGTACTCTGAATACTGGTTCATACTTAGGGAAGTCGTATTACATAAAGGAAAAGGTATAGGAAACCCCTTCTAATACGGGAGTGGCTTGGCGCGCGGGAAAAGGTGGATTTGGCGGTCAATCTGGGCGGCAAGAGGGAGGGAGGGAGAGAGAGAGAGGGAGAGAGAGAGAGAGAGAGAGAGAGAGAGAGAGAGAGAGAGAGCACATTACACAGTTAGTGGCCAGGAGTTGTACAGTCAACACCGTACGTGCCAAGTGAGGCATTCGGAAGCCCATTTATGATGAACTTGCCTCGGATGTGGTTTCGGCTAATATGGTGCTCTTGTACTATGGAATGGCCCCGAAATGATTAATATTTCACCAAGAAGAAATTTGAAAAGAGCCTTGAACTGCAATAGGTGACGCCAGATAGCCGACACGTGCTTCCCACCACTATAGCGCCACTGCTCCGCTAACTTCAGAAAATCAGATCCGTATTTTAGTATAGACCAGTATGTATGTGGTGTTTTTTCAATAATAATTTCAGTGATAAAAATGTGTGTTTGAACTTTGAAATTGCCCTGATCATGAAACCTATACAGGGTCCTATCCTAAACATGCTGAAGACCGAGTATCCTGTTTCTGAATAATCATTGATTTGTTTCTACTTGGAATGTGCCAAAATTTCAGTGCTACAGTGTATACCTGCTTCACAGATAATGAAAGAGGTACATAATTTGAACTTTCATGAAACTTAACTTTGTTGTGACTATTACTAGGAAGTAATTTCTAAAGTTTTATTTGAAAATATTAATTGAGTAAACAGCTATGCAGTGCTGATATATAAACATATAGAAGTGGGGTTAGAAATCCTCATTAGTGTAATGCAATTGTCTCTAAAATGGTTACAGAAGTTACCTATAAAGTAAATGACAGTTTGTGTGCCCTCACTATATTTTTTCCACTATGGGGAGCGAAATAACTGATGATGGTCGAAGTAGAGAGGATATAAAATGTAGACTGGCAAAGGCAAGGAAAGCGTTTCTGAATAAGAAAAATTTGTTAACATCGAGTATAGATTTAAATGTCAGGATGTCGTTTCTGAAAGTATTTGTATAGAGTGTAGCCATGTATGGAAGTGAAACGTGGACGATAAATAGTTGGGACAAGAAGAGAATAGAAGCTTTCGAAATGTGGTGCTACAGAAGAATACTGAAGATTAGATGGGTAGATCACGTAAGTAATGAGGAGGCACTGAATAGAATTGGAGAGAAGAGAAATTTGTGGCAGAACTTGACAAGAAGAAGGGATCGGTTGGTAGGACATGTTCTGAGGCATCAAGGGATCACCAATTTAGTACTGGAGGGCAGCGTGGAGGGTAAAAATCGTAGAGGGAGACCAAGATATGAATACACTAAGCAGATTCAGAAGGATGTAGGCTGCAGTAGGTACTGGGAGATTAAGAAGCTTGCACAGGATAGAGTAGCATGGAAAGCTGCATCAAACCAGTCTCAGTACTGAAGACCACAACAACACAACACATGAGAAAGCCAAAGTAAAGATGTTTTTTGTTGCTATTAAAAGAAATCTGTGACATTGCTAATAATGAAGGCATAATAAGTTTAGGAGTAGGATTATTTAATTTCATTTGTGGTATGTATGTGTTAGCTGAAATCAGTACTCTTTCCATGCCCAATTTCAGTCCAGAGTGTCTTTAGGAACATCTTAATGTTGAATCAGTACTGAATTAATTAATGAATGCAATAGTAACTTTTATTACTATGAGTGAAGTATTATCTAGTTCTCTGTTTCCTGGTTTGTGTAAAAAGCTATCTACTGCTAACCACTACGTAGTTCGTTCGTTAGTTGTGTGTGTCCATTGCGCTGTTTAAAAGGAGCACTAATTGAAGTCTCTCCAGCAATCCATGTTCATTTCTCTTTAAATATAATGTTTCAAAACATTATGCCTAGTTAGGCTGGCGACCGTTTAGTATTACATTTACGTGAACTTTGCTACTTTCATTACTGACAAAATTGAAGTCTTTGAGCTTTCTATTAACTGTCATAGTCACAAAATCCTTGTTCAGTACCCTCTAATAATAATAATAATAATAATAATAATAATAATAAGCCTATGGCATTGGTGACCAGGAGACCCCTCGCGGGGCGGTTTAGAGTTGGTTGACCTTATGTTAACCTAATGGACAGCCGCTCCACAAGTTCTTTAACGCCACTACGGCGACTTGCGAGTGAATGAGGATGAAATGATGACGAAAGACGCACGACACCCAGTCATCTCGAGGCAGAGAAAATCCATGACCCCGCCGGGAATCGAACCCGGGACCCCGTGCGCGGGTAGCGACTTCGATACCTCCTGTCCATTAGGTTAACATAAGATTACACAATTCTAAATTCCACTCAGGGAGTAACAGTGTACGTTAACATCATACTGGGCATAGCGTATGTACAAGTGTTATATAATGTGCGGCTTGGGTAACTTTCCGCGGGGAACTGTTGTCCCTGCAATTGTCATCAGCCAAGACCCAGCAGCGGCAGCAACAGACAGCAGGCGGCTGGTAACAAACAGGTGTCTGGCGCGGCTGGTGCGCGGGCGTGCGGGAGGCGGAGGTTGTCACGCGCTGCCCCACCGTACTATTAAGATTCTTCGCGGTTTATTGAGACGTCGCCACCCGACACCGCCGCCTCCACGATCCCTCTCCGCTTCCAAGCGCGTTTATGAGGCCGAATTAATGACCGCCGCCGGTGCGTAGCCCTCGTGGGGAGAACGGCTTCAAGTTCCAAAACACTGTTCACTCAAATGTCAAACGTTCAAAGTTGCGTTATGAAGTACAGACACGAGGATTGACTGAAAAGTAATGCCTCCACCTTCGTAACTCTTCAACAGTTGGCAGCATTGGTCTGTTCCGTAGCTTCTTCTCTACTACTCCGGTTGGCAGGAAGCCTTAGCATTGAACGGCTGTGTTGTTACAGTGTGAAGTATGGAACCCTGCGCAGACGGTCGGTCAATGCGATTTAAGCAACGTGCAGTCATTGAATTCTTGACAGCAGAAGGTGTCACCCCAAAGGAGATTCATCAGAGAATGAAATCAGTTTATGGTGATTGTGTTGATGTGAGTACTGTGCGTCGTTGGGCGAGTAAGTTTAAAGGTTTGTAACGCCGGAAATGCATATCCTCCTATTTCCATCTATTGTACTATAAATTTGTTTTCCTTATTTTTGTTACCTGAATATATAACATTTCTGTGTCTTCGTATATTGTAATTGTTTTACTATTTATATATATATATATATATATATATATATATATATATATATATATATTTATGTCGATGTATAATTGGTTTGTTTCGTAAATATTATTTGTATTTTTGCGCTGGGTCTTGCCTAGGGAAAACTGCTATCGAACGATTACATCGATAGGTCGTGTGAAGAATCAAAGTGTTTAGGGTCTTTGGGAGTGTTAACTCTGCCGCGTGGAGCGCGGGCTGAGCAGAGAGTCTGGCTGGAGTAGCGAGTGGAGCAGGTGTGTTGTGTGAAGCTCCCGCGAGTTGCCGCGCTTTCGGGGTTTGGCAGCGTGTAATTGCGCTCGACTTGCGATGATAGTTTCTGACATGGTGTCGCGGACGGGAAGCATTAGCTGGCGCACATCAAGAGCCTGTTTCGTCTGGTGACCGTGTCGAGAAGAAGGCGCGCCAACATCCAGCTTATGCAACAGCGACGGCCGACAATGAGTGACTGTCGCAACCTCCTCGATCGACGGCTTCAAACCTTCAATCAACCAACAAGGAAGACTGGACGCACGTAAAGTTTTAGAACTGTATGGCAGACCTCAGCTTTTCAAAACTGTTCAAATCACAAAATTACAGCAACGTAGCATGAACCTTTGTTGCTCATTGTCCCAGTTGCATTACCAAGCAGGGTCCCTTCCTTTTCCGAAATGAACCCGAGCGTCGTTGAAATTCAAACGCCAGCATTAAAGTAATATAGCTAATTCTATTTCACTGCTTTAATTTCGAAGTTCAGTTAAAGTATTCATAGCTGGCTACAATATTCAGATACACAAGCACAAATTAAGAGTGCGAGTTTTGTTACCATATTTTAGCTTACCTGTGACTGCAGCTCAGCTTGGTACGTACTAAATTTTACTATTGTTAATTGTTCAGAATCATTTAATTCAAGTTCAAAGTTAAATCTCTTATTTCTAAATTGCGTAGATTCAAGTAGCTTTTGAAATGATTGTTGAGGTAGTCCAAGACTAACCGTATTTTACTGAATTTCGATGTGCTTCAGAAAGAAAGCTCACTATTAACTTCAGTCACTAAATTAACTTTCGATTTTCCGGTTTTGTTAATTCTTTTGCTAAATAAAGTCAGAGTGTAGCGAAATTTATTACTTCTGACAAACTTTCAGTTTTCACCCTACACGTGTCAACCTTCAGTTGCCACACTTCTAGTGCTAATTATATGTGTAATAACCTTTCTTTTTCAGTTAATATAGTAATTGTCCTTAGGACTGCCGACCGTAATTTCCCCCAAATCTCAAATATCTAATTACCGCTAGTTAATTGTTAACGTAACAGCCGCACATTTACTTTCTTTATTAACTTTACCCCTTTTCAAAATTAATTTCCACCTGTTTCATTAGCATTTTTCCTTTCAGTTAGATGTAACCCTTTCCTCCCCCTTTACCGACAGATTAACTTCGGTGACGATTGCTTTTCCCAAATTTCCATTAGGTACACGCGGTTTAATTTTTCACTGTCATTAAGGTCGATAAGTGAGGGGGAGGTTACAGGTGCTGCGGTGGGAACATCTGACCTGCGTGACAAACAAAGAGTTGGACGTCCTGTGACAGCAACCACCGAGTTTCACAAGCAAAATGTTGACAATTGGTTCAAGCACAATCGGCATTTCACAAGAACGTGTGGGTCACATTATTGCTTTGCTTGACTATCGGAAGGTCTCTACACGATGGGTACCCCAGTTGCTGACTCCTGAAATGAAAGCGCACTGACTTGAAACTTGCGAGCGACTACTCTCTCGTTACGAGAATGAAGGTGACGTCTTTCTCCACTCATTGTGACACGAGACGAGACGTGGGTACGTCATTACGACCGATTACTAACAATCGGTCTATGGAATATCGACACAAAGACTCGCAGCAGGAAAAGAAATTCAAGACGCAGCCCTCAGCTGGAACAATCACGGCCGCAGTGTTCTGGGACGCAGATGGTGTTATCCAAGTTGATTTTCTCGATTGTGGAACAACAATAAGTTCAGAGCGGTACACCACAACGGTGCGAACTCTGACACGACGGCCAACAAGGGTCCGAAAGGAAAAGGGAAATGTTTTCCTGCACCATGACAGTGCCAAACCAAGCACTTCACGTGCCACCACAGTAGAACCTCAGAGACTGAATCACCACCATACGGCGTCCTCCATGCACTCCAGATTTAGTACCGTCTGACTTCCATCTGTTCCTGATAACGAAAAACAATCTGTGGGGACATCATTATGCTTCTGATGAAGACGTTGAAAGAACTGAGAGACTGTGGTTGCGGAAACAGAGTGTCGGCTTCTTCCGTGACTGCTTCAGAAAACTTGTTCATCGTTGGCAGAAATGTATCCAGTTGGCTGGCGATTGTGTGGAAGAGTGAATATTGGTAATTAAAGGTCACATTCTAAGGATTATTTCTGCGTTTGATTTATTGAATTATTACCGTCCAAATACAATTAACGATGGTGGAGGCATTGATTTTTAATCAACCCTCGTATATTAACTGACATTCCTCACTGGTTCGCCTGCAGTTTACCCTATATCGTGCTTCACTCAGTAACACCAGTATAATAATTTGCCAAACGAAATCGCCCAGTAACGAATGTAACAGTTGTGTGGCAGTATGATAGTATGCCCAGTACTGTCGGCAGAGTGGCAGATTGTACTGCAGCCGTTTACAAAACATACGCAGCTATTTTGTCTAGACACACTCGTATTACTTAGGAAATAAAGTCTTCATAATAACGAAAGTTACATAATCATTTCTTGTAGTACTGCACTGCCAAATTTCAGCGACTCTTCAATGGCGTATTCTGAGTTATTTGGTATAAGCGACCCATAGTCTCCGGTTGCTCTTTATTGTGTAATAATGTAATTTACATCTACCGAAGTTTGTTACCCCAGTTACCTTTGTTGCTGAACAGAGAAAAAGGGAATGGAAAACGTACAACACAAAAAAAGAGTAATGCAACGACACTCACACAGAGAAGAAATGGGTGCACTTTTATCACAGTGTATTCTATCTGTTCTATGAATGTACACTTCAGCGCCTAACAAATACAGAAGGTTCCCTTACAAGTTCTGCTGAAAATGTCGACCACCATGCTCCATGCTCACGATGGAGTGTATAGCAACGCATCATTAACTGTCTTACACGCTAAAGAACTCCAGCAGTTTGGAATATTACCTACGTCGCTGCAAGAATCCTAGCAACGAGGTGCTAAGGGAGCATCGACTAGAGTCTCACAAACTTAACTCCTCACACATTGCAGACGATATACACATATTGTCGACATTCGTACTGTTTTACAGATATTTGCCGTGCACTACACGCACACAGACAAATGGGGTAATAAACAAAACGATATGCAATTCTGTAACGAATGGCAGACGTCCGTGGGTCCCTTATAAAATACTCCAACACTGCTGAACAACCAGCGAAATTTTTTCGGCAGAGTTCACTTCGTACATCGTACGAGGGTGTAAGCGCTAGTTGTTACTGTCACTCAAGGATTGCTCTGTAATATTCTGCACAGGGTGATTCCGGGATGACGTTACAAACTTTCAGGGATGATGGAGAAAGATAAATGTGTCAATCTGAGGTAAAGGACACTGGTCCAGAAAGGACACAGAGTCGAAATTTAGGAGCGAAAATCGTTCTGATGTCTGCGACAGTTTAATTCATGTACCGGTACTGTTGTTGAGATTGTAGGTAGCAAGTTTCGGAGGTTGTAGTATCGTCCAAAACAAGGAAAAAAAGTCTAGTAACATGGGTTCTAAAATACATAACTGAGGAGCTATAAACATCTGTTCAGCTTCGCTACAGTCAAACACATCTCCTCTATTTAACAATTGCTCTTAGCTGTTCGGGTACGTATTTTGGAGCCCAGTTTTAGTGGCAATTTTTTTCTTGTTTTGGCCCATACTGCCACCTCTGAAAGCTAGCTAGCCTACAGTCTCAGCAACAAAGTGCTGTACATGCATTCCATTGTCAGAGATATCATAACGATTTTCGCTTATGGCGCTCGACTCGGTCGTTTGAAGACCAGAATCCCTGTCCTGTAATTTGTACATCTACTCGTCTCCATCACACCTGAAAGTCTAATTGTGTGATTGGCCTAATGCGCGTGTGTAAAAAAATTATAATGTGAAATTAAGTACACATTAGAAGAGATTTGTCTCAACACTTAAGTCGGAACTCAATACTTACTGAAATGATCATCGCAGGCCGCTCCAGCCATTCCTACGATTGCGACAATTTTCTGTCTTAATTCTACAGCGACATCAAGAGGTATAATAAAATATTCTATTTCCCTTGTGTGGGTTTAATACAAATTTTGTCCGCAGTGTATCTGTAGGAACTGATGAAACATCTATATGCCGCTGACGCTGAAAACACAGTATATTATCAATATTACGCACTAGATGACACTATTATCCAGATAAGAGTGCTCATAGCGGAAATGCTGAGTCGTGGATAGCCACAAGAAAGAGACTGTCACACAAGTAAGCATTCAGCCAAAAGCCTTTTTTTCCGAATTAGACATCAACAGATAACACACACACACACACACACACACACACACACACACAGGCGCGCGCGCGCGCGCGTGTGTGTGTGTGTGTGTGTGTGTGTGTGTGTGTGTGTGTGTGTGTTGTATTGTCTAATTCGGAAAAAGGCGTTTTGGCCGAAAGCTTACTTCTGTGACAGTCTTTTTGTTGTGCCTTTCTATGACCCGATATCTCCGCTATATGGTGAGTAGTAATGTATCTTTTTCATAATATTATCATTATCCCATCCTGGATTTTCCATTATTTGATAACGTACTAAATGTATTTACCTACTTAATCAGTGATGAGTAAACACGCTAACTGAACGCTTAGTTATTTTTGCTCTCGTGGAAATGATTTTTTTTAGTTACAATTACACTAACTTCCCGCCAGATGATCAAGTAACCATCGTAGAATATTGCAGATGGTAGTCTCAGTCGAACTCTCTACTTGGACGCCAACTGAACTGCAAGTTATTTGATAGAAACAGTACTACAAAGCATAAAACATTTATATAATCCAAGTCAGAGTCGAGTAGGTCTAAAATTCTCGGTCGCAACACCTAACGGATACTGCTAGACTGGTGAACTAAATGTGTGTGTGAAATCTTATGGGACTTAACTGGTAAGGTCATCAGTCCCTAAGCTTACACACTACTTAACCTAAATTATCCTAAGGACAAACACACATATACACACACACACAATGCCCGAGGGAGGACTCGAACCTCCGCCGGGACCACCCGCACAGTCCATGACTGCAGCGCCTTAGACCTCTCGGCTAAGGTGAACTCAATACTGTGAAAGAAAAGCTTTCTTCCATATCTTTCCTATCATAGCAGGAAAATCTCATAAATCTTATGACTAGCTTAATTTTTATCAGTGGCCCCCATCCTCCAACGTAGCTAATGAACCCTCAGAGGACATGAATTCGATTCACGGTACTGCCAGGGCATTTACGTTAGCGGAAAGAAAGAGGGACATCCACTGTTCAAAATGCCGTCAATGCGAACAAGAGGTGACCGAGACGTGTAACCAATGGCACCCCATACCATCACGCCGAGTGATACGCCAGTATGTCGATGACGAATACAAGCTTCCAATGTGCGTTCACCGCGATGTCGCCAAACACGGATACGACCATCATGATGCTGTAAACAGAACCTGCATTCATCCGAAAAAATGACGTTTTGCCATTCGTGCACCCAGGTTCGTCGTCGAGTACACCATCGCAGCCGCTCCTGTCTTTGATGCAGAGACAAGGGTAACCGCAGCCACGGTCTCCGAGCTGATAGTCCATGCTGCTGCAAACGTCGTCGAACTGTTCATGCAGATGGTTGTTGTCTTGCAAACGTCCCCATCTGTTGGCTCAGGGTTCGAGACGTGGCTGCACGACCCATTACAGCCATGCGGATAAGATGCCTGTCATCTCGACTGCTAGTGATACGAGGCCGTTGGGATACAGCACGGCGTTCCGTATTACCCTCCTGAACACACCGATTCCATATTCTGCTAACAGTCTTCGGATCTCGACCAACGCGAGCAGCAATGTCGCGATACGATAAACCGCAATCGCGATGGGCTGCAATCCTACCTTTATCAAAGTCGGAAACGTGATGGTACGCATTTCTCCTCCTTACACGAGGCATCACAACAACGTTTCACCAGGCAACGCCGGTCAACTGCTGTTTATGTATGAGAAATCGGTTGGAAACTTTCCTCATTTCAGCACGTTGTGGGTGTCGGCACGGGCGCCAATCGTGTGTGAATGCTCTGAAAAGCTAATCATTTGCATATCACAGCATCTTCTTCCTGTCGGTTAAATTTCGCGTCTGTAGCACGTCATCTTCGTGGTGTATCAATTGTACTGGCCAGTAGTGTATTAGGTCTTCAGACGACGTGTAACTACGGTTAGCAAATACTGCCCTGGGCCGAAGCTCGTCAGCACACGGAAGTGATCGCGGATAATATGTACGGCGAAGGTGGGTAACAAGCAACAGATCTTACGAGCGGAGACTCCGCGGCCGTCTGCAACTCGGAGAGAGCGAGGAGGAAGAAAAAAAAAAAAAGAAAGGAACGCAAGCCCTAGTGGAGGAGCGGCAGATGCAGCCCGCTCAAGTTATTAATGCGGGCCCGCGAAGTGCGCGGCGAGCGAGCGCGCAGCAGAAATTTACGCAGCGGCGGCCGGGCCGGCCGTAACTCACGGGGTCGCATTGGAGGCGACGGCGGCGGACCGCGCATGCGTGATGAGCGCCCATTGTGCGCCAGGGGTCAGGCCGCAGGTGGGGGTCACGCCGCCCCGCGCAGGCGCACTGCGCCCGCTGCATCCGCGCCCGCTGCAACTGCACGCCGGCCGGAAACGCACCACTCCTGCTGCTGCCCTACCGTTAAAACCGCGCACTACATCCAGTTACACTACATGGACTATGAGGAAAAAAAGACAGAGAAAGGCTAGAGGCTTTTGAGATCTGGACATGGCGGAAGATGGAAACAATAAGTTGGATGGACAGAGTAAAAAATAAAGAGGTACTGAGGATAGTGGGAGAGAAAAGACAGTTACTAGATGTAATAAAGGGAAGAAAAAGAAATTGGATTGGGCATATATTAAGAAAGAATGACGGACTGATAAAAACGGTTTTAGAAGGTTATGTAGAAGGGAAAAGGAAGCGAGGAAGGAAGAGATTCCAGATACTGGATGACATGATGGACGGTACAACATACAGCAGCCTTAAGAAGGAAGCAATGGATCGCAGATAATGGAGAGGCAAAAGACCTGCTAATATAGCAGATAACTGATGATGATGATGATGATATCGAGTTTTATCCGCGAGTGTGGCAGTTCCTTCGAAACAGCCAAAGAAATAACGGGAAAATTCAATAATTACGAGCAAAAATAATTTTAAGTTTTTGCTCAGTAACCTCGCGGTACTAATTCAACAACGGCATCTACAGGGTGGAGCCCCAAATGTGTTACCAATTGTTTCTTTCACAATTTACGACGCACATTAGATATCCCCCTGGAATCTCTACAGCAGCACCAGCAGAGCTTGGAAAAGCAAATGAGATACGAAATGACGTGTAATTCACGATACTGCCGCTAGGAGACTAGTAAGCAGCAATGGCTGACAATGGAAGACTGACGACACAGCAACGATCGGAAATTGTGCTACTTTTTCATGGAACGAAAAGCCTTCTTGTGACTCAGAGGCGTTTTCGACAACAGAGTAACACACGATGGGTCCCTTGCAAGAAGACCATCCACAGGTTGTACGATAAATTTGTACAGGAAGGAACAGTATTGGAAGCGAAGCGACCTCGGCCTAAGCCTGTTTCCAGAATGAGGTTTTCACTCTGCAGCGGAGTGTGCGCTGATATGAAACTTCCTGGCAGATTAAAACTGTGTGCCCGACCGAGACTCGAACTCGGGAGTTGCCCGCGAAAGGCAAAGGTCCCGAGTTCGAGTCTCGGCCGGACACACAGTTTTAATCAGCCAGGAAGTTTCACGTAAGCCTGTTTGTTTGCCGGAGAATATTGAAGCGGTACGAGTTGCTGTACAGAGAAGTCCCGGGAAATCGTGTAGAAAGGCAGCAGTGCAACTGCGAATATCCAGACGCTCCGTTCAACGCATTCTTAAAAGTGACCTCAATATGTACCCATACCAGATGACCTGTGCACAGAAGCTCACTGAAGAACACAAGCAGCAGAGACTACTGCTTGCTCAGTGAGCGGAGGATAGGGAAAAAACTCTAACAACGTTTGGTTTTCAGACGAGGCGCATTTTCATTTAGACGGTGTGGTTAACAAACAAAATGTACGCTTTTGGCCCACTGAAACCCCACAAGTGCTTCATGAACGATAACATTATGCTCCGAGGATTACACCGTGGGCAGCAATTTCCAGTCACGGACTTATTGGACCCTTTTTCTTTGAAGAAATGGTGGACATATTGAGCATGTGCTGAGTTAGAACAAATGTCCATGGACGGCTATTCATTGTAGTATATGTTCCTTTCAGGTTGTATTGACAATAAAGTTTATATTCAAAAACAAAATGGTAACACATTTCGTGCGCCACAAGCCACTGCATGTCGAAGCAGTTTCTTTTCTATACTATTCCAGCCGGAACACACAGTGTTACAATGTTCAAAAATCACGAGAGGAGGAGGTATAACTGGAAAAGCCTCGCGACACTGGAAGATACCAGCAGGATTACGACACGGTGAGATGATGTCTTCAGCCCGGAGACTGGTTTGATGCAGCTCTCCAAGCTGCTCTATCCTCTGCAAGGTTTTCATATCCGGATAACAACTACGAACTACATCCTTCTGAATCTGCTTACTGAACTCATCTCTTGGTCTTTTTTACCCCCGCCCCCCTCGCTTCCCTCCAGTACTGAATTAGTGATCCCTTGATGTCTCGGAATGTATCGTACCAACCGATCCCTTCTTCTAGTCATGTTGCGCCACAAATTTCCTTTCTCCCTAGTTCTATTCAGTAAACTCATTAGTTACGTGGCCAAGCCATCTAACCTTAAACCTTCTTTTGTAGCACAACATTTCCAAACCTTCTATTCGCTTCTTGTCTAAACCTGTTAATCGTTAATGTTTCACTTCCATACGCGGCTACACTCAAAAAAAAAAAAAAAAAAAAAAAAAAAAAAAAAAAAAAAAAAAAAAAAAGTCCTGGCTCTTAAATCTGTATGTTAACAAATGTCTCCTCTTCAGAAACGCTATTCTTACCATCGCCAGTCTACATTTTATATCCTCTTTACTTGGGTCATCATCAGTTACACTGATGCCCAAATAGCAAAACCCCTTTACTACATTAAGTGTCCCGTTTCCTAATCTAATTCCCTCAGCATCGCCTGATTTAACTTGACTACATTCCATTATCCTTGCTTTGCTTTAGTTGCTTTTCATCTTATATCCTACTTTCAAGACACTGCCCATTCCGTTCAGCTGCTCTTCCAAGTCCTTAGTCGTCTCTGACAAAATAACAATGTTATCGGCGAACCTCAAAGTTTTTATTTCTTCTCCCTGGACTTTAAATCCCACTTCAAGTTTTTCTTTGGTTTCGTTTATTGCTTGCTCAGCCTACAGACAGAATAACATCGGGGATAGGCTACAAGCCTGTTTCACTGCGTTCTCAGCCACTGCTTCCCTTTCATGCCCCTCGACTCTCGTAACTGCCATTTCGTTTCTGTACAAGTTGTAAATAGACCTCGCTCACTGAATTTTACCTCTGCTACCTTCAGAACTTCAAAAAGAGTCTTTCCGTCAACATTGTGAAAAGCTTTCTCTAAGTCTACAAATGCTATAAACGTAGGTTTGCCTTTTCTTAAACTATCTTCTAAGGTAAGTCTTACGGTCAGTGTCGCCTCACATGTTTCTGCCTTTCCTAGGAATCCAAACTGATCTTCCCCGAGACTTCTGCCAATTTCTCCATTCTTCTCTAAAGAATTCGTGATTGTATTTTGCAACCATGACTTATTAAACTGCTAGTTCGGTAATATTCTCAGCTTTCAGCGCCATGGTGAGAGAGAGATTCCGAAATTAGACAGACTGTAAACCTACCCCGGAGTAGATTTGGGCGCAGATGAAAATTTAGTGATGATGAAAAGCCTATGTAAGAGAATCGTCAGGAAGAACCAACGTGCAAAGAAGTGCGATACTGAAGTACTGAGGAATTATTAGATGCAATTGAAGATCTCTAAGGATATGGATACTGTGGTAATAAATACCAAGTTAGGCAGTGCAGTTTAAAAGGTATGGATGTCTCTAAAAAGGGAAATCATAAAAGGCGGGCAGACAAAAGTAGGTAACAATAAAGGTAACCACGAAGAAACTTACTGTTCACCACCAAAACCTAACGTTCAGCATCAATCTAGTAATGCGATACTATCGGGTTCTTCCCCTTAGCTACAAGCATTAGCTGAGATTTCGGCAGAACTGAATAGAGCTGCCATTCATTACAGGCAATCGAAATTCTGACGAACTCTTTCTGCCGTTTCTACGATCGTCCAACGATCATATTTGCCTGCACACAATAGCACCGTCAACGAACAATCTTATAGCGCTGCTGATCCTGCCTGATAAAATGATGTCATTGTAGGTCATATTACGCTTCCTGCACGCACACACTTTAGCTTCTGTGGATTATTCGCCATCCAGAATAACGTACTGAGTTCCATTAATCGTTGTGAGCACACGGTTGTGGAATTAATCAGGTAGATTGAAAAACCTTGGTTTTCAACTGCTGAAACGCTCACCGTACAGGCGTGACCTAGCTTAGGGCGATTTTGACATTTTTGGTACGGTGAGCGAAATGTTTCTTCAGTCCACGAACTTGTGGAGGCAATGTGCGAGTGGATGCCACAAACATTACTCCAGAGAGCAAAGAGGCTGAGGGAGATTATGCGGAAAAACAATGTTGCTTGTGGTGTTGGTTCCCCAATAACAGCTTCCGTATCAAAATTTTTCCTTTACTTTGACTCTCCCCTGTATGTCGAGCCTATAACAGAACATATTCAATGGGCAACTACATTCGGACTCTGAGCGGAAAAGGGTCAGTTTCTTGTATTGCTTACTGTGAGAGGAATAAGATCCTCGAGGTCTTGGCTCATTTGAAATGAACGAGATGAGGCCTCCCTTCTTTCTCCCACGCACCTCAACTCACAAGTGCCACCTGGTGAAAAAGGGGGGGGGGTACCAGACCACGCGATCTCTTTTAGATCGTAAACTTCCCTCAGAGCGTTATTAACGTTCTGCGAGCTGCACCTTCCAGAGAGAGCTTCCCGTGGCCACAGACGGCTCTGCCAAGCGGAAATCACTGTGCGGCAGGAAATGGCGACCCCACTCTCCGGCGGGTTCACGGGTCACAGAGAACGGACATCACACTGTACTCGGCCAGGCAGGTGGTACCGGAAGTGACGCAAAAGGTATCGCCGGGACCAGTTATTCTCTTTTTCATTTTTTAAATAATTTAAAGAAGGGATGGAATTTGAAGTAACTGTGATAGTAGTACTTGTAAACAATAGATTTCAGCTATCAGTCGTCCTTTTTAATTTTTTTATTTTTTTTATTTCATTGGAAGATCTAGATTTCAGCCAGAAGCTAGCCATTCTCAATGCTAAGTATACAAAAGGTACATAGTTAGATGATGTCATAAAAAAGTTGCAATTAATGGCTTAACTCATATGGTTTGTATATTACATACCACTATCATTTTTGGTCAATGCTTGTAATGCCTGTTAGTCGGGCTTCATCCGCAGTTCATTGAATACTACTGTTTGCCGAAGGCGGGCTGGATGGAGAACACATCGGTTCGTTACCTGGCGCCATCTATATGAACTACGTATAAACCTTCAGGAAAGTAAACCACTTCAAATTTAATTACATAAAATGAAACGTAAGTAAAATTCTTACATTGTCTTCCGACTTATTTCATATTTATCACCAAGTAATAAAATGTGCATGTTCACTCCTTCTGAGTCCGTTATTATTATTATTAAAACATTTAAATTACGTCAAATGGGTAAAACTTTTTGAAATTTTAAAACTTTTTTTTAATTTATAAAACACTAGAAGACACGTCATGTATACACCTATTAGTTGATATGCCATAAATATATTTATTTTTATATTTTATCTCCCTTTATTAAAACATAAGTATATTGTTCATCATATTTACTAAATAGTTCATAGATGTGTGATAGTAGTGTTGCATGAAAGATAATAGAATGAAATGCAGTCTCCTACCAAAGTTACACCTCTTATTATTTATTTTATTTATTTTCTATTTCCTACACATTCACAAACGTGTGACTTCAGGTTAAGTTCCTAAGTGAAAGTTTTACTTACGCTGTTTCTACTGCTTTTACTACAGTTGTATTTAGAATAAAATCACTGTCCACGGCCTACGCCTTATGTGCACACACTGTACAACCACTATCTGTGTTTCAACTCCTGGTTTAAATAATGATGTGAATCAACGTTTATCCACTAGTCAAGAGAAGAAGGCAGGTAAAATTCCCGGATATCAAGGTCGTGTACCCGCAGAGCATCCCGGGATTACGACAGAAAACGCAACATGTTAACACGTTCACATCAGCATCTGGAAATGATGGTCACAGTGTTTCAGAGTGTTGTGCCGTAGATTAACAGATATTGTCACCACCGACACCTAATCAGTAGTGTGTGGCACATGATTTTCTCCAGATGGCGTGAGCCATGGCGTGTACTCCACGCCACTCCGATAGTATTCGGTAGCCATCCTGAAGCAAAACCACTAAACTATTTCGGTTAATTCGGGGAGATTGTTTATAACTAGGCTCAAGAAGTGTAAATGTGCAAATACGTCCGATGGCAAACCAGATATATTCTGTAAAAATGAGGTCAGTTTTTCTTCCTTTTTAGGGGAGTCCCATTTTCGAATCATCCTAATAATACCATGGATGAATTAAATGGTGCATTTCTTTTTATGTCCATCACTGTAGTCCATAGTTACAAGGACTTAGACTGCTCAACACGAAATGAAAATTAAAACACCTGCCGCCGTATCTTATGCATTTATTTACGCAACCGGTTTCGTTGATCCGTTACACCATCTTCAGGCTACTGCGGTGTTACAGGAGGACCAAATGGATACCCGTGATTGGTCCACTTGTCATTCGCCGGTGACAGAGGAATCATGAGCTCTCCATACTGCTTGAAGCATTCCCCACCACTTGTCTGAACGTTGCTCACTTGCTAAGCGGGATGTCTCGTAGCGTGTAGCTTTCGACGTATTAACGCACTGGTAAGCCGTAACAGGGCGTCCCTTGCCTCCAACACGTAATGGTGTCCGCCACTGGTAGCTGAGTGGTCAGTGCGACGGAACGTCATACCTAACGGCCCGGGTTCGATTCCTGGCTGGGTCGGAAATTTCCTCCGCTCATGGACTGGGTGTTGTGTTGTCCTTATCATCATCATCATCATCATCATCATCCCCATCGACACGCAAGTCGTCGAAGTGGCGTCAACTCGAAAGACTTCCACCAGGCGAACGGTCTACCCGACGGGAGGCCCTAGCCACACTGCGTTTCCATAACGCGTACTGGTACACTTTTGCAATGCACTACAGCAGCAGTTCTTCACGGCATGGATTTGTCAAATTTTTGGTAGGCTTCTGGAATATGTGGAACAAGATGTCTACGTGAAGGTCACACAATATCCGCAATTTAGATATTGGGAAGTTGAGGATGCAAGGCAAGAGCCCGAAAACGTCTCAGATGGGTTCCATTGGATTGATTGATTGGTTGGTTGGTTGATTTGGGAGAGGGGACCAAACAGCGAGGTTATCAGTCCCATCGGATTAAGGAAGGATGGGGAGGGAGGTCGGCCGTACCCTTTCAAGGGAACTATCCCGCCATTTGCCTGAAGCGATTTAGGGAAATCACGGAAAACCTAAATCAGGATGGCCGGACGCGGATTTGAACAGTCACTCACCCGCATGCGAGTCCAGTGCGCCACCTCGCTCGATCCCATTGGATTCAGCTCACGCGAATTTGGAGGTCAAGATATCAACGATTATTCATTACGATGTTCCTCAACCCATCATAGCACTATTCTAGCCTTATGACACACCGACAGTTCTCGCATTGGAGACTCCATCGCCACCAGGGAAGATTTCAAGCATTACGGAAAGCAAGTGGGCCAGAAAAATATTCACGTAGTCCACATTTGTCATGGTACCTTCCATTACAAGCACATTTCCCATCGAAGCACAGCTGAATATCTCGATAACGGACTGTAGTCGTCATCGGCCTTTGTCAGCGGTGCGATCCGTGTTAGGAACAGCGGTTCATATGGATGATTGCATCCCCAGATACGATCATCGAGCTGGCGTACAAGAAACGCGCTTCATCTTAGCAGGCGACAAGATTTCATTGATCCACAGTCCAACCTCGATGATTTCAATTACAAAGTGATCTCGAAAGAATTTCTGTGTGGTGCGAAAAGTAGCAATTGGCACGAAACAAAGAAAAGTGCGAGGTCATCCACATGGGTACTAAAAGAAATCCGATAAATTTTGGGTATACGATAAATCGCACAAAACTAAAGGCTGTCAGTTCGGCTAAATACCTAGGAATTACAATAACGAGTAAACAAGATGCGACAAACCCACTAAAGAAACAGTCTGCATTACACTTGTCCGTCCTCTGCTGGAATATTGCTGCGCGGTATGGGATCCTTAGCAGGTAGGATTGACGGAGGACTTCGAAAAAGTGCAAAGAAGGGCAGCTCTTTTCATGTTATCGCGCAATAGGGGTGAGAGTGTCACTGATATGATACGCGAGTTGGGGTGGCAGACGCTGAAACAAAGGCGGTTTTCTTTGCGGCGAGATATATTTATGAAATTTCAATCACCAAGTTTCTCTTCCGAATGCGAAAATATTTTGTTGACACCCACCTACATAGGGAGAAATGATCACCATAATAAATTAAGAGAAATAAGAGTTCGAACGGAAAGATTTAGGTGTTTCTTTTTCCCACGCGCCATTCGAGAGTGGAATGGTAGGGAAGTGGTATGAAAATGGTTCTATGAACCCTCTCCCAGGCACTTAAGTGTGAATTGCAGAGTAACCATGTAGATGTAACTCCTGTGTCCTCTGAAGTTGTAATTGACGATGTTGTTGGGTAAATATGGGATCATCTAGTTGTCTGCTGAGAAGCCTCATGGACAATAATGTGAGCTGAACTTCGTGTTCCGAAACACCTGTTCCAGCACCAGTGTTGTACTTCTTCGTCACATTTGCCACAAATCGCCACCTACCAACCTTTACAGACAGGGCAAGCCTCTCCACATCCGTTCCGTAATGACGCGCCGACGTCCAACACCGTATCGCCAACAAGTGGGGTCACCATCCTTCAACCACATATGTTCACGACAGTAGCATGCGGACAGCTGATTAGCTTCGCCGGTTCCGCTATGCTCGTCCCCAGGTGTCGAGCCATAGGGATCTGATCTTTGTCGAAGTCTTCTACGAGAGCGCATTTCCCCGTTCGTGACCCTTATTGTGTTAGAATAATTTCCCATTCGCCTGTGGTCCGCTTACATGCATACCGCGTTAAGAGCCTGCAGTCCCACCAGGCGGCATTCAGTGTCTCCACGGACAGTGGGTCGCATCTTTGACTCATCACTGTGTAACCTCTTACCACTTACATCTACATCTACATCTACATCCATACTCCGCAAGCCACCTGACGGTGTGTGGCGGAGGGTACCTTCAGTACCTCTATCGGTTCTCCCTTCTATTCCAGTCTCGTATTGTTCGTGGAAAGAAGGATTGTCGGTATGCCTCTGTGTGGGCTCTAATCTCTCTGATTTTATCCTCATGGTCTCTTCGCGAGATATACGTAGGAGGGAGCAATATACTGCTTGACTCTTCGGTGAAGGTATGTTCTCGAAACTTTGACAAAAGCCCGTACCGAGCTACTGAGCGTCTCTCCTGCAGAGTCTTCCACTGGAGTTTATCTATTATCTCCGTAACGCTTTCGCGATTACTAAATGATCCTGTAACGAAGCGCGCTGCTCTCCGTTGGATCTTCTCTATGTCTTGTATCAACCCTATCTGGTACGGATCCCACACTGCTGAGCAGTATTCAAGCAGTGGGCGAACAAGCGTACTGTAACCTACTTCCTTTGTTTTCGGATTGCATTTCCTTAGGATTCTTCCAATGAATCTCAGTCTGGCATCTGCTTTACCGACAATCAACATTATATGATCATTCCATTTTAAATCACTCCTAATGCGTACTCCCAGATAATTTATGGTATTAACTGCTTCCAGTTGCTGACCTGCTATTTTGTAGCTAAATGATAAAGGATCTATCTTTCTGTGTATTCGCAGCGCATTACACTTGTCTACATTGAGATTCAGTTGCCATTCCCTGCACCATGCGTCAATTCGCTGCAGATCCTCCTGCATTTCAGTACAATTTTCCATTGTTACAACCTCTCGATACACCACAGCATCATCTGCAAAAAGCCTCAGTGAACTTCCGATGTCATCCACCAGGTCATTTATGTATATTGTGAATAGCAACGGTCCTATGACACTCCCCTGCGGCACACCTGAAATTACTCTTACTTCGGAAGACTTCTCTCCATTGAGAATAACATGCTGCGTCCTGTTATCTAGGAATTCCTCAATCCAATCACACAATTGGTCTGATAGTCCATATGCTCTTACTTTGTTCAATAAACGACTGTGGGGAACTGTATCGAACGCCTTGCGGAAGTCAAGAAACACGGCATCTACCTGTGAACCCGTGTCTATGGCCCTCTGAGTCTCGTGGACGAATAGCGCGAGCTGGGTTTCACATGACCGTCTTTTTCGAAACCCATGCTGATTCCTACAGAGTAGATTTCTAGTCTCCAGAAAAGTCATTATACTCGAACACAATACGTGTTCCAAAATTCTACAACTGATCGACGTTAGAGATATAGGTCTATAGTTCTGCACATCTGTTCGACGTCCCTTCTTGAAAACGGGGATGACCTGTGCCCTTTTCCAATCCTTTGGAACACTACGCTCTTCTAGAGACCTACGGTACACCGCTGCAAGAAGGGGGGCAAGTTCCTTCGCGTACTCTGTGTAAAATTGAACTGGTATCCCATCAGGTCCAGAGGCCTTTCCTCTTTTGAGCGATTTTAATTGTTTCTCTATCCCTCTGTCGTCTATTTCGATATCTACCATTTTGTCATCTGTGCGACAATCTAGAGAAGGAACTACAGTGCAGTCTTCCTCTGTGAAACAGCTTTGGAAAAAGACATTTAGTATTTCGGCCTTTAGTCTGTCATCCTCTGTTTCAGTACCATTTTGGTCACAGAGTGTCTGGACATTTTGTTTTGATCCACCTACCGCTTTGACATAAGACCAAAATTTCTTAGGATTTTCTGCCAAGTCAGTACATAGAATTTTACTTTCGAATTCATTGAACGCCTCTCGCATAGCTCTCTTCACACTACATTTCGCTTCGCGTAATTTTTGTTTGTCTGCAAGGCTTTGGCTATGTTTATGTTTGCTGTGAAGTTCCCTTTGCTTCCGCAGCAGTTTTCTAACTCGGTTGTTGAACCACGGTGGCTCTTTTCCATCTCTTACGATCTTGCTTGGCACATACTCATCTAACGCATATTGTACGATGGTTTTGAACTTCGTCCACTGATCCTCAACACTATCAGTACTTGAGACAAAACTTTTGTGTTGAGCCAACAGGTACTCTGAAATCTGCTTTTTGTCACTTTTTCTAAACAGAAAAATCTTCCTACCCTTTTTAATATTCCTATTTACGGCTGAAATCATCGATGCCGTAACCGCTTTATGATCACTGATTCCCTGTTCTGCGTTAACTTTTTCAAATAGTTCGGGTCTGTTTGTCACCAGAAGGTCTAATATGTTATCGCCACGAGTCGGTTCTCTGTTTAACTGCTCAAGGTAGTTTTCAGATAAAGCACTTAAAAAAATTTCACTGGATTCTTTGTCCCTGCCACCCGTTATGAACGTCTGAGTCTCCCAGTCTATATCCGGCAAATTAAAATCTCCACCCAGAACTATAACATGGTGGGGAAATCTACTCGAAATATTTTCCAAATTATCCTTCAGGTGCTCAGCCACAACAGCTGCTGAGCCAGGGGACCTATAGAGACATCCAATTACCATGTCTGAGCCTGCTTTAACCGCGACCTTCACCCAAATCATTTCACATTTCGGATCTCCGTCAATTTCCTTCGATACTATTGCACTTCTTACCGCTATAAACACGCCTCCCCCTTCACTGTTCAGCCTGTCTCTGCGGTATACATTCCAATCTGAGTTCAGGATTTCGTTACTGTTTACGTCTGGTTTCAGCCAACTTTCTGTCCCTAGTACTATATGGGCGTTGTGATCGTTTATTAATGAGAGCAGTTCTGGGACCTTTCTATAGACGCTCCTGCAGTTTACTATTAGCACATTAATATTGTTATTCCCTGTTGCATTTTGCCTACTCCTGTCTTGCCGCGTCTCAGGAGGCGTCTTGTCGGGCCTAGGGAGGGGATTCTCTAACCTAAAAAACCCCCATGTGCACTCCACACGTACTCCGCTACCCTTGTAGCCGCTTCCGGCGTGTAGTGCACGCCTGACCTATTCAGGGGGACCCTACATTTCTCCACCCGATAGCGGAGGTCGAGAAATTTGCACCCCAGATCTCCGCAGAATCGTCTGAGCCTCTGGTTTAAGCCTTCCACTCGGCTCCAAACCAGAGGACCGCGATCGGTTCTGGGAACGATACTACAAATAGTTAGCTCTGATTCCACCCCGCGAGCGAGGCTTTCCGCCTTCACCAATTCCGCCAACCGCCTGTACGAACTGAGGATGACCTCTGAACCCAGACGGCAGGAGTCATTGGTGCCGACATGAGCAACAATTTGCAGTCGGGTGCACCCAGTGCTCTCTATCGCCGCCGGTAGGGCCTCCTCCACATCTCGGATGAGACCCCCCGGCAAGCAGACAGAGTGAACACTGGCCTTCTTCCCCGACCTTCTCGCTATTTCCCTAAGGGGCTCCATCACCCGCCTAACGTTGGAGCTCCCAATAACTAATAAACCCCTCCCCCCGTGTGCCTGCTCGGACCTTGCTGAAGGAGCAGCCACATGTCCCCTCACAGGCAGAGCGGGCGATGCCACACGGCCAGCCTCCACATTGACCTTCCGCCTCGTGCGCCGCGAACGCCGCTGAACCCGCCACTCCCCTTGCGGAGAGGGTGGCCCAACCGCGCCCGGTACCCGCGAAGATGTCTCGACAGCAGGGACAGTTGGTGAAGCATGTAACACCTGGGGTGTACCTTGCGACGCACCAGACTCCCCACTGCCGCTACACTCCGAGGCAGCAGCCTGAAGACGGCTGACTGCGGCCATCAACACGCTCAGCTGTTCGCGAACAGTGGCCAGCTCCTCCTGCGTCCGTACACAGCAGTCACACATCCTATCCATCCTAAGGAAACAATTTACTGAAGGGAGTTAATCAACCTTTAACTAGACTGCTAATTCACTAAAGGCGGCTGCTTATTCACTAAACGGTGGTTGCTAGCCACTTCTTGTAGAAAACAATGAAAATAGCACTACCTGTCTCTGGACTGTATTGAAAACAAACTCTAGCACTACTGGCACTATGGTTGACTACAGGGACTCTCTCTGACTGTATTCAAAACAAACACGAAATCTATGGAACACTATTAAGAGCACTCGAAAAATAAAGCTTCCTAAAAGCAAATACACACGGAAGAAGTGACAAGTAAGAAAAATACAGTTAATACTTAAATTAAGGTAGCTCGCTGCACAGCAGACGTGAAGCAGGCGGCAGTTACGACGACACTCCAACAAGACCACACACGCCATAGGGCAAAATTTTTCTTTTTTGGGTAAAGGAGAGTTGAAAGTTGATCTGAACACGATAGTGCGATACAAAGTACAGTTCTACTGGAAAAGGTATCCCCTTGTCTTCCTCCAAGCATATTTTGAAGTCCACTCCGAGCAATAGTGACATTTTTCACATTATCGATTGTTGCACTTGTGACAATTATTTGTTAAACAATAGGAAAAAAGCCCTAGGAGTGGCAGGAGATCAAATCCTGGTCCTTAAACTTTGTCGTGTGGCGATTATAGACTGAACAACGAAGCCGCAAGTACGAGGCGTGTTTTTTGAGTAAGTACCGTTCTGAAATTAAAAAAAGACTTGCTAAGATAGCTCAATAATTGTATTTTTACATGAAAGCCTGTACCTTAATCTACACACTGACGCCATTACAGTCTGATTCTTCCTCGTTTAGGTTGTGTACTGAGTGTTTAAGACGCTCCGATAATCGTGAGTCCCGCCGACTGTGAAGTACGGGCTGTTAAGATTTCTTAGTGCTAAAGGCCTAAAAGCGGTCGATATTCTTCGCGAGATCTGTGCAGTTTACGGAGAAAACATTAAGAGTGATGGAATGGTAAAAAAGTGGGTGAGAGCATTTAAAGATGGCCACACAAATGTGCACGATGAACAACGGAGTAGGCGTCCTTCGGTCGTTAATGAAAGTTTGGTGCAGGAAGTGGACAATAAGGTGAGCGAAAACAGACTCTTTACGATTTCCTCCTTGCGGGATGACTTTCCTAATGTTTCACGTAGTGTTTTGTATGGCACTGTGACCGAGCACTTGAATTACCGAAAATTGTGCGCACCGAAAATGTTGACAAATGTAAACAAAATCAAACATTTAGACGGTGCATTGACTTTCCTTGAGCGGCACCACAACGACGGTGATGATCTCTCAAGCCAAGCTGCTACGGGCGATGAAACATGGGTGGCCTACGTCACACCAGTATCAAAGCAACAGTCCATGGAAGTTAAGCAAGGGCATCGTTTTGCTGCAAGACAATGCCTGTCCGCATGTGGCGAATCAGACCAAAGATCTCATCACATCTTTTCGATGGGAAACTCGAAATTATCCTCCGTACAGCCCCGATCTTGCGCCCAGTGACTACCATCTGTACCTGCACTTGAAGAAACACCTGGGCCGACCGCTACGATCGCAGGTTCGAATCCTGCCTCGGGCATGGATGTGTGTAATGTCCTTAGGTTAGTTAGGTTTAAGTGGTTCTAAGTTCTAGGGGACTGGTGACCACAGATGTTAAGTCCCATAGTGCTCAGAGCCATTTTGACGACGAAGTCAAAACAGTGGTGATGCAGTGGTTAACAAATCAGGCGGCAGACTTCTAAGAGGAGGGTATTCAAAAACTGGTACAACGTTATGACAAGTGCTTCAATATAGACGGAAATTATGTAGGAAAGTAGATTAAGGTACAGGCTTTCATGTGAAAATAAAATTATTGAGGAATCTTAGCACGCCTTTTTTAAATTTCAAAACGGTACTTACTTAAAAAACACGCCTCGTATTTTGATGCAAATGGCACTACTGTTCCGTAGATTGCATTTCCAGTGTTGTGTCTTTCTAGCGAGCAGTGAGGCGGGTCGTGGACTGTTATCGGAGTAACTAGGGAGTCATTTTAGGGTGACGGGTGTTTTTAGTGCAGGACACCTTAATTCGTGTAGATCGCGGGCTGGGAGGGAGGGAGGGAGGGAGGGAGGGAGGGAGGGGAGAGGGAGAGGGAGAGGGAGAGAGAGAGAGAGAGAGAGAGAGAGAGAACAGCTCGCTGACTGGGACAAGTCGTCCGCCCATCCCATCCCAGCCCAGCGACAGACAGCGGTGACCCCCGGCTGTGAACTCTGGCCCCGGTCGCCCGCTCCGGGTCACGGGCAGGGCATGGCGGCCAGGCCTGCCAACTGCGCGCCGCCAACACGGGCTGCCAACCGCCGCCTCGAGTAGTCGACTCGACTCGCGTACGCCGTTGCGTAAGCTGCGGGCCCCGTGCTCTTGTTTCCAAATGGCTGGACTGCGCAACGCATCCAGTGAACCAGCTCAACACCGGAGCGAAAAATAATGGAACGTCTCGATTTTCGCGCAAGTTATCTGGGCGGGTGACCCCGAGCAATAGCCTACTCACTTGACAGTGCATTGCTTGTTTCTCTCGGGATCCGGCACTGTAACTGCAGAAAAATCATTTCGTCAGTCAGTTTTTTGCGGAGGAAAATAAAGAAACAATGCAACATGTTTCCGCCTGTGAACAACGCATTAGGGTGCGTCAATATTGTAAGTAGGCTGGTTAGGTTTTTATGTTGGTAACGCCACGTAGCGCTCTGTATGAAAATCACTGACTGTGCTGTGTGAAGTCTGTGGCTGGTTTGCATTGTTGGAATATTTGCTGTTGTAGTGTTGGGCAGATGGATGTGGACATCGCGTAGCGTTGCGCAGTTGGAGGTGAGCCGCCAGCAGTGGTGGATGTGGGGAGAGAGATGGCAGAATTTTGAGAGCGGACGATCTGGACGTGTGTCCATCAGAAAGAGTAAATTTGTAATATTGGATATCATGAACTGATATATATGTTATGACTTTTGAACTATTAAGGTAAATACATTGTTTGTTCTCTATCAAAATCTTTCATTTGCTAACTATGTCTATCAGTAGTTAGTGCCTTCAGTAGTTCGAATCTTTTATTTAGCTAGCAGTATTGCCGCTCGCTGTATTGCAGTAGTTCGAGTAACGAAGATTTTTGTGAGGTAAGTGATTCTTGAAAAGATATAGGTTACTGTTAACCAGGGCCATTCTTTTGGAGGGATTATTGAAAGTCAGATTGCGTTGCGCTAAAAATATTGTGTGTCGGTTTAGTGTTGATCAAAATAAGTAAAGAGGGCAATGTGTTAGTACGTTCAGTTCTGCTCAGCTGTTTGAAAATCAAATAACATAAGAGGTTTATCAGCACAGTAAAATATAAATTTTCCTAAGGGGATGTTTCAAGATGAATATTGGCACAGTTCAAGGTGTTTTTTAGTTCATATGTCAACTCATTAATAATGCATACGGTTGGTTAGGTTTTTCAGACAGTCGATCAGGCTGTAATGAGGTTCTATACAGCACCACAACAGACCTGTACTGTGAGCAAATTGCACAAAACAGTATTTTAGAAAATTTTAGAATTAAAAGCTCATTACGGAGCAATTTTTTGGCATAATCTTCTGACTGGTTTGATGCGGCCCGCTGCATTTTCTCTCCCGGGCCGACCAATCTCTACATCTTAGAGTAACACTTTCGCCCTACGTCCTTAATTATTTGTTGGCTATAATCCAGTCTCTGTCTTCCCTTACAGGTTTTGTCCTCAATCATTTCCTCTAGTACCGTGGAAGGTAGTCCCAGACGTCTCAACGTACATCCTGTCCCACTTTTTTTTATCAGTGTTTCCCACATACAAAGGATGGGCTAAAATATAACAGTCCATAAACGCAACACATTACCATACCTAATACGGTGTAGCAAACCGATTTGCATTCAAAAACAGCTCCTAGTCGTCTCTCAATGGATAAATACAGCCCCTGGATTATTTCAAAGGGAATCTTATACCACGGCTGTTTCAAAATAGTGGCGAGTTTGGGTAATGGTGATGCACGTAGCTAGCCATCACGCACCGATTTTCCCAAAGCAGACAGCAAAGGTTCAAATGTTCAAATGTGTGTGAAATCTTATGGGACTTAACTGCTAAGGTCATCAGTCCCTAAGCTTACGCATCACTTAACCTAAATTATCCTAAGGACAAACACACACACCCATGCCCGAGGGAGGACTCGAACCTCCGCCGGGACCTGCCACACAGTCCCTGACTGCAGCACCCGAGACCGCTCGGCTAATCCCGCGCGGCCAACAAAGGCTCAATAGTAGTGAGATCTGGTAAATGTAGTGGCCACGGGAGATGGAAAAATTCATCCTCGTGCTCACAAAACTAATCCTGGATGGTGCGATCTGTGTGAACACGGGCTCTGTCATGTTGGAACACAGCATCACCATTGGGGAACGAACATTATACCATGGTGAGGACCGGATCAGCCAAAATGTTGACATAATCCTCGGCAGTAATCGGACCTCGCAGCATTATCGTGGGGCTCGTGGCATAGCATGATGCGGCTGCCCAAATCTTCACCGAACTTCCGCCATGTTTCACTCGCGGGGCGTACACTCGGCCAGAAGTTGGAAGCAGTGTTTGGTGTTGTTGATTTTTGGTTTGTGGGGCGCTCAACTGCGCGGTCATCAGCGCCCGTACAAAGTTCCAATTTTTTGCACAGTTGAATGTTTTACTCAGTCCAATCTAGCCACTGTCACGAATGAAGGGAGCAGTGTGAAAA